>NC_139652.1:4768815-4806315 GCF_964638095.1 Poromitra crassiceps
TGTGGTTGGTGCAGAGCCTGTCTTCATGTGAGCAGGAAGTGCTGGTGCGTGCTCTGCGGTGCCCCCCGGAGGCCAGCCTGAGGAGAGACGGGCTCCACGCTGTGGCCAGACTACTGAGGGACCCCCGAGGCAAGGTGTCTGCCTCCGCCAGCTCACTGCTGAGAGGCCTGGCCGAGAGACACCGAGAGAGGGTGAGAGAGAGAGAGAGAGGCCTGCCACTGTCTGTGTGTGTGTGTGTGTGTGTGTGTGTGTGTCCCAGCACGCATGTATGTAGCAGTGTTGTAGTCGAGTCCGACTCAACCTGAGTCCTGCACACATTCTTAGGACCCGTGACTCAACTTTGACTCGAGCATTCAGACTCAGGACTTGGACTTTTCTTTCTTTCTGCAGCGCAGCACTGGGAAGCCACAGGCATCATAAAAAAAAAAAAAATCCACTGAATCATCAGAATCACTCACATCCTTCCATTTCCTCTCACCACCGTTGCTACCAAGGCCTCCTGCATCCTCCATGTCCCCCCCATCCTCCTCCTCTCCTGCCTGTGATCCTGTTCTTCCTCTCGTATCCTCCCTCCTCCGATCTTCTTCCTCTTCTTCTGTCATCAGACGGCTCTTCTTCTTACTTCTCATTCCTCTTGTGCACCTGGGTGAATACATCTCATGCTCCTGCCTGCTCCTCTCTGCTGCTTCTTCTTCTCTGTCCAGCCACTCTCCATCCTCTTCAGCTTCTCCGCGTCCTCGCGAGCTCCTTTGATGGCGACCACAGGCAGATTCGCAGCCATTCCCAGTATCTTTGTCTCGATCTCCACTTCGTGGGGAAACCACATCCTTCTTGGTGCACGTCATTTTCCTCATCCCCCTTCTTCTTCTTCGCCGTTCTCCCCATGCGGCCCTCCCCCTTCAGCGACTCTCTCAGTTGCTCGATGAATGACCGACTGACTGACTGCCTTATAGCCTCAGACTTTCAGCCATCATCAGTGATGTCATAAATCATCTTATATAAGCGAGTGACATCACTGATGCCAATAGAGCAGGCGAGGCCACGCAGCTGCAGGCGAGCTGCGTATGCGAGCTGCAGGGCGGGCGAGGCCGCGCAGCGAGCGAGCCTAGGATTCGAGCGCGCGTAGCGCACGAGATGCCTAGTACAGTATATATATATAAAACCTGGATTTTCAAAAAAGGCACATTTAGATAGGCAGGGAAAGCCCATATCAAAATATCTACTTTATGTATGTATCTAAAATACCATTTTTGTTCAACATCGCACTGAACATTACCATTCGGTTCAATGAGATGAACGTGAATTTGAGTATTTAAGGTGTGATTTGGCGTACGTGCGTGCGCGTATGGATATGTATGTCGATAGCGTCATTATCCCTTCTGATGATACTGACTTGAAGCATATAAAACATGTGTTGTGTCCCAGGCCTTGGTGAGCTGCTTGGAGCTGCTGGAGGACCAGAGTGTGGAGACCAGAGTGGGTGGATGCAAAGCCTTAGCTTGTCTCAAGGTAAACGTGGGCTTGTGATGTGCCACAAAGTGAGCTGTTTGTGATGTACCAAAAGGTTGCCTGCCAAATAGTGGTCGCGGCAACGTTAAACGCTGGAAAAGGAGGTTTTACAGCCAGGTTGACAAGTGGCATTTCATCATATCTGACGCGTTTTCAATTTATTTCTCCCCACAAAAGTTATCTGTGGAATATATATCCTAATGCAGCAGTGTCAGCTCCTTGTTGCATTTTTATGATTCAAACAGGCAGGCCGAGAAATCACATCTGGTCCAGTCAGTTTGGGATATGAATAGAGATTAAACGATATTAACATTTCATATCAACAGTATAGTGACCAGAATGATCATGGTTATCACTCTTATCATTGTATTGTTAAAATGTGCTGAAAATGTTCTACTGATACACTCACTGAGATAATGTCACCAAGGCTGGACAACAGACTGATACACTCACTGACATCATTTCACCAAGGCTGGACAACAGACTGGGCAAAGAAAGCAGTCTGCAGAAAGCTTCTGAAGAAGAAGCAGGGTCAGGCTTCCCCTGGCTGGATTAGGCCATGCGGCCTACCAGCCTGCATGCAACACTTGTGCGAAGTAGGATAACAAGCTACTTTTTTCCGGTCTCTGCTAGCATAGAGACAGTCCGCATGTCTGGGAACGCCCACAAAATGTTAAACGGCTGGCGCGCGAGTGGGGTAAAACCGCCCATATATCTCATGGGCTGACTCACCAAAGGAAGGTGCTGCGGCTCTAAACTACAGGTTTTGGGGTTCTAGAGCAGAACACAAGACGTCTGCTCAGATGTGCGTTTACTGCGGTGGTTAAATCCCTGATCGTGTCTGCCTGGGCTGGGCTATCAGCTAAATTCTAACTTTGCTGAATGGATAGAATGGGGGTTTTTACCCCACCCTGACCCCGCCCCCAGCCAGGCTGAGCCAGCTAAGCCAGCGTCTATGACGAGACGTGCCCTCAACCTATTGCGGGTGGTTACTATGGCCGACTATGGGCGACCAAACTGACTAAAGCTTCTGGCATACTCTTCGCGCCCAGCCAAGCGCATAGGGCGCGCGGCGATTATGACGTCATCGCACGGGGTGTGTCGGGGGGCGAGGCCTGAGCGCAGCGCGGCGCGTCCATGGAGATTTTTCTATCAGCGCGTCGGTTTTGCTGCCTGTGCCTGTGAGAGCTCCGTGGTAGGCTATCAGTGGATATCTGCTGTGATTTGAGTCCTCACCGTCGTAAAGTCGCCTTTTGAAGCATGAAGTTAGATTATAATGAACTAGTTGTGTGGCTTAGCCTTCCCAAATGTTGAGGGTCGTTTTTTAGAATTTAATACATAGAATTGGGAACGTTACATTCAATTTCATTCAGACTGCCTGGAGGAGCGAGCTGAGCACTGAGTATGTTCTGTTTTGGCCTGCGCAGAGTGCGTGCGCCCTCCTCGGAGCCCCGCCTCCAGCGCGTGCGCGAAGAGTATGCCAGAAGCTTTATGTCACATAATGCAACAGTTTGAATCCCACCTGCAATTACCACTCATCGCCATAGGTGTCAGCAAAGAGAACAAAATGGAAATCTTGGAGATGATCACTTTGAAGAATTGCCACAGAATATTGTCTATGGGCTGCTTGTATGTGTTTTAAATAGTATGTGAAAAAGGGGAAAAGCAAGCACACTCACAAAAAACAGTTGGTGGGTGCACGGCTCAAAATGGTCTATGAAGGAGAAGAAAAGCCAGCACTCTCAAAAAAAAGTCCTTTTGTTAATTTAATTGAAGCACATGGCAGGTACAAACGTTTCGACAGAAGTCTTCCTCAGTGTACACTGAGGAAGACTTCTGTCGAAACGTTTGTACCTGCCATCTGCTTCAATTAAATTAACAAAAGGACATTTTTGAGAGTGCTGGCTTTTCTTCTCCTTTTTAAATAGTATGTAACTAAATTAATTCCATCTATGCATTTCTTGGATTTTCTAGGCCAAAGAAAGCATTGACCAGTTGGTGTATCTGTGTCGGACGGACAAGGAGGAAGTCAGAGATGCTGCCAAACAAGCCCTGCTGATGCTCGGTAATTTTTTTTTATGTATATTTTATTTGCACATGTTTAAAATGTGCAAATGTGCAGAAACGGACAAAATGAAACCAACAAAGTAATGTTAATAAAAATCTAAATAATGGTAGAGACAGGAAACCCTAGATGGGCTTATGCAGGGTCTCTACCTCAGAAACGCAATAATAACAATAATCCGTACAAAGTAAAGCAATATAACAGAAACAAGAAGGAAACAAGAAAACAAGGAAAATAAAAGCTACAATAGAAAAAGAAAAAAGAACAAAAAAGGAAAACAAACGAGCAATCAAAATGAGTAGACAGAGTTAAAAAGGCAGTGTGTGTGTGTGTGTGTGTGTGTGTGTGTGTGTGTGTGTGTGTGTGTGTGTGTGTGTGTGTGTGAGATGTATGTGGGCTGTGTGACTCATCAGAGAGATTCTAAGTTTGGATTTGAAAGAGTTCAGAGCTAATGCGTGTTTGGAAATATTAATACATGTGTTCCATGATAGTATGGCACCTCTGTAGCGTATTGAAAATGTGTTATTGGTAGTGTGACGTGGGGGGGGTGTATGTATAGAGACACTGCGTAGCGCATCATCATTCACAAACCACGCCCAAAACGGGGGGAAACAGAAACCCCCCCTCCAATCCTGGCGTTCTCCTGTCACATGCATGGTCGCGTGTTGCACACAAAGATCATATATATACGGACGTTGAACACTCCAACTTACTTCACTGACAGCTAGATCCACATTTTTCCTTTCCTTTCCCTTTTCACAGCAACTGTTTTGAGCTGGTAGAACAGGAGGTAAAGCAGGTGTAACCAGGGGCATAGTGGAGGGCAACACCTCTTTGAGATGAGGCAGAGAGTTTACTCACCTATTTTCACATCAACTGTACCAATCAAAGATGGGAAACAAGGTGGGTAAACGACTCACCTTGGATAGTTTATCCACCTCTGTATTTACCACTACACCCCTTGGGTGTAACCAATGCCATTGACGATGGTTCCATTTCATGTAGGTGTTCCAGTGCCAGGGCCCTCATTAATTAATGTTATTGGTTGATTTACCACCTCAATACGGTTGCTGTGAAAATGGCCTATATAGCTATTCATTCATTCATTCATGTTGTTCATGTGTTGCTCACTCACTCACTCACTGTGTGAACAGGTGAAGAGGGGAAGATGGCTGCTCGACACGTAGAAACCTCCCAGGACAGCCTACCAAGACTCTTCGCTCCTGGAAGCATGGCCAGCACCGCGTTCTAACACACACACGCACACATGCACACGCACACACTCACACACACACACACACACACACACACACGCACGCACACGCACACGCACACACACACACACACACACGCACACACACAACGCCCCATCAAGGAAGAAGAAATATAACATCTTCTGCTGGTCCAAAGTACCTGAAACTTGACAGGTTCTTTTTGGTACCAACTAAATACATTTATGAAAAAAGAGAGGGAAAATGGCCGAATTTGGATATGAAAGGTTTCCACCCGACAATTGGTAAGACACAGGAATATGAATAAAGGGTGTATCAGTGTAAAACATTGAAAGGACAGTGACTGTTGTAGTCAGCACTGTCTGGGCAGACACCACCTTCAAGTCAGGAAGCTACACCCAGCTAACCTGACTCCGCCAGATGGGGCGCTATTGAGTTCACGAATCCATCTGGCAGCGTCGGGTTAACACCCAGCTGTGCTTCTCAAAAGCTTTGTCTTCAGCACCCCCTTTCTCTGATTTCTGAATCCAAGTGCCGCTTTTACCCGACTACGTTTTGCTTAGAAAACTGAGAAAACTATAGCGTATGATGCAATGAATGAATGATAACCCACCTTTTGAAGAATATATAGAGTGAAAGAGTTGCAATTAGTGCCTTCTGAGCACATTTATTTTAATGTTTAATTTATTTTCATAGTTTATTCTTAGTTTTCCATTTTCCACTTTCTCTCCAGTACCCCCTGTAGTACCACCACCACCACGCACAATCCTGCACGGGTCCAATTTTGCAGACCCGTCAATCTGCCCCGTTAGCCGTAATGATCTCGGACCTGTTAATATAAGACCCGCGCCCCGTGATTAATGACACACAGGCTACCAAACTGCCACCGTTTCACACAGGAGGCGAACAGCAGTCTTTTCTGGCTGAGACTCATCACCTAACGTTAGCATTTAGCAGCAGCTAACATTTAGCTCACTGACCAGCTGGACTCATCACCTAACGTTAGCATTTAGCAGCAGCTAACATTTAGCTCACTGACCAGCTGGTCAGCACTTCTATCAGACAATACAGTGTTGTGCAGCAAGCAGACGTAACAAATATTTCCAATACACGTCCGGTATAATCCATATACTGCCTTTATGATCGCTGTTCTGCAGACAGGTTATCTCCTTGCACTTTTCCCACATGTTGTCGTTATGGAAAGCAGACAGCGTCTCGTTGTCTCCAGTCGAACACGTTGACTCCGCGGCTGAGTTTTGAATGTGCAGTCCGTAGCATCAAACCGTGCGGTATGCACACTTGAAACATGTCGGTTATGTAGAAACAAAGCTAAAAAAGTAACGGGGGGGGGGGGGGGATTGACGTTGTTTTTCGTTTTGTTTTTTGTCCAAATGAAATATTCTCTGGTCTCTCCTGATTCTAAATATAGCTGAACCGCTTGGTTTGACCAAGTAAAACTATTTTATAAGCATTTTACGTTATGTCTATGGAAAATAAAAGGGTGGATGAAATCCCTTGGTTCGTATGCTTAACCCGGAAGAGGGCGTGACTTTGGCTCTGTATTAGTCTTTATACAGCTGGGGTGAACAAAACTGTTCATTTTCTTTTTTTTTTTAATCATCTCATGTTTCTGTTTGTCAAACATGCCCGTCTTTACCGCCTTCAAACATCCCCTGAGTATCATCACGCTAATGTCATCTCTGCCCAATGGATTACACTCAGCGAGTTTTAATTTTATTTTTTTTACAACTCTTCAGGGGGAAGGATGCATTTCTTGTGTTAGCCAGGCCCTCCAGGATTTCGCTGAGGTTTTTTTTTTTTAGATTGTTGCAATCAAAATGCTTGATTTTGCAGTGGCTTTTCTCAAAAATTGCAATGCAAGTTTTATGTAATCACACTCAGTGGTTCTGTTGTGTCTGTGAGCAGAGGAGTGGATTCACACTCAGTGGTTCTGTTGTGTCTGTGAGGAGAGGAGTGGATTCACACTCAGTGGTTCTGTTGTGTCTGTGAGGAGAGGAGTGGATTCACACTCAGTGGTTCTGTTGTGTCTGTGAGGAGAGGAGTGGATTCACACTCAGTGGTTCTGTTGTGTCTGTGAGGGGAGGAGTGGATTCACACTCAGTGGTTCTGTTGTGTCTGTGAGGGGAGGAGTGGATTCACACTCAGTGGTTCTGTTGTGTCTGTGAGGAGAGGAGTGGATTCACACTCAGTGGTTCTGTTGTGTCTGTGAGGGGAGGAGTGGATTCACACTCAGTGGTTCTGTTGTGTCTGTGAGGAGAGGAGTGGATTCACACTCAGTGGTTCTGTTGTGTCTGTGAGGAGAGGAGTGGATTCACACTCAGTGGTTCTGTTGTGTCTGTGGGGAGAGGAGTGGATTCACACTCAGTGGTTCTGTTGTGTCTGTGAGGAGAGGAGTGGATTCACACTCAGTGGTTCTGTTGTGTCTGTGAGGAGAGGAGTGGATTCACACTCAGTGGTTCTGTTGTGTCTGTGGGGAGAGGAGTGGATTCACACTCAGTGGTTCTGTTGTGTCTGTGAGGAGAGGAGTGGATTCACACTCAGTGGTTCTGTTGTGTCTGTGAGGAGAGGAGTGGATTCACACTCAGTGGTTCTGTTGTGTCTGTGGGGAGAGGAGTGGATTCACACTCAGTGGTTCTGTTGTGTCTGTGAGGAGAGGAGTGGATTCACACTCAGTGGTTCTGTTGTGTCTGTGAGGAGAGGAGTGGATTCACACTCAGTGGTTCTGTTGTGTCTGTGGGGAGAGGAGTGGATTCACACTCAGTGGTTCTGTTGTGTCTGTGGGGAGAGGAGTGGATTCACACTCAGTGGTTCTGTTGTGTCTGTGGGGAGAGGAGTGGATTCACACTCAGTGGTTCTGTTCTGTGAGGAGAGGAGTGGATTCACACTCAGTGGTTCTGTTGTGTCTGTGAGGAGAGGAGTGGATTCACACTCAGTGGTTCTGTTGTGTCTGTGAGGAGAGGAGTGGATTCACACTCAGTGGTTCTGTTGTGTCTGTGAGGAGAGGAGTGGATTCACACTCAGTGGTTCTGTTGTGTCTGTGAGGAGAGGAGTGGATTCACACTCTGTGGTTCTGTTGTGTCTGTGAGGAGAGGAGTGGATTCACACTCAGTGGTTCTGTTGTGTCTGTGAGGAGAGGAGTGGATTCACACTCAGTGGTTCTGTTGTGTCTGTGGGGAGAGGAGTGGATTCACACTCAGTGGTTCTGTTGTGTCTGTGAGGAGAGGAGTGGATTCACACTCAGTGGTTCTGTTGTGTCTGTGAGGAGAGGAGTGGATTCACACTCAGTGGTTCTGTTGTGTCTGTGAGGAGAGGAGTGGATTCACACTCAGTGGTTCTGTTGTGTCTGTGGGGAGAGGAGTGGATTCACACTCAGTGGTTCTGTTGTGTCTGTGAGGAGAGGAGTGGATTCACACTCAGTGGTTCTGTTGTGTCTGTGAGGAGAGGAGTGGATTCACACTCAGTGGTTCTGTTGTGTCTGTGGGGAGAGGAGTGGATTCACACTCAGTGGTTCTGTTGTGTCTGTGAGGAGAGGAGTGGATTCACACTCAGTGGTTCTGTTGTGTCTGTGAGGAGAGGAGTGGATTCACACTCAGTGGTTCTGTTGTGTCTGTGAGGAGAGGAGTGGATTCACACTCAGTGGTTCTGTTGTGTCTGTGAGGAGAGGAGTGGATTCACACTCAGTGGTTCTGTTGTGTCTGTGAGGGGAGGAGTGGATTCACACTCAGTGGTTCTGTTGTGTCTGTGAGCAGAGGAGTGGATTCACACTCAGTGGTTCTGTTGTGTCTGTGAGGAGAGGAGTGGATTCACACTCAGTGGTTCTGCTCCAATATGCTTTTATTCTGCTGCACTTTACACATGAAGCAATAGTCTGTCACAGCCACAGCCTGCAGTGATAATACAGAAGCAGTGTTGCAGTCGAGTCACTGTATCTCCAGTCCAAGTCCAGTCTCAAGTCCCCAGTGTTCGAGTCCGAGTCAACGAAGAAGAGTCGGGTTCCCATTACTTGGGTCCGAGTCCAGAGCTACATGAATCCACAGGGGCCTGCCCTGTACGCTATTGAACGATGTCACAGTATTAATGTAGCCGTCGTATCTTATGGCAAATTATTAGGGTCTAGTTAGTACAAAGAATGTCTTTATCGAGTATGGTTACAAGTCTGAGTTCTCGTCTCCAACTTCCCAGTCCAAAGCCCAAGTCATCAGTGGAAACAGTTCAGTTGCCCACTTCAAAAAAAAGACTAAACTCAAAGAGAGGAGGACTGGAGCACACGATATCACTGGTAAATACATGTAATAAGGTGCAAAACACTGAGACGTTTGGACGCACACAGCGTCTTCTTCACAGTCAAAACCTCGACTCGTCAGTCTTGACACCTGATTAAACTGTATATAAGATAGATGTCAGATGGGGGGGTTTGGAAGGGGGGCTTCTACAATAGCTACCACTGTTTGTTTCTATAGGACAGCAGCTATAATGCCTCTGCATCTGTCAAGTCTCACAATATAGACTCTTTTAAGTTGACAACATAAACATCCTAAATGAACCCTAGCTTACTTCCTGTTGTGGTGTTTGCTAGTACGATAGAGTACCACAGGAATGAGTCCGGAAAACATGGCTGCGAAGTGCTAACACCTCCGGCTCGTAGGTGTAAAAGACAATGGGATTTTTGTATTGGGAATTTAGGTTCAATGCCTGAAATCAGGTCTGTGGTTCACACAAGTTTATGAAACGGCAACGTTTGTGTTCAGCAAGATGATCTTCACAAATGAGCACCGCTTTTATGACTTTTGAAGTGTTTTCTGAAAATAGCATTTTTTTTTAAATGCATTTACAGTACCCTTCAAAAGTCATAACGGTGTTCGTTGTTTGTGAAGATGATCTTGCTGAACACAAACTTTGCCGTTTCATAAACGTTGGTTAACCACAGACCTGATTTCAGGCATTTAAACTGAAATTCCCAATTACAAAAATCCCATTGGCTTCCCCCCCTACGAACCAGCAGTGCAGGGACCTCTGGGTGAGCCTACAAACATACATCATCCCTGCGCTACTCTTAATAGTTGACAGGACATAAGCTAGCTTTCAAACGGTTCCCTATAAGCAGTGGTTCTCAAATTTGTTCACATAAAGGACCCCTAAACTGACAAAAGATTAGACCACGGACCCCCATTTGATAGGATTTTGTCCCACAGTCCCCCACATGATAATAAGATTGATGCTTTTAGATTTTTTATTACAGTGTATAAAACCCATGACCAAAATAGTCATTGTGTTACTTATGAATGGAATTATAGCCAAAATAAATTGGCCCCCTTTTGGCTGAGGACCCCCTGGAACCCCCTCAAGGACCCCTGGGGGGTCCCCGGACCCCCATTTGAGAACCACTGCCCTATAGCAACACAATTCCCTGAAAACCATATATACCGTATAGGACAGCACAATGCCTCTGCTGCAGCCGTGAAGTCTCACTGTATTGAAGTGCCTGGAGGGTTGATAGTGAACGAGATGCAAGATAGTTTTATTTAAGAGCCGTGTGGGGGGTGTAACAGAGTATATTTTCCTTGTGGTTGCTAGATTGTGATGTGCAGCATTGGAAGGAAAATGTTTTGCTTCATTATTTTTTCTAAAATATTTCTAAAATATATTTCCTGGCATTTGTCTCGCCTGGTGTCAAGAAGCATTATACAAATTATTATTATTAAAAAATGCGTTGGAAAAAGATTGTCTCCTGTCCCTTTTTTGTGGAAGGCCACTTCACCGAAAAACAATGCTGATTTATCTTGCACACGATCTCACATTATCTGAAAACTAAACCGTTTTGCAGGTATTAAGTTAGTTTGACAGTTTTTGTGTGGACCAGTGATGTCATCAGAAGGCATTGAATCATTGTGTACTGTACAGTCTCGTGATGACATCACTGGTCCACAACTTAACTCAAGTCACCTCTCAAAAAATAACTAAACTAATAACTAAATGAATGACTGCAAAACTGTTTAGTTTTCACTTTTCAGATATGTGAGGTAATGTGCAAAATAAATCAGTGTTGTTTCTCGGCGGAGTGTCCATTTCAGCTTTACAGCTACAATTATACAGTGTTACAATACAGTGATAAGCTACTACTCTATTACTTCAAAAGAATAAAAGTAAAAGCACATGTTGGACGGATCTGTATTTTTTTTTATTGCATTCAAAATCAAAACATGCCATCAAAGCATTTTTAATACATTGATTGATTTCTTTATTTACGTGTCACACACCAATGGTGCCCAAAACTGGTTTACAGAACTGCAGCTTCCATATTTCAGAATGCAAGATAGCAAATAAAAGGACACACGGTGTCATATAGAAAAATAGAACATATTTGTTACAAACCTATACAAACAGCATATTTTGTCTTCTTTTTCAGGCATTACTAATAAATTGACCTATATCAAAAACTCTGTTATTAAAGAAAAATTCAAGTCTAGGCACATCCTGTAACCAGAAAGCTTCAGGGTGAACAACAAACACTTTTTCATACATTGAATGTCTCAGGTCATCATACAGAGGGCAATAAAACACAAAATGATACAATAATAAATGCTAATGACATAATATCACAATATCCCATCATGTAATCAAAGCATTTCTGCAGCCATGAAAAGTAAAAGCATGACTAGTATTTTTATAGATCAAGTTTTTCTTCCTGGTTGTACTTGGGCCAATTTCCCTCGCTGTCCCGGTCGTTGCTCCACCCCCTCTGCTGATCCGGGGAGAGTCGTAGACTAGCACATGCTTCCTCCGATACACGTGCAGTCGCCAGCCACTTCTTTTCACCTGACAGCGAGGAGTTTCATCCGGCAGGATGTAGCGCGTGGGAGGATCACGCGATTCCCCTCTCCCCTGAACAGAACGACCGGAGGAGGTGCTAGTTCAGCGACCAGGGGACTCGTCACACCCCACCGGCTTCCCACCCGCAGACACGGCCAATTGTGTCTATACGAAGGTCTGACAAAGCTGGAAGTACCACTGCCGGGAATTGAACCTGGGTTCAATCTCCGCTGTGGTAGGAGAGTGCTTTTACATCTACACTAACCAGACGCCCCACCACAGTAAATAGTTGACTTAGTATTGAATCACTCAGAATAGTCATTCCCATAACTACGGTGAGTGGCATCATTTCTAGTAAATTACAGTGACATTAACTAATGCTCAGTTTGCTGGGGTGAAAACCAAAATCACTATGCTGCCTTCAGGTCACATGGGAAAACTGGGAGATGTGAGCTTTATTGTAGGAAATACTGCTCACCCACTGTAGGCTCGGGTCAAAAAAAAAAATATATATAATACACGGTATCTGTATATATCAGGGTTCGTACAACTTTTTAAGAGTACAATTCAAACACTTTCAGAGCACTGAGAGCAGCAGATGGTCACCCTCATGACGCTGCCGCAGAGCCAAGCCGAACAGAAAAACGTCCGGGTAGTGTAGTGGTCAGTGTTGGGCAAGTTACTTTCAAAATGTAATATACTACATAATATAATATAACATAATATTACTAGTTACTTTCATTTGAAAGTAATAAGTTACTTTACATTACTTTCGGTGGAGAGTAACTCGTTACTTATTACACTACTTTTGCATTACTTTTACCAAAACAACAGCAGCAGCAGAATGACATCGCTGCCCCGGCCGGAACCATCCCGAAAAATTATTTCAACCACCTTGAAGTCGGTGTAAACAATCCAAAATTCTAAATGTTATTCTTTTCCTTTCTTATTGTCATCTATAGTGGTTATTTGCATAAAAACACAGTTTGATTAGGAAATGATTGTATCTTTTTTTAAATATGTGCTTTGATTTAATAAAATGTAACTACATTTGTAACTTGAGTTACTTGACAAAGTAACGTATAATATTACTGAAATCCTATAAGTAATAAGTTATATTACTGAGTTACTACTCAAAGTAATATGTTACTTTTGTAATGAGTTACCCCCAACACTGGTAGTGGTAGATTCCCTGCCTACCGCAGCGGGTTCATATCCATGTGTTACCTCCGGCTTGGTCAGGCATCCATAAAGGCACAATTGGCTTTCCCTGAGGGTGGGAAGCCGGATTAGGGGTATGTGTCCTGGTCGCTGCACTAGCGCCTCCTCTGGTCGGTCGGGGCGCCTGGTTGGGGTGGAAGGGTAGGGAACTGGTGGGAATAGCGTGATCCTCCCACGTGCTATGTCCTACCGGTGAAGCTCCCCGCCGTCAGGTTAAAAGAAGCGGATGGCAACCATGGCAACTATGCATGTGTCAAAGGAAGCATGGTGCTAGTCTCGGCTCTCCCCAGATCGGCAGAGGGTGAAGCAGCGACCGGGGCAGCATTTGTAGTACTAAAAGATGTTTGGTTGACATGAGCGATTGTGTAGCTGAAACACCAGATTATGTTGAAAATCAAGCACTTTTCAAGTATATTCAAATGCAAGCATATTCCTAACCTTGAAAATATGGTTCAAATCAAGCATTTTCCAAACTTGATATATTATTCCAGAGGCTGTCAGTCTGTGGCCACTTTATTCTCCAAAATCATGATGCCCCCATACCCAATTATTTTGGAATGCCTTTGACTAATTAGTGTACCTAATCATGTGCTTTTATCACAAAATGCACACTCACTTACCCCAAAACAGGGAAGAACACACAACCCTACCCAGTCCAGTCCTGCCAACATTGTGCTCAATGAGTTTCAATCATTGTTGCAATGTATTCCAACGGGGCGCCCCTCCTGGCCAATCAGGGTGGCTGCAGCACTTCGACACCACCCCCCAGCGGCCGCACAGGCGCACTGAGCTGCCAACTGCCATTTTGTGTTGGGGCTGCTACTACACTCTGCTTCACGGAGAGAGGATTAAAAAGAAGCGGAGAACAAGCCTGCATCTCTTTGTTTCCTGGCCGGCTGTGTAGCTCAGACTCCGGGCTGTCCACAGCGCTGAGTCGCAGCACGCAGAGACCTCCAGCAGGTAAACTCAGCAACACTTCTCTGGAGCAGGAGGGAGAGTTTGCAGGAGCTTTACTCGGCCTCTAGGTGTCACGATGGGGCTCAGGTCTTGCAGGCTTGTGTCGGTCGGGGGGTGTTTGTCTCCCTCTATCGTTATTGAAAACCCCGTCAAAAGACGCCTAAACAGACCCCAGCCCACGCAGCATGTTTACACGGCCTGTTCTGTTTGAGACACGTCAGTCAGAAAGATCGACGGAGATCGCTTATGAAAAGTGACGATTTGCTGGAGTGTTTTTAGGCCGAGGCGTCCATGTTCTCCCTCTTTGTTTCCTGTCTGTTTTTACAGCCGAGACGACATGGAAACTGGCGGGCTAATGTTAGCTCCTCTGCTAGCTACTGTTAGCTAATGTTAGCTCCTCTGCTAGCTAATGTTGAGTTTCGGGCTGCGTCGCACACAGCATCTATCACACGCCTCAGCCCCTGCTCATACCTGACTGTACGTCTGGGTTTGTTGTCTGTTATTATAATGTCACATTGCCGTCTGCGGCGGTGCTTTAAACGTGACATAACCGAATGGCTACTGGCTATAGGTGAAACGAGCCTTTCTTTGCACCAATAAAAGTTAGCTAAACGTTAGCTTAGCTCTATGAAGGCCAGGCCCTGTCCCGCCCGTAGCGTTACTAGTTTCCTCAGTGAGACGAAACGTTCCACCTCGAATAAATAACGTTACAGAACGCCCAGCTCTCGACACACGGCTGGCTAATAATACGACACGGCTCCATTACTTCATGTTAGTCGCCGTGCCTCCAGCTCCTGTCACTGCTTAAACTCTAACGTTACGTGACAGCTAGCATCATTAGCTAGCGCGATGTTAGCTTGTCCATTAGCGTGTTGCGCACACTGAAAGAGTCCGACGCAAGGCCACCGCAGAGTAGATGATGACGAGGCATTCCCATCAAATCAGCCCGCTTTGTTTCCTTAAAGACGATGCGATATCCTCCTCACGTTACTCGCTGCTAAATAAGCACTCTTCATTCTCCTGCATTATGTCCCCCCCTCTCTGTCTCTCTCTCTCTCGCTGCCATGTCGTCGTGGTGTGTATAGAAGTTGTTGTTGCACCGTTTGCCCGCTTGTCTGTGATTCTAAGCCCATCAGAGTCACACAGACAGAGAGACATAGGAGCAGAGAGCTCCCTCTACGACTCGGCTGGGAGAGCTACAAAAACACCGCTGAAATGCAGTTACAACAGGCAACAGCTGTTCGCCCGGGCGCACCAGCTTTTCACCAGAATTCGCTTTAACGTGACCACAGAGTGAGCAGCACGCAGTGAAGGGAAGGCCCTGTACACCAGTCTGCCCAGCCTTTGTCGACACTAGAAACCTGCAAGCAAACAAACACAGAGGTCACACACACAGACGGTCACGATGCTGCCACAAACTACAGCTACCAAACGTGATCAAAGTCGTGCAAGTTCAAAATCTCATTTTCCAGGCCTGGAAAAGTGATAGAATTAGTCAAATCCTTGAAAGTTTTGGAAAAGTTGTGTGTAATGAAATCAATTGCTGCCTACTACAGCAGTTGTTGGATAATGTTGTGCCGTGGGCTTAAAGGGCCCCTCCAGTCAGTTGTCCTACCTGTATCTGTTGGTGTTTTATGAAAACGTTCTAATATTTAAATGTTGTATAGTTAGGGGTGCCACCTAATATATAGAAAAGTAAGGGACGCCCCCCACAGCAGGGGCCCCGCTCCTTAGGGCCACGGCCACCACGGGCCTGAGGGCGGGGTGGGGAACCAGTGGTAGTAAATCATAAATTAAATGTTTCAAGAAAGCATTTAAATTCATACTTGAAGTTTGAAGTGCTTAATTAACAATGAACTGAATTGCAAACGAGCTATATAGGTTGAGTCGATGTCTCGTCGACATAAACGCTGGGGTAGCTGGCTGGAGGCGTGGTAAATCCTCCCGTTCTCCCCATTCAGCATAGTTAGCATTTAGCTGCTAGCCCAGGCCCAGGCAGATACGATCGGTAATTTAACCCCCGCAGTAAACGCACAACTGAACAGACGTCTATCTATATACCTGCTCTAGAATCCCAAATCCTGTAGTGTAGAGCCGCAGCACCATCCTCAGGGGAGTCAGCCCATTGAGATATGTTTTTTACCCCACCCGCGCGCTAGCCGTAGTAACATTTTGTGTGCGTTCCCACACAGACCGACTGTATCTATAGATGACTTTTCAGGTAGAAACTCCTAAATAAATGGGTATATGATATATCTATATGAAAATATTTGCATTCTCTGAACACAGTTCTTTAATATTTTTTCTGTTTATTGAATAATGCAATTTTCCAGATTGGTTGATGGTTGAGCATATAACATATCAGAGTTGTTTATTTTCTTCTCATGTGCACTATATTGATTCATATAGAGCTCAACGGGCACGTGACTTTTTCGTAGGTCACAGTCACGGGTTGGCTTGGTTCCAGCCTTAAAACTCATTCTATAAGGGTTTTTCAAAATGTCTATGGAGAAAATGAATGGGGAACTTACTTCTGGAGCAATGACGTCACGAAAAAGTCCTACAACCTGTTGTTGTGGGGGTTTTTGGACCACATTTGCGCTATATAATCACTAGAGGGCACTGTCACCATTCAAATACCTCCCATACTCAGAGACAGCAGTGATGTTCTCTGTGTGTCTGTTCCCTCTTTGTTGAACTCGTTGTCTGGTCCACTCCAGAGTGGAAGTAGCGGCAACATTTGTTGTCATTACAGTTGCAGGTACTTCTGGAACGATGTTGTGAGTTTTCGAGGCACAAAATTGTCCCTCGTTGGTTTCCCCGCCACGTCTCGCGCGCTTTATTAACGTTACATTGTGACCGCCGCGGTCACATAATGGACCATGCATATGTGCAACATTACTGCACTAATTAGTGTAACGTTAAAGTTATCATCTGTAGCTTACAGACAGCAATGATTGCATGAATGAGTTCAAAACACAGTAAAATCATTGTCTAAACTTTATTTAAAAACTTTATTTAAAAGGACAAAAAAAAGACGGTTAATCGGTTATTGATTTTTCTAAGCGGATATTAATAACTATCATGTTACACGTGTACACACTGACACCCCTAATAAGAAGCAAAGGCTAATAATAGTTTGTTCCACTGCAACATCATGAACACATTTTAAAAATAACAAAATACACTGGAGGGGGCTTTAAGAAGCCTGCTCAACCACGACACTTCTTCTGTTTGATTTCAGTTCCTACGTGAGGCAGCATGGACGGGGGGCCGACAGAGGGGGTGGAGGACCTCCCCTCCATCCAGACCATCCACAGCCAAGACGTGCTGGTGGCTGACCTGCTGCAGCAGGCTGCAGAGGCCGGGGGCATGGTGACGGCACAGGGAAGGGTCATCCTGGAACATGGTGAGGCCTTCATTATTTACTTACTGTATCAATCAATATATTCATTAAAGGAACACGCCAACATGTTGGGAGATTCATCTATTATTTTATTTATTTCCATACATCGTGTTGGGAGATTCTCCTATTTGCCATGTTCCCGATAGTGAGACGAGAAAATGGAAGCTCTTCTCTTCTCTGTGCGCACAGTAGCAAGTAGCGATGTGCCCCTCCTGCTAGTTAGCTTAGCACAATGACTAGTAGTCAAGAGAACGGTTCAGTCAAAGAACTTTCTTTGTTTAGTTTTTTCAAGATAAATACCTAATGAAAAGGACCCGAGGTTCAACTCCCGTTGAGTTACTGTTTAGAGAGGCTGATTATAGGGGCCAGCGCTACCGCAGCTGACCACTGCGAGGCGCATTCTGTTTCCAAAAATGGCCGGAGTGTCGTCTCTTTCCTTCCATGCTCTTTGGTTCAGTCACCAAATACACATTTCAACAGCGCCAAAACGCTGTTACATACATGGTGTGACACGTGCATTCACCACGTTATATGAAATAATAATATAAAATTACGAGACATTGTCATTTTCAAAAGCAAATGCATAGCTGGAACTCCCAGTTTTGTCAGGAAAGTAGTTCCGGTTAATTTGCTTAGAAAATTACCATGTCTCGTAGTTTTAAATGATTATTTCATAATTTCATAACTTGGTAAATGCACAACATGTACATAAGAGTGTGTTGCGCTGTCGGAATGTGTCTTTGATGACCTAAAGGGGGTAGGCTAGCCATTCACTTGACTAGCAGTCATTGTGCTAAGCTAACTAGCAGGAGGGGCACGCCGCTACTTTCTACCGCACGCATATATACATGCTTAGATGGTGTAACCGGCATAACTGTTAGGTCAGACTTAGACCGTCAAGTTACGACCGACGTAGCTTCAGACCAGATGTAAGCCCTGATGGTGCAACCGGCCCCAGAGCGGCCCAGGGCCAGCAGCAGCTGATGGACGAAGCTGCATGGTTGTTGTTGTTGTGGGTTAATGTGTGTGTGTGTGTGTGTGCGTGTGTGTGTGTGTGTGTGTGTGTGTGTGTGTGTGTGTGTGTGTTTGTGTGTTATCAGAACTGGTGGCCCAGCAGCAGCTGATGGAGGAAGCTGCAGGAGGGGTTGAGATGCTGGTGATGGAGTCTCTGGACCCCACCTTGCTGCAGATGAAGACTGAGGTAAGGTCACAGTTAGAGCACACAGCTGGCACACCTTTTCCTCATCATTTATGTTGGACTTTAATAAGCCTTGGTCTTCACCCTTAAAGGCATAGTTGTGATTTTTTATGCCTCCGCTGGTGATAGCCAGGCCAGAGGCATGCTGGTTTCGGGTTGTCCGTCCGTCCGATGTTCGTTAACGCGATATCTGAAGAACGCCTTGACGGAATTTCATCAAATTTGCCTCAATAGGCCCTGCTAGCTTACTTCCTATTGTCGGCTGTTGTATTAACAAACACTGCAACAGGAATTAAGCTTGGGGCAATTTAGAATGTTTATGTTGAGTCAAAAGTGTCTATAAGAGCTTAGTGAAAGTGTATTTGCCTCTAGGTGATGGAGGCAGCAGTGGGTGATGCTCACCAGGCGACCGTAACAACAGTGGACCAGACTCAGATCATCACGCTACAGGTAGGACATGGATACAGGTAGGACATGGATACAGGTAGGACATGGACACCTTTTCAAGGCATTTGACAGCCGTTTCTCCCATATACCCTTTTAGACAGCAGGTTCAAGCAAGATCGTTATATAATAATAAATATAAAATAAAATAAAAGCAAGCCTGTATAAAAGTCACAAATATGGAATGGGGGGGGGGGGGTCATTTTGATCCGCCTTTCGTTCGGGCAGTGCAGGTAGTAACAGCCCCAAATCAACCTCTGTGAAAGGGTAACCCGGCGAGGCGGAAAGCTCATTCATAAAAATGACAGCTGTCATTTTTATGAATGAGTTTCCCGTCTTCTCCTCGGAACCAGAGGAAGAAGAAAATACCAAAGGAAGAAGAAAAATCGCTAGTTAACGTTACTGCAGTCTGGCCCGCTGTGCATTCATTACGAAAAACTGTATTTCTGTATATTTTAGAGCAGTGGTTCTCAACTGGTCTAGCCTCAGGACCCACATTTTTCCTTCCGTCATTAAGTCGCGACATGTAATAAACAAAAAATGCAACAAAAGTACAAATAGGGCTAAAAACCCAAAAGCAGAGTCGTCTTGAATTACAGGCGTATATGTTCTTTTAGACAAGTTACACTGGTGATGCTCATCAGGTGAATCAGCTATAAACACTGCAGAGAGGTTAGCAAAATGGAGAGTGCAAGAATAAACAGTAAACTAAGGCTGATATCTGAACGTACAAGCAGGGAAGCGTAGCATTTATTAGCATCTGTAACTGTGGGGGCACAGCTTCCTTCAAAATAGAAAACCTACATAGTGGGCCTTTAACACTAGTTTAAAATACCATGGTAAGCCAATCAGGCAGAGTAGGGCACGCCATGCCTTCGCCATAGTAATAATAATAATAATAGCTTGGATTTATATAGCGCCTTTCAAGGAACCCAAGGCGCTTAGTAGGATGTGCGCTGCTTCATGGTGGTATATCCTTCAAAGTAAAAGCGCACCATCAGATTATTATTATTCCCCCCCCCCCCTCCTTGCGAGCGCACGCGGCCCACTCGAAATGGCCCCCCATCTAAGTACCACTACGTACCAAACCAAATTTCCCAGGGACCACTTCCACTGCGTATATCAACCCCCCCCCCCCCCCCCCCAATAAAATACAATTAGCTGATTTAACCATACAATAGCAGCAGAAACGCTAAATGACAATATAAGGCTACTAGCTGGTTCAAAACGGACACACACGGACACACACACCTGCCAACATTAGGCTGTGAAAAAGAGGACCCCTTTGAAAAAAAAAAAATTTCCCCCTCGCCAAAATTTGTTTTTTAGCTACCTTCCTGACAAACTAGCATGACGTGGTTGGTACAAATCGATTCCTTAGGTCTTCTATGTGATATTTCCCAAATATCACGATATTTCTGAAAATCAGCCCAATCCGGCTACTCCTCAGGGTTAATGTGTATGTAAAAACGTGACAAAAATAAATAACAACGCACGGGGAAATTCCCGATGCAAATAAGACAGACACACGCTTGTCCATAATGCAGGCCTATGTGTGAACAGCCCCTACACAGCAGATGACCTCTGCTCTATCATGACCATAGTAATAGATGTTCTTACAGGCATATAGCCTACGAGAGCTTAACGTAGCCAAACTTTGGTTCCGCTTGTTTCCCCTCAGACCACCTGTATTATTATTATGCAAAAAAGCCCGCTATTATTATTAATTACTTTAATAAACGAGTACTCGTTCATTAGTTAATGAGAGTATTTGAATATTGACATTATCCCTAGTGCCTAGACACTTTATGGGTAGTAAACTATATCTAGTATCTAGTAGGCTATATTATTTATGCTTAAACGACGTTGACATTAATTCAATTAATGGACATAATAAGCTTAACGACCTGTCAGAAAACCTAACTGTTTTCTCCCCAAACCCCCGCAGCAATTCCCACATGACTATTAATATTAGTAGTAGTAGTATTGTTATTGTTATTATTAGTATTATTGTTATTTTGTGTGTGCATCTGATAAATCCCTCTGTGACGAGTCGTGGGCGACAGGTGAGGATGTTTCCTCTGTTCTGTCAGTCTCTTCTAGGGATGTTCATCAATTATCGAAAATCGATAATTGATCGTTAAGGATTGGAATCGATCCTGTGGCATTTGGATCGATTTTTTAATTATATATAAAAAAAAAAAAAAGGGACTAGGTTTGGGTGGAATTCGTTCCTCCTCGCCCCACTCCATTGCACAGCCGACTAACGTGAGGTGGAGCTTCATATAGCCTCTAGTTTTCTGGCTGGGCACGGGCCTTTGTGCCAACAAAACTGTTTTAAAGTAAACATGGGAAATTCACACCGGCATGCGCCGGGGACAGCAGTGTTGGAGAGGAGACACATTGAAATAAAGAGTTCATTGAGGAGAACACGTTGTCTTTCGTATTTTCTGCCATAGGCATTAATTTTGTAAAAAAAAAAAAAAAAAAAAAATTGAAAGTTTTCTAAGTATTAATATGATCGATAATCGATAATTGGTCGTTAATTTTCACCGATTATCGATTTTGGAAAATTTTCAAAATGAACATCCCTAGTCTCTCCTCAAAACCATCCACACTGTTACAATACGAGGCCAACTTATAGCCTACTACTGTACTTTTAATCCCCTCGGTAGTAGGTAGGCTATGCCTGTTACCATCTCCATGGCAACGATAGAATGCCACACCTCCTTTCCTTGCGGAAAGCCGTCTTGCTGTCTAAATGCACTCAGAAAGTGCTGTCTGTCTGTATAAAAAAGCAACGCTGGCTTATTTGCCGGTCGTTCCTCTCCCTCGCTGTGTCCAGGTGGTGAACATGGAGGAGCAGGCTGCTCTGGGTCTGGGGGAGCTCCAGCTGGTCCAGGTACCGGTCTCTGTCTCGGCCTCTGTGGAGGCTCTCCAGCAAAGCTACGTGGACGCTACGGGCATGCCCAAAGACGGAGACCCCGTCATCTGTCACACACTGCCCCTGCCAGAGGGCTTCCAGGTACGCAGACACACAAACGATGCCGCACAAAACTAAAAAACCTGCTCGGGAATTGTTCAAGTCTGGATGGAATACTGATGTGAAAAACCATGGACTGACATTAGATTGGAAAAGAGTATGGAGGAACATTTCTGCTACAGCTCGTGATTATATATTAAAATATAATAATAATTGTTACACTATAAACTGATTCATGATTCATTAGGGCACCCATCTGCTGTCAGCGCTCTGAAAATGCTTGAATTGTACTCTTAAACAGCTGTAAAACCCTGTACCGTAGTAAGGTAGACAACGAACTACAACCTACTGTCGTCTTGATGAAAACGAGTCCTCCACCGAGCTGGACAGATAACGGCCAGCGTTATAACACAGCAGCGGCTGTAAAGAATAGATTAAAAATAGATTAATGAATTAATTAATAGATTGCATTTGAAAAGTTTAGTTTAGGAACCAATTATTTTATAACATCTGAGGATAAATTATTTTTGATGGCACTTACCGTCACTGCTTGGCTAATTTGTGCGGTAAGGGGAAAATCATAGCCTGGGAAGCCGACGAATCTGCCAGCGAGCTCATGTTTCATTTGCTGTGGCAGCTGCGTCTGAAAAGGGCCAATCGCAGCCCATTTATTACACGGCTTTGTTTAATACTCAACTGATTGGTCAACTACGGAATTCTACGTCTGTTATTTATTTCCAAACCGCTGCTTCGCAGACTGTTGCTACTCCAACAAACAACAACAGAGTGCAGCTCCTGTGCATGCCCATATTCAACACCCGGGTCAAAACGTGTACTTCCCTCAAAGCACCACTAGGTGTCCCTACCCGACAGGCTACAAACATGCCTTGGTTCACTGTAACGGCTCGGTTGGTAAAACCAGCTGAGCAGTGGCTGATGTTATTAAAGTTGTAAAAACAAAAACAGTCTGTTTACATGTGTTTCTGTTTCTGTCGCTCTGCACGGATGCTAACGTGGAGGTGGAGACCGTGACTGACTGATTGCACGGTATCCGTGGGCTCTTGAAAAGTATTAAAAGTTGATCAATCAATAGGGAAAATTAAGGCCCTTAAAAGTATTAAAAAGTCGTAATCGCCATTTGATGAGGTATTACATTTGGTAGCTGATTGTGTTAAATGGGCATATATCATCTCATATCTATCGCAGAAGACCCCTGAATTGAATCCAAATTGTATCTTGGCAGACTTTGTGATATCAGCAAATATCATATTGTTGTCAAAAGATATTGTGATGTGGCGTCGAGGTCATAGAATACATTAGGGTCTTTCACACCGGCCTTGAAAGCCGAAAAATGCACGGAAATTAGGATTCGCGGCTCCGATGTGAAAGGCATGAACGCGCGTTGGTGGGTAATTCTTGTACGCCTTTTGTCCCGGCACCAAAGGTTGTCACATCGCCGTATTGGCGGACAACCCGCCTCCACTTGAAAGGTCGTCGCAGCGAGCCGGAAAAGGTGCGAATGGTCAGCTCATTCATAAAAAAATTACAGGGGAAATCACCTCATGTATCAAGAAAGTGACGAGTGAAAGTAAAAAAAGTAGACTGATAGACAGACCTATCTCCACACACCACACTTTGCACTGTGCGAGGCAGCGCTTCATACGAATCGCTCATAAGATCGTGGTGTTTTTGCAATGTCAGCGTAGGTAATTATTATGTATATTAACTTTATTACAACTTTGGCATGGCAATATCTGCTGCTTTACCTTAACACAGTGTGACTGTTACAGTCACAACAGCCAACTAGTCCGCTGCTCTGGCTTCAGGCAGCCTCGCACTGTCCCCCTGTTTAGTGCAGGCTGCGCTGAACAGAGAGCACTGAGGTGAGGTGTCAAGATTTCATCTCTGAGCCCTCTGATAGGCTATTGCTTGATATGTAACCAATCAGATAGCGCTGTGGGCGGGACATTGCTCCAGACACAGAACTACTGTAGGAGAGGATTCTTCCAGGTGCAGCAGCCGCAAATTAGCGCATTTTTTTATTAAGTTATGATATCGGCAAACAGCCAATGAAAATGCCGATACAGATCTCCTCAGCGGACTAGGAGAAGGAGGAAAGTCTGTTGTTGAATTGAATTCGTTCATCATACAGTAGCCTAGGCTACACTAACCTATGAAAATATTAACTCATTCACCGCCAATGACGTCTTTGACGTGTTATCAGAAATAGCCCTCCCCGCCAATGACGTGTTTGACGTGTTTTTGTTTTTATTACTGCAGGGCGTAGTTTAAACACTTCCCCAGCCTGTCACATGGTATCAGGTCCCTAGCATCTAAGACAACACGTGAACAAACACATACCGCAGCTGTTGTTTTGAAATTGAGGAAAAGAGGAAAAGCAGAAAACTGGTAACGCTTCCTTGTGCAGACAGGAGAAACGCCATTGAAACGCGCCTCGGCGCGCTGCACGAGCTGGAGTCGCCTTCCTCTGTGCCAGCCGGGAGAAAGTAATCAAGAGATGTGTTTGATCATCGGAGGAATGAGGAAATGATCGATCAGTTTGCGAGGGCGGTGAGGACGTGTTGAATAGCCGAGGGGAAAACGGGAACGATCAGATAGCAGCATGATAGCAGGGAGGATATGACAGGGAGACATGGACGGGTGCAAAATAAACACACAACAGCAAGGCACAAGGCAGAAGCGGCGGTCACAGCAGCCCGCTGTCCTTTCTCAAGAGCTATTCAGTTCATGAAATCGCTGGGCTGCGTGCCCTCCAGTGTTGCTCCTGGCCAATCCCAGCGCCACAGGGCGTGGTTATTGCTTATCCTATGTGGGGTTAGAAATCTAAAAGGGGGATCGGGGATCGTGTGTGTGTGTGTGTGTGTGTGTGTCTGTCTGTCTGTCTGTCTGTCTGTCGGTGTGTCTGTCTGTCTGTCTGTCTGTCTGCACACTCACACCGAGTAAACTGTATTGATGAATGTAAAAAAAAAAGCACTTCATGTGTATATATATATATATATATATATTTTTTTTTTTTGTCATTTGTGTCCTAACGAATAATATTTACATGTCTGATGTCAATACAGTTCAAAATAAAAGAATTGAGAGTGAGTTCTCCCTGAGATTGTGCCCTTTTACAAAAATTGCCTTTTCTCCTGTTTATTTTCTCAGGGAGAACTTTTGGGGGAAAACAGGGTGTATATAAATGGCTATAAGTAGAGTACAGAACATGCTAAAAGCTCACTTTTTTTTTCCTGGTGAACCCAGAGATGTACATCTTCATTTTGAGGTATTGCAAATCACTCTGGTGCTAATAGATAATTTACTGTGGGTCTTGAAAGATGACCAACAATTATGAAAATCTTTGGCCTGTGCTAAATATTGGCAGTCCTAAACTGGCGGTGAATGAGTTAATTTGGGCTAGGAGGAGCTCTGCTCGCCTTTCAATCCGGGAGCAGGGGATTTCACCTGAAAGTACACAGCAGCACGGGAATGTGGCCGTGCTGCGGGCTCTGTGTGAAAACAATTTCTGTGGCGAGGCTGCCAGGCTTGACGGGCTTCCCGAACTACAATTTTGCGTGATCTGTGTGTGAAAGAGCCTATTGAAAAGGTCTTCAAAAGGTCTTGGATTTAAGGAATCCTGCATATACCCTGTGGTTGGTGTGTTTGGTTTGTAGGTGGTGAAGGTGGGAGCTAACGGGGAGGTGGAGACAGTGGAGCAAGAGGACGATGGAGAGGCCCACCAGGTGATGGAGGAGATGGTAGAGGAGAACCAGGTGTTGCTAGAGGAGGAGGATGAGCCCCCTCAGCTCCAGAACGAGGAGCCATCCTGGGGAAACGACCCCGACTATCAGCCCCCCTGTTCAGCCCTCAGAAAGACCAAGAAGGTGAGATCATTACAGGGTGTGAATTCTTCTGTGCATAGAAGGACGGTAAATCTCACAAACACGTAATGAGTAGGGGTGTCACGATACACTCAGTTCACAATACGATACGTATCACGATACTGGGTTCACGATAACGATACGATACGATACGATTTTAACAATATTTTTTTAAACTTGAATAATGACAATATATGACTGGAAAAGTAGTATTTTATTTGAAATGCACAAATACAAAACATGCTGTTGTGGGAAATTGTTATTACAATAACAACTAGAAAAAACATGAGATTGGAGATAAGGCTTATCTTGAAATAGAATGAGTTACACCATCACTTAGATTTACTTTGAACTAAAAGGTTTCTCAGCAGTATAAATTCTCATTATGCATCTTCAGTTTTTCTTCAAACTCAAACAACAAGACTTTTCTTAGTCTATTTTTTATGCATCTTCAGTTTTTCCTGTCAAGTAAACAGTTTTGCCAGAAACTCAATTGAATGGTTTCTCTCCTGTATAACTTCTCATGTGTCTCTTCAGAGACTTGTTCAACTGAACTACTTTCCACACATTGAACTTCAACAAACAAAGACGTTTCTTTGTCTATTTTTGAAAAAAAAGAAAAAGAAAAAAAAATTGCGATATGAGATTTCATCTCAACGATACATATCGTGACGTTTTACTATCGCAAAATTTTGTGGGACGATATATTGTGACACCCCTAGTAATGAGTTGATCTGTGTTGTCTGTGCAGGGTAAAAAGAGTCGTAATGAGTTGTTCTGTGTTGTTTGCAAGGTAAAATAGTTGTAATGAGTGTTGCAGTTGTCAAACAGACATACAAATCTAGAGATTAGATGCTTGGAGCTCAGTAAAACATAAAAAAGCATGCTCGTTTGGGAGCTTCAAAGGCAGTTATATGTGCTGTTTGCAGGGTAAAAAGAGTTGTAATGAGTTGTTCTGTGTTGTCTGTTCAGCCTAAAAAGAATCGTCTACGTTACGCTGAAGGAGATAAGGACATGGACGTCAGCGTGTATGACTTTGAAGAGGAGCAGCAGGAAGGTCTTCTGTCTGAGGTCAACGCTGAGAAGGTGGTGGGCAACATGAAACCCCCCAAACCCACCAAGATCAAGAAGAAAGGTGAGTGTGGCCCCCTAGTGTTTAACCTCCCAAACTCACCAAGATCAAAAGAAAGGCGATCAAGGTGCTTGCTACTGTCAGGACAGTGAGGAGAGGGAGATGGATAGCCATGATGTTTAAGATACTTCCTACTCTCATACTGTATATCACAGGTTTTGAACTGAATTTACTGGCTTTGATGCCGTGACAACCCTTCTCTGGCCAGGTGTAAATATTGTTGTTACAGTCTCTCTCCACCTCCACTAGCCACACACACCGAAGCCGAATATAGATCTTTCCCTGGGTATTGTTATCGAAGTTAGAAATTCTATTATCGTGACAACCCTAAATTAGGGTTAGTTTTGACTTGTTTTGTGAAGAAATATGCAGATACTGTACCGTATTTCATCTACTAGTGGCCGGGGGATTTATTTACGTCATCTTCATCATTATTAAACTGACGTATAACTGCATAGTATCTTAATTACTCAAAATATAAGGTGACAAAAAATGGCAACCATATTTTCAGTTTTGGCAACCAAAAGCTTTTAGAAGTGGTTGCAACCAGGCGTTTGCAACCACTTTTAAACAACCACTTTTAAAAGCTAGTGTTGAGCCCTGAAAATAAAAATGAGAGCAGGATGGGACGGGAGTCATTCTACCGGGATTGGGGTGAGACAGGATTCTTTTTATATATTTATATAAAAGGGAGTAAGTGGGTCCTGTCTGCGTTTTTGGTCCGCCATTTTTTGTCCCACATTGTGAGATCTGTGATGTTTTTGGTCAGTATTGATGTCACTGATGATGTCATAGACATTGTGACATCATCAGTCAGATGTCACTCGAGCACTCCATGATGTGATCATTGATGGCCACTTGAGCAATTGTGATGCCACTCATGATGTCACAGTGTATGAGTGCGTTTACATGCACACCAATAAACTGTTTATTAGCGGATTTCTGAGTTACCTGATTATTCAAGTGGTCATGTAAACAGCATAAACCGATAAGCTTTATCCGTTTATGGTCATAAACGGGTTATGAATAAACCGATAAACACACCTAGGTTTCTGGGCAATAATCGGTCTTCTCTCTGCATGTATACAGCATAACCAGCTTTCTTTCGGGTTTATACATCTGCGCATGTACACGTTGCGGGAGAGAGAGGCAGCTGGAGACGCGCGCTGCTCACTCACTCACTCACTGGCCCCTTTCTGCTTCTTCTCCCTGGCCTCCTTGATGAGATGAAGGTGAGCAGCACGGAGCTCCTGCAACAGGCGTTTCCCGACCTGCTGCCTCCCCGTTGCTGCACTGCTATGTTGTAATGTGGATACAGGAGATGACGAATATTTGTCTCGAATTGCGAATAGAACGACGCATTAATAAAACGCATTGGACTCAGTGTGCAAGCCGTGATCTGTGTGTGACGGGTTTTTTCAGATGACGGATTAAAAAGATTAATACGGACAAAACGTAGCCTACTCAGCTGTTCAAAACACAAGTTATCCGCCACTAAAGACCTTAATTCTCTCAGTTTTCTGACAGCTATTTAAATTCTGTTGGGTCAAGATCTGTATCGTTCATGTTATTTGACGTGCTTCAGTCGCCTGCCTGTCTCTGTGTGCTATGCTTGGTAAAGTTGGAAATATATGACAGATTCACACTTCCAAAGCGACGCCTCCCGACAACGAGATACAAACTAATTTTCACCTAAACCATCCTCCGAGCCGGACAAGAAGTAATGAAAATGTGATTTTGCATTTTGCAACTTCTTTTGTTGTTTTATTGCGGAATTACCGCTGCCTTCTGGAGAGAAATCCGACTAATTGACTGAATCATGTAAACCCGGATTTTTCCTATTGTCGGATTATTAAAGTGCATATAAACGCAGAAATCAGATTATTGCCATAAACTGATTATTCTCAGTTATCCATTTATTGTCTGCATGTAAACGCACTCCATGACATCATCAGTGATGCGAAGTTGGGCATATGTGCGCTGAGTGACGTCACTCGAGCACTCGATGATGTGATCAGTGATGGTCACTCGAGCAATTGTGATGTCATCAGTGAGTGATGTCATCAGTGATGCGGAGTTGAGGCAATTGTGCGCTGCGCATGCCAATAGAGCAGGTAAGGCCACGCAACAGCCGAGCTGTGGGCGAGCCCACCCCTGGGACGCGACGGGAATATTTTTGTGGGAGTGGGATGGGATGGGACAGGAGTGAACTGTGTGTGTGTGTGTGTGTGTGTGTGTGTGCGTGTGACAGGAGTGAAGAAGACGTTTCAGTGTGAGCTGTGCAGCTACACCTGCCCCAGGCGCTCGAACCTGGACCGTCACATGAAGAGCCACACGGACGAGAGGCCGCACAAGTGTCACCTGTGTGGGCGGGCCTTCAGGACCGTGACACTGTTGAGAAACCATCTAAACACACACACAGGTACATACACACACACACACACACAGGTACGTACACACACACACACACACACACACACACACAGGTACGTACACACACGGATTAGAGATGCAGGATATATCGATCAGATAAATGATCGTCTGATTATGGGCCATTTTATGTGATTGTGTATTATTCCCATAAGCAGATGGAGCCGATAATACAAAGCCAACTGTACTTTGTTTTGCTTTGGCACAGCAGCTTCTTGTTGTGACGCTCATGACGTCAAATAGCTAGAGGCAAAACATGTGTGTGATGGCTCATTGTGTCTGCTTTTCAGTTTCAGATCATAACGCTTATTATCTTAATGTTATAATGTTATAATGTTCCACAAGGCAGGGTACAGGGTTCATACAAGGTCCTTAAAGTGCTTGGATTTTGAGGAGGGGGAAATCAGTTACTGGAATACCTTGAAAATAGCCCATTTGTACGCCTCCACCTACGATAGCCGGGCATCGCAGGATGATGCATTATGGTTTCGGGTTGTACGTCGGTCCGTCTATACATCCGACCGATGTTTGTTGATGCAATATCTCAGGAACCCCTCGACGGAATCGCTTGGGCCCCCTCGCTCTTACTCTCAAGGACCCCTGGTGGTCCCTTTGAGAACCACTAATCTAGTTCTTCAGTGTTCATCTCAAATTACTCGAAAATTGTGCATTTACGTGTTGGTAAAACAATGGAAATTGTCCTGATATGATACATTGTATTACTGACTAGAGGGGAGATAGTGAGGCCATTTACACCTGGCGTTAACATGCGTTTTCTGTGATCAGAGTGCAATCAGATTGTGTTTTATCACTTGAAATGCCAGGTGTAAACACCCCCAAAACGCATTGAAGAAGGATTGCAATCTGATCGGCCAAACCACCTCCGGAGGTGGTCAGGGATGCATTGTGTACACATTGAACACAAGTGTAAATGCAATGTGTCCTCTCAATCTGGATACAGCAACTCTCAATTATGCGGATTGAGCGGACAACCATTTCTGCAATCTGATTGCAATCAGATTGCAGAAAATGCATGTTAACGCCAGGTGTAAATGGAATCAGGCTGAAGTGATCAAATACAATCTGATTGCAATCTGATGGCAGAAACCACATGTTAACGCCAGGTGTAAATGGCCTCAGTGTCTCTGTACACTTGATACATTGTATTACTGTCTGGTGTTGCAGGAACTCGTCCTCACAAGTGTCAGGATTGTGATATGGCCTTTGTGACGAGTGGGGAGCTGGTCCGTCACCGCCGCTACAAACACACTCACGAGAAACCCTTCAAATGCTCCATGTGTGACTACGCCAGTGTGGAGGTAAGACCAGTCCCTGTGCTGTCTGACCAGTCCCTGTGCTGTCCAGTGTGGAGGTAAGACCAGTCCCTGTGCTGTCTGACCAGTCCCTGTGCTGTCCAGTGTGGAGGTAAGACCAGTCCCTGTGCTGGCTCACCTGCCAGTGTGGAGGTAAGACCAGTCCCTGTGCTGGCTCACCTGCCAGTGTGGAGGTAAGACCAGTCCCTGTGCTGGCTCACCTGCCAGTGTGGAGGTAAGACCAGTCCCTGTGCTGGCTCACCTGCCAGTGTGGAGGTAAGACCAGTCCCTGTGCTGGCTCACCTGCCAGTGTGGAGGTAAGACCAGTCCCTGTGCTGGCTCACCTGCCAGTGTGGAGGTAAGACCAGTCCCTGTGCTGGCTCACCTGCCAGTGTGGAGGTAAGACCAGTCCCTGTGCTGGCTCACCTGCCAGTGTGGAGGTAAGACCAGTCCCTGTGCTGGCTCACCTGCCGCTCACAAGCTGTTTTTTTGTCACCGAGCCTGTGTTGCTATCTGACATTGTTCAGCAACTGCGTCGGCTCTGTGCAGCGAGCCAAGAGTATGATTCGTGAATAACAGCCATTTAAATTGGAGTTGTTTATTCCTTTCATATTGCCATACTTGCTAACTGTTTTATCAAAAAAATAGATCACAACAGGCCGTGGTATATGCTCATTATAGCACACCTAAGGGTGTTTTCGCCCGACCCTTAGGTGTGGTCTAATGAGCATATACCATGGAGTGTTTCTCTGTTCATTGAATTTAAAACCTATATGTGTTTTACAGGTGAGTAAGCTGAAGCGCCACATTCGCTCCCACACGGGCGAGCGTCCGTTCCAGTGCAGCCTGTGCAGCTACGCCAGCAGAGACACCTACAAGCTGAAGAGACACATGAGGACTCACTCAGGTACAAATGGATCCCACAGCCTTTCCAGGCACGTGGCGTGAGCGGAACAAGCCGCCCCGCTGGCTGCTCTGCTAACCTTTCTATGCTAGCTGCTCTGCTAACCTTTTCTATGCTAGCTGCTCTGCTAACCTTTTCTATGCTAGCTGCTCTGCTAACCTTTCTATGCTGGCTGCTCTGCTAACCTTTCTATGCTGGCTGCTCTGCTAACCTTTCTATGCTAGCTGCTCTGCTAACCTTTCTATGCTAGCTGCTCTGCTAACCTTTCTATGCTGGCTGCTCTGCTAACCTTTCTATGCTGGCTGCTCTGCTAACCTTTCTATGCTAGCTGCTCTGCTAACCTTTCTATGCTGGCTGCTCTGCTAACCTTTCTATGCTGGCTGCTCTGCTAACCTTTCTATGCTGGCTGCTCTGCTAACCTTTCTATGCTGGCTGCTCTGCTAACCTTTCTATGCTGGCTGCTCTGCTAACCTTTTTATGCTGGCTGCTCTGCTAACCTTTCTATGCTAGCTGCTCTGCTAACCTTTCTATGCTAGCAAAACTGCACCCAAAAAGTGGTCAATTGGGGCGTCCCCGGTGGCTCACCTGGTAGACCATAGTCTTTCACGTGGCTGACCCGGGTTCGAATCCGACCCCGTGGTCCTTTGCCACATGTCATCCCCTCTGTCTCCCCACCCTTCCTGTCTGCCCACTGTCCTATTCAATAAAAGCAAAATGCCCCAAAAATAATAATAAACAAAAAAAAAGGATTGTCAATTAACCGCATCGTTGCCTTAAACTTGATATAATCTTCCGCAATAATATAAAGTTGCTCGGTTTACCTTCAAATGATGAATATGATCCATTTAATCGTCTACAGGAGACTCAGCTAAAAATAAAACACACAGATATACATTTCAAAGTGCAAGTTTAATGATTTCTCTGTTAATCTTAACCATTAATCGGTTTCAACATTTGAGATTGAAACAATGTCACATTTCTTAACATTAAGAGTTTCAAGTAAACTCCCCTTTTGGTGTTTGGAAAGAGAACGTCTGTAAACACGTGTCCATAAAGGTAACAACTGAAACATAAACATAACAGACATCACATAAGAGACTTGAGACTTGAATTGGACAAGTTAAATGTCCTTCATTTATATAGCGCGTTTCTCCAAAGCGCTTTACAATCAGTAGGTACATTCACACACAGATAGCAGCAAACCAGCCATCACGAGCATTTTGGGGTTCAGTATCTTGTCCGAGGACACTTTGACATGCAGACTGGAGGAACCGGGGATACAAACACCGACCTCTTTTATCCAAAGCGATTAGTGGACGACCCACGTCTACCTCCTGAGCTACAGCCGCTAGACTTGTGACCAAAGACTTCATTCATTTCATTTATTTATTTATATTATATTATATTATATTATATTATATTATATTGTATTGTATTATATTATATTATATTATATTATATATAATATAGGGACTGATACACAACATATAACATTTGTCAACATCTGATGACATGTATCCCAGCATTTGTAGCCTTGGCTAATTTGAGATGCCCGTCCCTAGATGTTATTAAAATCACTGTTAAAAAAATAAGTTGGGGAAAAAAAATCACTGTTAAAAGCAAAGTACAGTAAAAGGCAGTAAAATATACAGTAAAACATAGACAAGGATATCATAAAATCATAAAAATCTGTCAATCTGTCATTCAATCATTCACTCATGGAACAACACAACCGATCATACACAAGGATAAACATAGTATAGATCATAACTCACGAACACAGTCAAGTATAGGAACATTGGTAGTTGTTCTTCAGCAACTCCTTTGGATTGGTTTTAAAATGCTCATAGCTACACTCCTGTTTAATGTGTGTGGGCAGTGTATTCCACATTATGACCCAAGATTCAAGATTTTTATTGTCACTCCGTAGTACAAGTATCACGTGTGAAATTCTTGTGCTGTAGACTCCGTTACAACATAGTGCAAAATAACAGGGCATATAGGTGCAGGAAAACAAGAGAAGCAACAAGCAATAACAGTAAAGCAATCAAAACAAGCCAGAAACAGTGACATTCACTGCCCATAGGTGCAAATAGCATAGACCCCCTGAACAGTGAGGCCGGATTGTCGGATTGCCTGATTGTCCTAGGGAGGTCTTCCAGAACGGCACTTTGCAGTTCCCTGCGACAGCGCCTCTGGTGGCTGTGCCCGAGGCCGCCAGGGGTTCTACCATATCGCAGAGAACACGCGGTGCCTGTTCATGTATACATTTATAGATCGGTTTCAGTTTAGCAGAACCAACGAAGTCATCAAAACTTAGAATATTTATAGCTTTTCAATGATTCGACAATGATGGAACCTAATTGGCTTCCTGTCCAGGATTTTTGAGACTTGACTTGGACTTGCCCCTCAAAGACCTGAGACTTGAGTTGGACTTGCAAAAAATGGATTGTGAGCATCTCTGCTCTGTTCCTCCCTCAGGAGAGAAACCGTACGAGTGCTACATCTGCCACGCCCGCTTCACTCAGAGCGGCACCATGAAGATGCACATCCTCCAGAAACATACAGAGAACGTGGCCAAGTTCCACTGTCCCCACTGTGACACTGTCATCGCCCGCAAGAGTGACCTGGGTAACACACACACACACACACACACACACACACACTGTCCCCACTGTGACACTGTCATCGCCCGCAAGAGTGACCTGGGTAACACACACACACACACACTGTCCCCACTGTGACACCGTCATCGCCCGCAAGAGTGACCTGGGTAACACACACACACACACACACTGCCCCCACTGTGACACCGTCATCGCCCGCAAGAGTGACCTGGGTAACACACACACACACACACACTGCCCCCACTGTGACACCGTCATCGCCCGCAAGAGTGACCTGGGTAACACACACACACACACACACACACACACACACACACACTGTCCGCACTGTGACACTGTCATCGCCCGCAAGAGTGACCTGGGTAACACACACACACACACACTGTGACACTGTGATCGCCCGCAAGAGTGACCTGGGTACGGTTCAGATAACGCTATAATCGGGAGAGACCATAGAACATTTCACTCGGACCAAAACTAAAAAAACAAAACATAGAAAAAATATGTTCTTTAAACCCGCATTTTTTTAACGTTTTGGTCCCAGTGAGATGTTATGCGATCTCTCCTGTTTCTAAATATATCTGTACCGTTTGGTTATGAACAAGTAAAACTATTTTTATAAGCATTTTACGAAATGTCTGTGGGAAAATAAATGGCGGATGAAAATATCTGGTACAGTGCTGAAGCAGGAAGTAGGCGGTCACTTTGCCTCTCTATAATACTGGCTGATTTATCTTTGATGTGTGTGGGTGTTCATTTAGGATATAAAAACACCTTTTATACCTCTATATCACCTCTTTGTCCATATGGCGCCTTTTTGGCCATACGGGGCTGCCGTAGGCGTAGGCGTACATAAAATGGCGTCTGGCTCGGCCCTCTGCAGTTCAGTCCGGGCCATGTAGAAGATTGGGGCTGCGGCCCTCAACGCAGCTTACCGATAGTATAGACTAGCCTATGTCTTGTTTTTGCACTGTTTTCTCACTTTTGTTCTGTCCCACTTATGGGACTATCGTGAGCGCGAGAGGACGATCTCGGATTCCTCACGCATCCAAGCGACCGGAGTTGGCCCAAGTGTCGGTCACGGCTGACTGAAGGCCATGTCAGCTGATGTGTGAGTGAGTACCTGCATGCTGTGTCTCCAGGCGTCCATCTCCGTAAGCAGCACTCCTTCATCGAGACGGGCAAGAAGTGTCGTTACTGCGACGCCGTCTTCCACGAGCGCTACGCCTTGATCCAACACCAGAAGAGCCATAAGAATGAGAAGCGCTTCAAGTGCGACATGTGTGACTACTGCTGCCGACAGGTGTGTGTGTGTGTGTGTGTGTATTTATATTGCCAAGGGGTGAATTGGGGTTGGGCCTAACAGTATATTGTTCCGGTGTTTAGGAGCGCCACACGGTGGAGACTAACGGTATTGTCAGAAGTTGTAGTTGTCATAGACTGTGCTCCATAGTTGATTGCTCTATTGCTGACAAAAAAAATGTGTTATTGTAAGTCGCTTTGGATAAAAGCGTCTGCCAAATGACGTAATGTAATGTAATGTAATGTAATGTAATGTATTGTCCCTGTGTTTAGGAGCGCCACATGGTGATGCACCGTCGGACTCACACCGGAGAGAAACCCTACGGCTGCAGCCAGTGTGACAAGACCTTCAGACAGAAGCAGCTGCTGGACATGCACTTCAGACGCTACCACGACCCCAACTTCATCCCCACCGCCTTCGTCTGTCCCAAGTGCAACAAGACGTTCACTCGCAGGGTGAGACACACACACACACACACACACACTCACACACACGCACACACACACACACACAATGGTAGTGAACAGTACAGCTGCCTACTCCCATTCTGTCGCCCAAAATAGACATTCCAACAGCGCCAGAAACACTCACACGTACATGTTGTGACTCGTGTAACTCACCACGCCATGAAATAATAATCCAGAGTTAGAAATGGTCATTTTCGTAGTAAATCCACACACCGAGAACAAACAAAGAGTAACCGAACTAACGGAGTATAACCAAAGTTCCTTCCTCATTTGCCATGAGGCGCGCATGTGCTGTGTGCAGTCATCAGTACAGCGCATGTGCACTGCACACAGCACATGCGCCTCATGGCAAACCATCGAGGAAGTAACTTCAGTTACTCTTGGTAAATCTTTGTTAGTTCTGGGTGTGTGGATTAACTTCACAAAAGTGTCATTTTGGATTAGTATTATTTAATTGCCTGGTGACACGAGTCACAACATGTACAGTACATGTGAGTGTTTCTGGCAATGTTGGAATGTGTATTTTGAGCGATGAACGGGAGTAGGCAACTGTAGCGTTCACTATCATTTAGGGATGCAACCGTATGAGTTTTTGATGGTATGATAACCTTGGACAAAAATACCACGGTTTCGAGGTATTGCGGACCATTTGTGTTTTTACAATAGCCGAAATATTCCCATACAGCCGACGTCGTCTTTTTAGATGGGGGAAAGTTCAGGGGGGTCCTTGCGGCTCCTCTCTACTGTGCTCTAGTCTAGGTAGGCATGCAGCCAGGGGGAGGGGCCACGTAAGCTGCACTCTGCAAGCGACCTGGGCACTTTGTTTTGGGGAAACAGCTGATACCGTGGGGAAGGTATGATCATCCATATTTGCTCACTTCTGCCTTTCTCATGTTAAGAACTTATTTTTAAAATACAAAAATTGGCCATGAGAAGCAAATATTTATTGGTTAGCGTATCGGCTGAAATACCGGTAATCCATATCTTGCACCCCTGTCATTTCTATAGCTTTCCACATAGAGAGCTGCAGCATAACAAACTTAGGGCCATATGATTGACATTAACTCATTGAGTGCCAGCCACTTTTGGAGAACGGACGCTCCCAGTGCCAGAGTTTCAGAGCTTTTTTCAGTGATTTCTCGAGGCCCACAGAATATTGTGTGATATTACTATGTAAACAATGAACACGCAAAAAGAACGATGAGACTCTTTTCTATCATCAGCAAAAACAGGTTTATTGATATCATTTTCCGTTCTTTAGTTATCAGCCGGAGAAGATAGCTTGATTTAACAAAAAAGAGCAGTTTTTTTCTAGAAGCTGAGATAATGGCCCTTTTGTGAAATTAAACATTTCAAACACATCACTGACTCTGAAGCTAATTTTCTGATGTAGTCACACCTCAAAAATAATTTCCTTCAATAAAACAGTGAAGGCCAGGGAATTTTGTTTGGCAGAATAATATTTTTAGCTGCAACCAGCAGCGCTGGCCCCTGCGTGCGCTGCTGGTTGCAGCTTCTTTGCTTTCTTGATTTGCTGCTGGTGGGCATCGGATATTCTGGCTTGCGTTTGCCAACCCTGTCCTGCTGCCTGGGT
>NC_139652.1:4811315-5041315 GCF_964638095.1 Poromitra crassiceps
CGGATGAAATACCTTGGTTTGTATGCCTCTCCCGGAAGAGGGCGTGACTTTGACACTCCATTAGCAGATACATACACAGACGCAACACCCATCCTTTGCCTTCACTCCACGTTCCATTCATGGACGTTTTCATGACGGCCATTTTGCCTCCTTTCTAGTAAACATTCAGGTTGTTCTGCACAAAATGACGGCAGCAGCAACAAAAACAACCATAGACAGATGTAGGGGAGACGCCTCCTGATGACCTGATGACACAGAAATACACACCTTCTCACATGTATATATACACACGCATACTGATCATCACACACACACACACACACACACGCATACACACACATACACACACACACACACACATCCCCCTCATACCGATCTCGACCAAGATAAAGACAAACTGCTCTCCTCCGCTCTTCTTCAGATGCTGTTTCAATTGTCTGTCTCCGGATGAAAATAACCCTGTCTACAGCTGGCATTCAAATGTGTTTTGGGTGATCAGATTGCAATGCGATAGTGCTTGACCACATTAACCTGATTACATTTAATACCTGGTATGAGTCCATCCCATTGCGATCAGATCAGGCATGGTCCATAGCGTAGAGCAGCAGAGAAACAGCGGTGACCGTTGTCATTATGTGGCTTGAGAACACATTTGCATTTCTAATTCAATGTGGTCACAGTGTGTCCCCTCCCCGACAACCTCCAGAGGTGGTTTGGCCGATCGGATCACAATCCGTCCTCAATGTGTCTTGAGTGCATTTACAGCTGTACTTTCATGTGGTCAGGCACTACTATCCCATTACAATCTGATCACCCAAAACACAGTTTAAAGATTTTTTTTTATTTTTTTTTTACAACCTCTTATTTTCTGCTTTTTTTTTTATAATGATTTTTAATATGATTTTTATCTCGCCCTGAAAAGACATTTTCCAAATCAATCCACCACCGCAATTACCGAGCCCAGCCGCAGCCTGGAACAGAGGAAAGCGGGGCATGTGAAACACATGCAATTACATCCTGTAAAGAGCTTATTTTCTGTCACGCAGCGGCTCATTTCAGCCTCAGAGCAGTGGATGAAGCCGCCATGCTAGCCCATAGCATGCTAGCCCATAGCATGCTAGACACCGCTAATATTTATCTGATGTTGAGAATATAGACGATGCATTTGAATTCGATGGCCACCCGTATTTATTTGAGCTGGAATAACATCCATGTGGAGGAACGGGAGCTTTTGTGACGGACAGCAGATGGACAGACAGACAGGGTAAACAAACAACAACAACGTCAATACAGCGGCCATTTTCTCACTGTCGCTATGATATAATAACGATATGAGCTGCTGCGTGTTAGAAAATAAGCTATTTACAGGACGTAAATACATGCATTACACATGCCTGCATTTCCTCGTGTTTCAGGGCGCTGCTCTGCACTTTTTTAGTGCAATGATAATGTTGTAGTGCATCGGTTTCAAAAAGTTATTTTCAGGGTGAATTAAAAATCATTTAAAAAAAGCAGTAAATAAGATCCAGGTTGTAAAAAAACTGAATTATCCTTTAATGCCAGATCATTAACTACCCAGTGAACCTCCAGCCTGAAACAAAGTGCTTGTTGCTCTGGTGAGAGGAAATCAATTTTGTGTGTTTTTTTTTTATTAAAGTATATGATTTAGCTGCATTATTTAGGTGGGTGGTGTGAATCTCCTCTGTTTTACAACTCATTTGCAACCCATTTTGACACATTTCAGCTTCTCCGATTCAGAATCTTCTATGTACTATAAACAGAAACCTAGAACCCCCCCTCCCCCCTTTTTTCTTTTTTTTCTTTTATATAAAGAAGTGGTTTACGATAATTTAATTTGCCTCTTAAAGTATTGTTGGCTCCCATTCTTCTTGTCTGTCTGTATAATCTTGTTTCAAATAGTATGAGTTTTTGGATGGAAAATGAAATCTGAGATGTCAATATTCAACGGCTGGTTGTTTAAAATCGAGGCCACTGTCGAGGGAAGGGTTAACAGACGATGCCTTCACTGTCTTCCTCGTACATGTAAGAGATATCTAAGGGTTAACAGACGATGCCTTCACTGTCTTCCTTGTACATGTAAGAGATATCTAAGGGTTAAAGGAGGGCTTAGTGAGGACATTTATTGACTAAATGCATAGATCTTCTATTTACCCCCCTAACCTTAACCATCACAACCAACGTTACATGCCTAACCCAGGGTTCACACACCTTCTTCAACATCAAATTCAGGGACTTTCTAGACTCAATTCCCCCAAATTCAAGGAGCCAACATGGCCTAGTTTGAGACAGGGATCAAGTTTAATGACTGTTACAACACTGAGAATGTTTATGACAACTAGCAGCTTTACAGAAGCTCACAGACAACTATTAAAAATACAGAGGCTTGAATGTATCAACCTGTGTTACACCTGTTTACTCATGTTAAGTTAAAAAAAAATCAAAAGAACTTCTATTCTGGACCAGAATATATAATCTCAAGCACTTTCAATGACCCATGTCTATTTTCAAAAACTTCCAAGGCCATGATTTTTCTTCTAAAATTAACAAACTGTCAAGGACCGGAGTCAATATCACCGTATGACGACATGTCTAAATCACCAAAATAAAAGCATTCTAGTGGTTCCCATACTTGGGGTCGCCTGAATTCAAATAGGTTTGCCTGAAATATATATATATATATACAATTTAAAACTAACAAAGATAGGGTGACACCTATGGCGATATAGTGACTTTGATTTTTTATTTAGATGACAATCTTTGAGATTATAACTTTAAATCAGGATTCTGAGAATAAAGTCAGAATTCTGAAAATAAAGTTAGAATTCTGAGATTAAAGTCAGAATTTTGAGGGGAAAAGTCAGAATCTTTAGATTAAAGTCAGAATTCTGAGGGGGAGTAAAGAAGCATACTGTGACATCACTGATGATATTATCGATGGTGTACCGGAATTTGAATGTCTCGGGTCCCTCGATTTTTGTGACGTCAAAGTCGGGTCACAAGCCAAAAAAGGTTGGGAACCCCTGTTGTCGTGCTGCGCTGTCTGCTGTGTCAAATTAGGCCATAAACACAACTTTATTTTATTTTGTTCTATTGTTAAAATGAGCACAGCCCGAGCCGGGGCCCTAATCTGACCATGTGGGGCCCCTCAGGCTAATCTGACCATGTGGGGCCCCTCAGGTGTGCAGCTCTATAACAGAACTGAACAGGTCCATTCAACCACTCCATCAACCTCGCTCATAACACAGTATGTTGTTGAGAAACCTCACCGTAACAACTATAATACACAATTCTGACAGATGGTTTGCTTGTAAATAATGTAAATTTTTTGCTTCTTTGATTTATTACGAACATTTTAATATTTTTTTTATGCTCGATTTGAAGACTTGTTGGTCGATTGGGTTCCGTGAGGATTCAAACGTGGTCCTCTTGTGTGGTAATGATGTCAATATGGTGGCTGGAGGCAGACTACACCTTTCCTGACCTCATGAATTGGACAGTTTGACCCATTTTAATTTGGAATTGTTCTTTCTCCAGAGCTTGGGACTGTGTTCAAATGTCTCAAAGTCAGTAATATGGAGGTTTTTCCACTGTCCTTCTCTTGGTCATTGCTGTCCCTGTTAGGTAAGGGACATCTGCGGGTCATTGCTGTCCCTGTTAGGTAAGGGACATCTGCGGGTCATTGCTGTCCCTGTTAGGTAAGGGACATTTTTTTAGACCCTTTGAACACACCAAGGAAACAATGGAAGAAGAACAAACACCTCTGTCATGTCTGTTTGAGGTTGAGACATGTCATTGGAGATGCTATGGGAATGTAATGCTGTACAGCTGACAATAATAAATACATCCAAATGACGGCCCATGACTGCTGTGAATGCTTCCGTTTGATCCATTTATTTTATTATAATTATTTTCATGTTCTATGAGCTGGACTGCTCCGACTCACTATTTCACATAGCACTTATGGCTGACAACAGTACACAGAGCTCAGTGTTCATTCCTTATGGCTGACATCTCAAAGAGCTGTGTTCATGACAACAGCACTCAGAGATGTCAATTTATTTTTACCTGGGCTTAATTTCAGACCAGTAGGACCAGAAATGTCCAAATAGCAGCCCCACACTAATGTTAAAGGGGCCATATTATGCATTTCTTAATTTTGTATCATTTTGTATTTTGTTAGTCTCAACGCCAGACCCATGACAGTTCTTAGGCTGATACACTACGTTACTGCATGCTGCAGACCTCTCTGGGTCTGATACACTACGTTACTGCATGCTGCAGACCTCTCTGGGTCTGATACACTACGTTACTGCATGCTGCAGATCTCTCTCTGGGTCTGGGACACTTTCCCACAGAGGTAGGGGGGGGGGATAAATGGCCTAAAAATAAAAATAATGGAAAATGATTACGCCCACTTCAGGGATGGTGCATTGGGTCATTTGGGAGATATTTTGTATTGGGAGTTGGTACCCATCATGAAATAAACCCCCCACCCCACCCAAAAAACTAAATCGTACATGTTTTTTTCCCCATTTTCCCCCCTTTTATCATTAAAAATAAAATAAAATCTTAAGAGAACACTTTGGTTCACCTGTCAGATGTTGCAAAGTTCTAATGTCACTAAGTATATTTACATAATGCATTGTGGCTCCTGGTTGACTGCAAGCAAACCGTTGAAATCCCCAAGCAGCAGTCATATTCAACACACCATCTGACAAGCAGTCAAACAGAGTTGTCGCAGGTATGTTTTTTCCTTTTTAACAAAATTATTATATTATATCATATTATAATTATATTATTATATGATATTATATTACATGATAATTTAGCTTGGTTTGTGCCAGCAGGGCAGATCTTTTGTGGCACCCACACTACACTGGGCTTCAGCAGTGCCATGAATAAAGTGATGCGGTTGGTGGAGGCTGATATAAAGATGGAGCAAGTGCTACAGAGTTTCATGGTGGATCTGGATGTAGACAGCAAGAATGCTAGTGTGGCTGGACAGACACTGGACATGTGCCTCAAGTTGGTGGCTCCTGAGTAAGCCCACAAACCCTGGAACCGCTACAGGGAATTCCTCCTCTTCCTTGAGCAAAGGCAGGTATCCAGTGTGCTGTTTTCCTACAAAGACAGCAGGTTTGGGTGTCTCTCCAGGGCAGCAGCAGTCCTAATACACCACTTTGGCCATCTGACAGAGTTCCTGAGCCAGAACCCTCACATAAACAACCGCCTGGCCTGCCTCGTCAGAGAAGTGATGGAGCTTCCCTACCTCAAGGTGGTCCTCGTGGTGTTTTCCTGCCTGGGTGTGCACTTGGTGGAGCCCTTCTATGCCAGAACCATAGAGAAAGATGCTACCCATACTCAGCTCAGGGAGTTCTACAGGGGACTGCATACAGGCTTGGGCGAGCCAATCAGCGACAACTACACTACGTTCACAACACCTGAGTATCCTGTAGTGTCTGACAAGCTTTTCCGTAGCGTAAAGAAGACCTACACGGAGGAGGTCCTGAACTCAGTGTCAGACGTGGCTGCCGAACACTTGGATGAAGTGAAAAAGCTGATAGATCTCATGCAGCCCCACCTGCAGACTATCCTGGCCAGGCAGAGGAGGGACTATGGGATTGATGAGGAGACCTTCCGAATGGACTACCCTGTCAGTGAACAGGCTAGTAACATTGATGACACCCCTGTGCACAACATTGGGATGGAGAGACAATGTGGCAAGGTGGACTACAGACTGAAGAAGCTAGGCACACTGAACGCAGTCAGTAGGTCAATCATTTTACAGAAGAGCCAGGAGCTTAGGGATGGACAGATTCCGTCCTTCAGAGGTTTCAAGGCAGCAGCCCAAGCAAAAAGAGAGGTTGAACTCAACTGGAGTAAACTTATGAAGGCGAAATTCGAGAGTGGGGCAGACCAGAAACAGGAGATGGCTCAAAGAAAGGAGAGGAAGAGACTAGACATGCTGGACACACTGAAATCTAGAGGTGGCCCCTTCACTGACAGTGGGGAAGTTGAGAAGTTCCTTGTGGATGAAAGTCTGAACAGTAACGCAAAGCTGCAGAGGATGAAGCTTGAGGTTCAGTTTGCCAGAGAAAGTACCACGCTTCTGCCTAAAGTCGATCCTATCTTCAGAATGCAGGTGACACTGCCCAGTGGGAAGAGGAGGATGAAAACGGCACAGGAGTTTGGAGATGCTCTCATGGCGTACCTAGGCAAAAGGAGTGACCGAACCACACTGGAATATGCAAAATTCCAAGAAAGTCTTGAAAGGCTAAGAAAAATGTGAGGTGCTACTTAAGACTGACAAGTTCAAGTTCTTTCCATGTCAATGTGACTGAATAAAAATGATTTAACTGTTTTGTATTTGGAATAAAAATAAAATCAAGTTTTCCAAATGAGTTTAGTCTTTTAGTATTAGCAGACTGTAAGAATGGTGAATGCATACAGAGGGCGGAACAGCCCAAAAAACGCTCTTTTTGTGTTCTTTTTTAATTTTAAAGAGGGATGGGGGATTATTTTCAAGATACAGAGTTACTTTGAGGTGTAGCAGTTCTTCTATTAATAGTGTTTATTAATTCTCAAATGGGTTTGAAAGCATTCATTCAACAGTACATAGTCAAACAGTAAGAATAGCTTATGCATACCAGGCGGAATGTGCAGAAAATGCCACTTTTTGGGTTCTTTTTTCATTTTCAAGGGGTGGGGGGTTATTTTCAAGATACAGTTACTTTTGGTGTCAAAGTTCTTGTATTGATAGTGTTAATCAAGTCCCAAATGGGTGTGTTGAAATTTTGAACTTGATGATTATCCCCCCCCCCTAACAGAGGGCTGGTTATGGGAGGGAACCGTTCACTTGGCCAGTCATATGCCAGTGATGGCTTCAGTCCTCTCCAATCAGTAACGACTTTGCGATCAGACAACAGGCGCAGCCCATTCAATTTCAACCCGCCTTCAAAACCAGCAGTGGCTGTTAATTGGCACAGACTCATGTAGTATGCAGAGCGCAGCGATTCAACGTAATATTTGAGTCTGGGGAGAGACTATCTGTATGTTATCTGAACAGCCAAGCACCAGGGAATCAAATCAATTTAAAGTAGGAAGAGGAAGGCAGGACTGGAGAAGCTTACATCAGTATTCCGTGTGGTTACAGCGCCCCCCTCAGGAAAATTTGTGTGAGACCAAGGAGTTAGTTTTGTTCCCTCTTGAATGATCATTGAGCAGTAAAAACACAGTCATCGTCAGCAGTTGAGTTTTTCCAAGGGCTTTTTATTAGAAGATATTTGACAGACGTTTAGACTCCTCGGGGCTGCTTGAAGTTCATGCCGACGGTGGGCTGGGTGACCTGCAGGTTGGACAGACTGCCGAAGTCCTGCAGGGGGAGACAGAGAGAGACAGCTCTGAAATACACAACACGCAAGCTGACAAGCTAAAGCCTGGTACAGACAGGTCTGTCCTGCAGGGGGAGGAGACAGAGAGAGACGGCTCTGAATACACAAGCTAACAGGTCTGACAGGAAGGTGGCGCTGTCTGAGAGAAACAGGGTTTGACAGGAACACAGTCCAACAAACACGGGAAAGACTCTCAGGTTGATTTTCCTGTACTATCAATGACCTGGCAACCAGAACACCATGGTCACTTTCGATACAGGGTGGCGTGGCATTACAAAAGGTGGATTATTAAATTAATGTATTTAATGTGGATTTTTACTTTTATAAATCAGCGGCAATTAACTGCATTGTATTCTAGAGAAAGCCAAAGCAATGCTAGTCTGTCATTTGCTTGTTTTCTTCATATCAAATGTTGGTTGTGTCGCGCGTACACGGGTTATTTATTCATATTTACAGTATGCTTCAGTATGATTTTCACAAACAACAGTATTATAATGCTGTCAGACTGTTAGAATACATCTTTACTACCAACACCTGACTAGCCTGTACTCCGGTGCAGTGCTTCCCAAACTGCCGTAGTTATACCTATATACGTGGACACGGGGTACTTGAGAAAAAGGGGAAACTTTAAATGAAACGTTAAAATAAATGTGCTCAGGAGGCACTAATTGCAACTCTTTCACTCCTTTTCTTATTTTGAAATGTTATATTCCTTAAAAGGGTAGGTTATCATTCAGTCATTGCATCATATATTATAGTTTTCTCTTGTCGTTTTCTAAGCAAAATGTTGTAGTCGGGTAAAGAGGGTACTTAGATTCAGAAATCAGGGAAAGCGGGTACTAGTACTACTGAAGCCAGAAACGTTAACCACTGCTCTACTGCTCGATGATGTCACAACTAACCACTGCTCTACTGCTCGATGATGTCACAACTAGTGACATCATCACAACTTGTGACATCATCTAGCAGCGCCCTAGTTGGCGAAAAGCTGAAACAGTCGTTCATCTTTCTCTCAAAATTAATGTAAAGTAAACTTCAGACTTGAAAGCAGTGTCCCGTCTTGTCTGAGGTGAAATGCAAATGAACTCGAGTCACATGATCAAATGTTTCCTGTCCTTTTTAACAGTTAACTCTTTCCCCGCCAGGGTTTCTGACCATTTTCACTCATCTTCCAGGAGTGGACCCACAGAATATTTTCTTCTTATGTAAACACTGAATATCTCAAATGAAAGAAGAGAGCATCTACTTTCATAGAAAGAAAAGTTTGTTTCTGCCTTCATCCGTTCTTTAGTTGTGGACACTTGAACGTGGGCTTTGCTTTTCACCGAAAACGCTCGTCTGTCTCCAGAAAGCCGAGAAAGAAATGTGTTTCACCCCGTCCTCAGAGAGGGGACATACAGATCACCCTCTCGTCTTGCCAGGGGCGGTGGGTGCTCGATGTCTGGAGGTTTGGGGGCATATTTGACGGCTGAAATGTACACGACGTGAGCGCTCACAAACCGGATGATTAATTCTAGCTGACAGGAGAAGTGATTTGTGTGCGTTTGCCAGCGTCTGCTGAGGAAAGTCCTTCGGCTTTGGTGACCGTCGGGAGTCCGTCTGACGGCGCGTCGCCTCGGGCAGGGCTGCTCGTTGCAGTGTTTTTTCCTGGACGCAGATTTAGCTTTTCTCTGCTTGCTGGTTTCGGTGGACAATAACCGTTGCTTCTGGGCGGCTCCGGAGGTGCAGTGGCATTTCATAACATAAGGTGGAAGAAAGAATTCCCGCACACCATCCATATACTGGCAAACTGTATTACAACGTTTCGGTCACTCAGACCCTTCAGGTACCTGATGAAGGTCTGAGTGACCGAAACGTTGTAATAAAGTTTGCCAGTAACCGGATAGTGTGCGGGAATTCTTTCTTCTGCTTTATGGACTCTATCCTCCGACGCACCCATCCATAAGATTGTGAGCGTGTGCATCGGCTCTCCTTTCAAATACCATAAGGTGGCCAAGAGCGCCATCTATCACACATGATGGTGAAAACACGGATTGACGTGATATCACGTCAAAAAAGGATTTGAAAAGATATTCATAGGCAACTTGCACATCTTTTTACCCTGAAGCACACTGCATCGTTATGTATGAAATGAAATGGCTTACCAGCAGCTTCAGCATCTCCTTGGTGTCTGGATCCACCTCGATCAGCTCCTGGTCCAGAGCAGAGACCTGGACAGACAGACAGAAGCAATCTATTCAGTAGATGCTGGTAGAAGCTTCTCTCCACACAGTTATTATTAAGAGCATGTCAACGGGTTAGGGTTAGTTCTGTGTCTCAGCAGCAGAATCTCTCTGAACAGCTGGTGGTGAGAGGGAACAGACTACTTTAGGAGGTGAAATGTCTGAGAGATACAGGGTTTGACAGGAACAGATTCCAACAAACACGGGAAAGACTCTCGGCTTGATTTTCCTGTAATAATATAAATGACCTGGCAACCAGAACACCATGGCCATCCTTTCGATACAGGGTGGATAAAGATGGAAAAGGCCCAGAGGAGGTACTAAGGTGTTGAAACCAGCTAGGTAGTGTTGTTGTGACAGGGTATACTGTATGCAGGAATCGTTAAGTTAAATCCAATACCTCTTAAGGCCTTTTAAATATATTTTAAGACTCAAAACACCACTTTCATCACACCAGTAGTAGGGCTGTAAATCACAAGTTTGATCACCATACGATATAGATTATTTGGACAACAATACGATATTTGCTCATATCACAAAGTCTGCCACGATACGATTTCGATTCAATTCAGGGGTCTGTGATTGATATGAGACGATATGCTCAATTAACACAATCCGCACGATAGCTACAAAATGTAATACCTTGATTGGCGAATGGCGATTAAGACTTTTTAAGGGCCGTAATTTTCCCAAAATTGATCAATAAACTTTTAATACTTTTCAAGACCCCGCGGATACCCTGTGTGAAGCAGTCTACATACATTTCATTGGCTGATGGAGTTCGTCAGCAGATGAGTAGTTGCACTCATCAAAAGCTGAACTAGTTTCACTTTGACAGACTAGTTTGTAGGTTGATCTTTCCACGCACTGCACTCCATCATAGGTCTCAATGATGCCGATATTAGGGAGTAAATAAATTCCGATAGATATATCGGCCGATATTCTTACACATTATATTACACAATTTGTTTTGCAATGATCCCTCAAATATCAAACACTTGACAAAGGTATGACTTGACATGACTTGAGATATGTAATGTAGGCAGGATATTTTACAGCTTATCAATCAACTTTATTGTCCAAAATGACATCAATGCAGTGAAACAGTAAACTGAACTGTGAATTTAATCATTATAAATAACTAGAAATACAAAAACACAAATAGAACAAATGTAAAATATAACTTGAGTTAAGAAAAAAGATCAAATATACACAACATGCTGTCTATAACTTAAAAAATACAAAATAAAAAAAATATCTGCAATATCGACCAATATCGGTGGACCGATAAATATCAGTTATCGTAAATCTTCGATCACGATTAATATTCGATTCATTGTGCAGCCCTACTTGTCAGCATAACAGCAACAGACAGCGTGGCAGAGACTGTACTGACCTCTGGGACGTAGTTGTCCCTCCTCTCTCTCTCCTCCTCCTGCAGCTTGATGGAGATTCCTCTGACTGGACCTCTCTGGATCCGCTTCATCAGATGGGTCACATACCTGCGGAGACACACCAGTTACCAAACTACAGCCCAGAATATTTCACATGCCCCGCGGCTCAACACAGACGCAGCACAGACACACCGCAGCACAGACGCATCACACGCTAGAATGTCTGAGAGATACAGGGTTTGACAGGAACAGAGTCCAACAAACACGGGAAAGACACTCAGCTTGATTTTCCTGTAATAATATAAATGACCTGGCAACCAGAACACCATGGCCATCCTTTCGATACAGGGTGGGACAAAGATGGAAAAGGCCCAGAGGAGCCACTAAGGTGTTGAAACCAGCTAGGTAGTGTTGTTGTGACAGGGTATACTGTATGCAGGAATCGTGAAGTTAAATTCAATACCTCTTAAGGCCGTTTAAATATATTTTAAAGTCGAGCTGAACCCAAAAATGACTTTTTTCTTTTAGTTCAAATACCTGGGTATTCAGTGCACCTATTTAATAATGTATGCAAAAAAAAACACACCAAAAAAGTCTAATTTCTTTAGTTTTTCACACTTTTTCACATCAAAAGTTCATTTTTCAAGATTTCAACCAATCATATCACGACACGGCAGCTGTCACTCAAATCTTCATTTCAGGATAATTTTCTCTTCCAAATGAAGGGGAAAATGGCGCCTAGTGCCTGTCATCTAGCAGAATTTCTAGCCCATAAACGAACTATTAACTTGACCAATTATGCAAAATAAATCAAACGGTAATGTCTAAGAATGCGAAGAAATGTAACTGACTAGAAATTAAATGTAAAGACTCCCAGGTTGATTTTCCTGCACCATCAATGACCTGGCAACCAGAACACCATGGTCACTTTCGATGCAAGGTGGAACAAGGCCTTATCGTAGGTAACCACCTCCACCCACCCGAGTGCTGGACTCACCCAGAGGAAGCATCCCCTCCACCCCTGCATTCATGTGCCATCGAACGTCAGAGAAATGGCACTCAAAAAAAAATCCGAAAATCAAATTTTGCTACCCGATTTTCTCAAAAATGGCAGCGCTGTTTAGCAGCGGCATGTCAACAGACAGACTCCTCCACGGTTGTACATCAGCCCTTTACAGCCTTCCTCCTCTGACACTGGACTCACCCGGCGATCTTGTTGCGGAGCTTCTTGCTGGGGATGATGGCGATCTCCTCACACACCCTCTTGTTAGTGTGGAAATCGTTGCCCAGCCGGGTGTAGTATTTCTCAATGATGACCCGGGCGGCCTTTTTCACCGTCTTGGTCCTGACGCGTCCCTGGAGTCACCGGACAACAACACTCAGTGAGCACATCGACATGGACACCGATTACATCCATTAACCCGTTTCACAGGCACTGCAGTACAGACGCATCGCACGCTGGAATGTCTGGGAGAAACAGGGTCTGACAGGAACAGAGAGTCCAGCAAACACGGGAAAGACTGCCAGGGTTGATTTTCCTGTACTATCAATGACCTGGCAACCAGAACGCCACGGTCACTTTCGACACAGGGTGGGACGATGACACATTTACATAATTATCACAATAAGAATAAGGTGATAATCACAGGAACAATAAGCCAGTTATAAATTGTTACACCTAGGTTTCAGCTCAATCTTTTCATTTATTATTGGGGAAGTTTTTTTCAAACTGTGCATGTCAACCGGTGCAGTAACCCGGATATTGTAGTTACAAAGCAAGCATTACAGTGCATGGAGAGTAATTTGAGAAATCACGCAACTTCAACCCACAAATAAGCTGATTTCCTACCAGTAAAAACCGTTTTTGGTGTGCATGTAAACACTCGTGGATTCTGTCTGACATTTCAAGCCATTAACACCATATCAAAGACATGACTTAGCTCACCTAGCTTAGCTGTCCATTCTGTCAGTAGACATCAATGTGAGATCAGTGTAAAAACGCCGCTTTTGACTAGCGATGAGTGGATGACAGCCTGTGTAGGGTTACCAATGATAAACAGCCAGCACTGCGCTAGCCAGTTCATTAGCTAAAGCTTGAGCCTCCCCATAGCCAACAAGTTAGATACATTAGCGACAATATTAGCAGCTAAGCTAACGCCGGCTTCGCCTACAGCTCTAATCAATAGCTGGACATGTTTTGTTAACAAATTAAGTAGTTTGACATGTGCGATAATAGTACTAGAGGCACGTTTATTTATTTATTCTACTATTCAGGACAATTTCTGTGAGAAATCCTGCGTGCGAAACGTGCTTCGTTCGACAGGAAAGCGGCTTGACTGCAGAAAATCACCGACTAGATTCATATTGTGATTAAACGCACGGCTTGCCTCATCTAACTAAAATATTTCACCCATCACATACACCAGACAGTCCGGTCAGCGTGCCCGAGGCCGCGGACCACGGAAAGCCTTGAAATCGCAGGATTAGGACGGATACTGCGGACTGGAAATGTAAAAATTACCCACCATGTTGGATCGGCCTGGTAGAAGAGGACTTCTTCTCCTTCTTCTTTTGGTTTTAATTGCGGTTGGCAAACAGCTTTCGGGTACATTACCGCCACCCACTGGTCTGGAGTATGAACTATCTGTATTTAGATACAACAACAAATCATTCCTACCAAACAATAAACACAATAGTCATAATTAAATAACAATGAACCAAATAACGAATACAATACATTTGATCAGATTCAGACTTGTTGTAGAAGAGGACGGCCAGACTTCCCGGGGACTATTTATTTAATTTTTTCTTTCTTTTTTGAAACAATTACAATGACAGCATCTCAGTGAGGTATTTTTCAAGTGCAAAACATTCTGAATCAAAATCCAACCTGCTATAAGATACTATAGCCTATAGCCTATCTGACCACCATATTATCTTATATCGTGCATATCTCGCCAGAAGTTCTTATGTGTGTGTGGGGGGGGGGGTCATTGTAAGCTGTGGACATGACAGAGAATTGTCACAAACAAGATGAAAAAGAAAGGATAAAAGGAGACAATAAATACATTATTAAAAACAAATCAAACAAATAAAAATAAATCCATCATCAATCAAACCTGTAGCCTATATTCTCGACCAACCGATTGGTAGGTTGATATACAATTGAGATCAAAAGATCGACCATGGTTCAAGTACCCTACATTCAGAGCAGGGGCTCCCAAACTTAAGAATGCTGAAATATGTATAGACAGTTTTAACTTGACAACAATAACAACCGTCACAACCCACCTGAACATCCGCTCTACTGTACTTCCTGTAGGCCTATACATAGCTGAGCGCAGGCTGATATTCGGCTCATATTAAATGTTAACGTTAGGCCGTGTCTCCGACAGACACATTAACAAGGTAGCCTATTTCGGGCTTTATGTCTTGTAGTAGTTAGTAGTAGTAGTTGTTGTTGTTGTTGTTGTTGTTGATAGTTGCCATAACAGCCACCCCTGTCGGAAAGACGTGCACACGCTGGGTAGGAAGCGGTCAAACTTCCATCCAAACACATTCGCTGGGCTATCCTGCATTACATCTCTTTCTACAGTCTGTGCTCAGACCGTCAAACTCAGTGGGTCAGACAGACAGACAGCAGTTACGCTTGCTAGCCTGCATGAAAGACGCCAGTGTGTTTATGTTTTTAATATAGTCATATCTATGGTTTATAACGCTGCCACTAATCAGAGGCAGAGAGGGCCAGGGGCGGGTTATGCCTTCGCCATCATCCGAAAAAAATATCGCTTCCGGTAAGCTAGCTAGCTGCTGGTTGGTTGGCTAACAAGCGAATGTTAGCCGTTAGGGGAGAAAGTCCATATATGGTCCATCCGGTCATCGGGCACAGGGCATTACGTCATCTCAGGATAACGCGATTGGCTGGCTCAGATCTGTTCAAATCTGAGCCAGCCAATCACGTTGCCCTGCGCCGTTTGGCACCGTGTATAAAAGGCGACCGCTGACGGGGGTGGGTGGGGGGAACCAGAGGAGGGGAGATGGGAGAGGGGGAGAGGAGAAGAACCAGAGGAGGGGAGAGGGGGAGAGAAGGAGGAAGGGGAGAGGAGAGGGGAGGCAAGGGGAGAGGGGGAGAGGAGAGGAGGGGAGGAAGGGGGAGAGGAGAGAGGGGCGGAGAGGAGGGGAGAGGGGGAGGAGGGGAGGCAAGGGGAGAGGGGGAGAGGAGAGGAGGGGAGGAAGGGGGAGAGGAGAGAGGGGCAGAGGGGAGAGGAGGGGAGAGGGGGGGGAGAGGAGAGGGGGAGGATGGAGAGGAGAGGAGAGGAGAAGAGGGGAGAGGAGAGGGGGAGGATGGGAGAGGAGAGGAGAGGGGGAGAGGAGAGAGGGGGAGAAGAGGAGAGGGGAGGATGGGAGAGGAGAGAGGAGAGGAGGGGGAGGAGAGGAGAAGAGGGGAGAGGAGAGGGGGAGGATGGGAGAGGAGAGGGGGAGAGGAGAGGAGAGAGGGGGAGAAGAGGAGGGGAGAGGAGAAGAGGGGGAGAGGAAAGAGGGGGAGAAGAGGAGAGGGGGAGAGGGGAGGGGGAGGATGGGAGAGGAGAGAGAAGAGGAGGGGGAGGAGAGGAGAAGAGGGGAGAGGAGAGGGGGAGAGGAGAGGAGAGGAGAGAGGGGGAGAAGAGGAGGGGAGAGGGGGAGAGGAGAGGAGAAGAGCGCCGCCAGCGGCACCACCCCGCTGGGCACAGACACCCAGGCCAGCCACCCCAACCCCCATGCTGCCACCACCCAGGCTAAGTGCCCCTCTGCTGGGCAGGGCAGACACCCAGGGCAGCCACTCCCACCACCAGGCTGCCATCACCCGCCCTGCCCCTCACACTGCCCGGGTCCCACACCCCCGCCCGAGACCCCCCTACAGAACCCCGAGCACCAGGCGGACCCGGTGCATGGTTTGCATGGTGCACGCATAGGCCTATCTTTACATTTAAACGTTTACATAGCAAAAATAAAAAATCGAAATAGAAGTAGGCTATGTCAGTTGATACAATTCAGGTGGCGGTAATGCAACATTTAAGGATGCCAACCGCCATAAAACACAGAAGAAGAAGCTGAGAAAAAGGAAGTGCTGTGGGGTTGCATTGCGGCTGGTGAAAACCGTCTATATAGCTTACATATCTCAACAATACCTTTATTTTGAAATTTTGACCGGGACTTCACACTGATCTGCTTCCTCCTGAGACCACATCCCGCCCCATCTGCAGACGTCACTTTAAAACCAGGCGGGAGTTCTCTTCTCTTCTCTTCTCTTTTTCACTTCTCACCCAGTTGTCTGATTTCGCATCACCGCGCGCTGCTGGACTGTTTCATCAGAACCGAGCCTGAAATAACTCCTTATTTTGTGGCAACATGGTGAGGACTAAAGCAGACAGCGTCCCCGCGACCTACAGGAAAGGTAAAGTCGGGAAATACACACTCATTTGACACATCTAACGCCACATACAGTGCGAGTATTGTTGGTCATTGTACTGTCTGGCGGGGGGTTACATGCTGCCACTCCGACGTTCTGCCACTCCGAAATATCGGCACTCAGAAAGGGGGTCTATATTCCCCGTTTTTCACTAACCTCTCCCAGCCCCCACGCCAAACCTAACCTCCCCCCATGCCTAAACCTAACCTCCCCCAGACCCTAACCCAAAACCTAACCTCTCCCACCCCCACGCCTAAACCTAAGGTCGGCATTGCGGCTTCTAAGGTGAACGACCGCCAGTCCGAAAAATGGAAGTTAACGTTCGGAGTGGCAGCATGTCGGAAAGGCAAAGGAACCCCCTGGCGGGGTACGCTGATACGAGCCAAACAAAGCGGCCTAACATTACTGTTAGTTGGGACATTTCGGTTGTGCATAAATCACACACCTGTCCGTTTGAACTGATCTAAACGTGTGTGTGTGTGTGTTAGTCTTGTGTAGATGTCTATTTGTTGTAAATGTATTGTAGACACAGAACCCAGTTTAACCTCGCGCCAATATGGCGACGCGGCGGGTTCGGTTCTCTTGGGTCCTGGTTCCGTCTGCACAACCTGATGTGCTTTTGTCAGCTTAAAGTCACTTTGGCGTTTGAAAATAGTAACGTGACGTTAATGTGGATATGTCTGTCTGTCATACGGCTTTTCACGTTCACGGAAGTTTGTTTTAGGAGGTCTGGGTCTCAGGCAATCTGGCGCCAGTTTTGGGCGCCTGTGTGTGTGTGCAGCCCGATGTGAAGGGAAGTTCAGGCCAAACTACATGCAGAAATCACTCACTTTAATGTTGTCTTGCTTTTCGACAATGTGTACGTTGTAGAACATGTCATAAAACATTTGACCAATTAATACGGGTTTCTGGTCAATTCGGCATATAGCTGATCATCCACCAAACAGCACTTGTATATCATAAGTATTTTTTTACCAACTGTAATTACTAACGTGAAGGTCTCCATGCTGCATTAAAGTTTAAACTGACAGATTGAGTGGAGTTTGGTGTGACTGTCTCAATAGAAAGTCCCACAGGGCGCCAGAGACAGACAGGATGTCATTTTGACTCTGAGGGGTGTCTGTTTTTCCTCTAAACGGATCTTCCAAACTGACACTACTGTGAATATAACCATTTAAATCAGTGCATTTTGTGTCTGATGGAGCTGTAATAGAACCTTTTTCCTGCTGTATTTTCTGCCATGTGATTTATCTGTGTGTGTTTTTCTCCAGCTGTTGCAGCCACTGCACCCAGGAAGTCCCTGGGCTCCAGCTCAGCGAACGCCTCCTCCAGCAGCCAGGCGACCACACCTGGTCAGTCAGCTCAGTACTGATGGTGCATTCATGTGCTCCTCGGATATATCCTATTTACCAATTACATCAGGACAACGTTCAACATGGACACTTGCTTCCTTACTAAAAGGAAGTAGTGGATCATTGTGGTAGCTAGCTACACAGGCCATAATGTGCAACTACCGTACTAAAAATAAATGATAGCTACTATGAACAGAATAACAAAATATATAACTTTTTACAGTCAATTGGTGCCACAGACTCCATACTTTCCACCATTGTTCTAGTCCCGAATCCTCACGCAATGTCGGAAACTCGTGTAGCATCGAAATTCCCATTCATAAACATGACATTGAAGGGCCGTTCATGTGCTCACAATTCATAAATACGATGTATCCGAGGAGCAGGTGAACGCCTGATTAGACCATAGACATAAATAATATGGGATAGCTAATGGCTATCCCATCCCTTGATTTTTCGTCAGCAGAGTGGGAGGGAGTGGGTTGAGTCCTTCCGCACCTCACGTGAGATGGGAGTTTCCCTGAGCCGCAGCTCCGCCTGCTATTGGTCCGTGATCGGCAAGCTGCGTGATCACTGGACAGGCGATCTGTCAATCACCGCATTTTCTATTATCTATTTTACTCCAAATGGGCGAGTCATATAAAAATTGACCCCCCTACAGTTGTTATGAAAAGGTGAAATTAGCTGTATAGACCAAACATGTTTCAGTCCAGGTTGTAAAGATGTTTAATTACTGTTACAAAGTGGGGCATTTTAACAGGAACGACGGGACTTCTGAGTCCTGCCTCAAGTGGTCATTCGAAGATTTACAGTTTAAACAAAGACTTCTGCCGGCAGTCACGGCACGAAATATGAAAGAACGTCATGAAGAAGAGAGTTGTTTTTGTAGCGGACAGTGCAGGGGGTAAAATAAAGAACGTAACCTACTACTTTGAGCGCGGTACACAGCAAGCAAGCGAGTATCCACTGTTAGCCAGGTCAGATAACATTATCGTCGACAATGACGAGCACTTTCTTGTAAAACATACCTGGACTCCAACAAAGAAAGCTTCAGATAGTTTTCACTCCTCCGAGCGCAGCTCGAGCCACTTACGTCTATAAGACCCGCGGACGTTAACGTAACTCCCTGGAATGCGAGACTTAACGAGCCAGTTACATGGCGTTGCATTCTTAGACGTTGCCGTTTGCTTTTATTTGGTATGTTACATACAATTGGCTCAATTATTAGTTAATTCAGAGTTAGATGATATTGGAGCAGCCAGCCATTTTATTTTTTGCCGGAAGTCGTCACACGACCACACAACCGGGTCAAATGGGCGTGGCTACATAAGGTGAATAGAGAAGGTGGGGTTCCTACTGAGGTGAAGGTGATGCTGTGTTTGATTTCACAGCAAAGGGCAAATATGCCGGGGGGAACCCGGTGTGCCCCCGCCCCACCCCCAACTGGCAGAAGGGCATCGGGGACTTCTTCGGTGGTCCCGGCCGGAAGCCAGAGAAGGAGAACCAGGAGCCAGCGGAGGTGGTGGTGGTGGATGACGAGGAGGCCGGAGGGAGCGGCATGTCCAGCAGGAAGTACGGCTAACTGTTTTAAATACGGGGCCATTCCTTTTATATTGGGAACTAGTAATATCCCAGTTGAGTGACGTCGCACCCGAGTTGATCGCGTTCCATCAAATCAGTCGGGAAACCAAACTAGCTAGGGTTAGCTTAGCTCTAGCCGTTGTTAGCAATAACGGTTGATAACAGCACATTTCGCTGCGCATGCATACACTGTAGTGGAGGGGTGCGTGCGCGGGACTGTTTTTTAAAATCCCGCTCCCGCTGGATTTCTGACCAGTACCGCCCGCTCCCGCAACGTGTGTGTCACTGACCGCCCGCTCCCGCAACATGTGTGTCACTGACCGCCCGCTCCCGCAACGTGTGTGTCACTGACCGCCCGCACTCACGTTATGACCGCCTGCGATAAAAGCGGGGTCTCTTAAAGGATAATTTCGGGGGGGTTTTCAACCTGGACCCTATTTTCCACACTATGTGTCTAAGGGACTCATTGTGACACAATTTTTTTTCAAATTGGTTGAGTACTCACCGAGATAGCCTGGTTTACAGCTCGTCAAACACAACTACCAGTGTGACCCAGTCGGGCATTTGCGCACCATCATTCCACGTTCGCTAAAACGGCTTGTTTTGCTGCTGGGAGACTCAAACTGTCATTATAGTGTCTGGCAACATGGGAACGACTCTACACATGAATATTATTCTCTGGACAGAGAAAATGGGCGTGAACAGGCGAGGAGAGGGAGCAGGGAAGCTTGCGCTGTGTCAACACAGGATTTCCCCTCTCATCAACAGCGCTGTGCTGCTGGAGACAACAGAGAGCCGCAGGAACGAGTCCGGAAATCATCGATGCTACCACTCCTGGTTCTTCACTGTTTTCGCCTATGGGAGTTTTGAATGGGTTTTTGGCGCGATGCTTCTAATAATCTCTCTGGGCAAAGCTGGCTTAATCAAACCCGAGCCAGTGTTTAGTAACATCATCTTCACACACGAGGACCACTTTTATGAGTTTTGAAGCTTTTACGTGCCGTTAAAAGGGCGGCTAGCTAGCAAACGGCTAAATGAGACTACACTGTTGAGTCGATGGGGATATATACGTCAATAACGTCACCACTTCAAAGGACGAACACGGAAATTCTCTTTCCCTCACCTGGTTCAGCCCCGTTCAGCCCGGGGTAATCAGTGCACACATCAACAACAGTCCAGGTTGAGCGCTGACGTGACGTGGAAGCCTATGCGACAGTGTGTAGTTCTGGATTAGCTTAGCTCGAGCTTTTTACTTCTAGGGCTCGCACTTACGCTACAAAACTCATGAAAGTGGTCCTCGTGTGTGAAGATTATCCGACTGATCTCTGGTTCGCGTTTGATTAAGCCAGCGTTGCCCAGAGAGATTATTAGAAGCATCGCGGCAAAAACCCATTCAAAAATCCCATAGACAGAAACGGTGAAGAACCAGGAAGTCCGGGACTTCCGCGTTCTGACTACAAAAATACGTCATCCCTGCGGCTCTCTATTCTGTTCCTTTATCTCTCTCTCTCGCTCATATGCAGAGGCATGCAGAGAGTCTCTGCATACGCACATTTTCTCTGTCCCACAGTAAACCCCGGATAATAATATTCATGTTTCCATGTTGCCAAACACTATAATGACAGTTTCAATATCATCAATATCTATTTTATATTGCTGTGTAAACAACATTCTCGTCCAACAACTGTATTATTCAATTTTCTTGCCAAAATCTACAAGGTTTCATATGAACACAATCATGATAACATCATTGTATTTGACCTTCCCCTAAAAAGTTATTTTTTTTACGGAATACAGCTGAGCTTCAAGGGCCAGAAGCTGCGTGTCACGGAAGCGTCGAGGAGCCTTGCCATTCACACCAGAAGCACTCTGTTTTGCTACGCAACTCGGTCACAAACCAGGGTTCCCGCAGCTCCTTAAAGGAGGACTAACCCCCTAGATATGTATCAGAACAGTGATTTGAAAATACCTATGGAAAAAAAACCAAGAAATGACATGCTCTTGTCTATACTAAACTCTTTGGCTGTGTTCAAGTCAAGATTTTTTTTCTGAAATTGACGCCATTACAGTTTGCCTACCGCCTCAAAAATATTTTTTTTGAGAGGGATGCTGCTGAAAAATGATACAAATGGTCAAATGGCAACAGTTTGGTGTCAAATGTGGAAATTTTGACCAGAATTCTTCACACATCACCCTAGAGCTGTGCATCTTCACTGATCTCACGATTCGATACGATTCGATTATAGAAGTCTACGATTCGATTCGATTATACGATGCATCTCGATGCATCGTGATGCATCTTAATTCGATGCATCACTTTTTCCGCAATACATGATTTATTTTTTCTCACTTTCTTTTTTCTCACTGTGTGGCTACTTTTAAAATAAAAGTGCATTTGGAATTGCATTGTATTATGATCCATAATTAAAATAAACAACTGCATGTACTTACATTCTATTTTATTTGATTATAATTTTTTTTTTTTTTTTTTTTAATAATCGATTTTTGATATTTGTTAATCGATTCAGAATCATCCTATTAAGCATCGCGATGCATCTCTGAATCGATTATTTTCGGCAGCTCTACCCCCAAAGTCATATATATTGGTTAAAAGCTGAAAAAAAGTGTTTTGGGGGTTAGTTCTCCTTTAAAAAGCCTTAAAATGTCTTAAATGAAAATAAGGGAAATTAAGGTCTTGAATAGTAAATTTGCTGTAGGTATTACATTTGTAGATGGTGTTTTTAAGGCTGATGGAAAAGTATCTGTTTACTGCGCTTTGAGACTCTGGTAAATACTCACGGAATTCGAACGTTAAATACTGTCCCTCAATCAAAGTTAGCAACAGTCTCCCGGGCTCAGAAGCAGCGCGCACGTCATGCAAGTGGGTTTGATTTGGTGAATGAAGTAGTGTCATGGCGGAAGGCAGTGCGCTCCGGAGATTTCTCTGCCGTCTAATAAGAGGACTAGTCTGAAGCGTGGTCGTATTATGGTATTTAAAAGCGTGTTGAGGGAAACCTGAGTTGCAGAACATGCAGAAACAAAATCACCGCCAGTGCGCCACTGAGTCATCTTTGCACTTTATAGCGGATTAAAGGTAACGGTAACATTGTTAAAGAAGAATTCAGGTTTTTTACGCCCTGGACATTATTTCCAGCTTTAAATATGCTGTTTATAGGGGGACTCGCCCCCCCCCCCCCCCCCCCCCCCCCACCCCAGATTTCTTGCAAAACTGTATGATTTGAAAACTGCAGACAAGATGGCCGCCTATACTCCCTTCTGTACCCTGGCAGAATTCCTAGCCCATAAACTAACATAACTTGGCCAATAAGTATGTGACATACAAAATAAAACGAATAGTAATGTCTTTATTTGTTGTAGAATGCAGAGGACATGTAGCGGTTTACTTAAACTCGCATTCCAAGAATGTTGTATTTACTGCGCTGCTCTAAAGATAACGTAACTGGCTCGTGCCTCAGAGAGCCTGTTCGTCCTGGAAGCCACTCGCTTTGCGCCAGAACACAATCGATTTGGGGGTGGAACACGCCAGAATTGGCCAACGCCCAGAACTGTCAAATCACACGCTATGGCCCGCCCCCCAGCATTTTCAGTATATCAGAGATGGATAGAGAACGTGAAAAATATAGCCACGTTATAAACAACAAACTAACGCTGGTGATCCGTATGGAAACAGTGTTACTCGAAATGGTTAAAAGTTATATCAATTTGGTCATTCAGTGGCGTTTTACTGCCATGTAACATAACTAACTAGCGGCTAATATTAGCCACAGTAGGCTAGTAGACTATTTTTCACATGAGTGGGAAACGCGCAAATACCACCGTGACGTCACGATGTACCAAATCTCCCATTCATTTGAGGGCAGAAAAAAAAGCAGGTTTGAACCCATAGAGGGAACTTATGCTGCTGAAATGTTAGGAGTTTGTAAAATTGTAACAGATTGATCTCAAATGTGGAGATTTTGACCAGAATCCTTCACATACCACCCCAAAAGTCATATATATTGGTTAAAAGCTGAAAAAAAGTGTTTTGGGGTTTAGTCCTGCTTTAAGTCACCCTGACAACTGACGACGCTAATCAACTTGAGCTACAACCTGAAAACAGGGCGTGTGAAATGCCTGTATTTATGTCTTGTAAATAGCTTATTTTCTGACACACTGCGGGTCAAAATGTCTGCAGTATCAAAATAAAGTATGATGCTATCAACCACATCAAACTTTTATCAGGCACCTGACAGGGTCAGTCATGGTAATGTGAAAGTTATCGTTGGCTCTTGTGGACGGTTAGCAAACCTGTTGGCAGATGATCAAATGCTCATTACCACTACAGTATAAGAGACTTGACTTGGATTTGCAAAAAAAAAGACTTGTGATTCTCTGATAATAACTGTATTTTAGTTTGATTGATATTAGATAGTCTTTAGATGGTGTGCACTGATAAAGTCCAATCTGCAATAGTCAGCATTTCACTCCCGCTCTCTTTGGACAGTCTTTCTCCTGTCTCCTCCTGCTCCTGTCAGTCTCCATGTTGAGCCTGCATCACACAGTTTTGAGCTGGATGTGAGAACAGACGCCAGCGTCTGGCCCATTTCGTTACATTTAGCACTGTTCAGACTCGATATTTAGAAATGCCTGTTTCCTGACCGATGCTCTTTGTCTCCCCCTGTAGGTCCAGACCGCTGCCTGCTGACGAGGAGGACGACTGACTGAGTGTTCACTGTTCCAGTGTTCACTGAGTGCTCACTGTTCCAGTTGTCGTTAGACCATGTCTTGTTCATGTAAATGTGTATATAAATATACTGCTGAAATTTTGTATAGAAGTTAATTAAACTTTGTTTTTATTAATGCTTTATTCGGTTATATTGCTATTGTCTGATGTCTAATGGTGGGCTAGTTGCTCAAAACCGTCAAAATCATTTGAGATGTACTATTGCTTGTTCTTCTGTGGCAGCAGTAATTAGTTCCTCTAATCATTTTGTTACTTAAGTTTTCCCTTTCTCATCTTCTAAAATAAGTACCCATACTTTTGGAAAATCTGGAAAAGTCATTTTTTTTTATAAATTGTGTTTTGTATAAATGATTTCCTTAAATACTGTCAAATGTCACAAAGAACATTCTGTCTCAAACAGTCCTGTTGGACAATATTTCTGGTTGCCGACTGGTTTTGTTGGCCGAGATCAAAGTTTATCCTTCGTTTGTATTAAGTGGAGAAACTTTTCTGTCATTGATGGTTGCTCTTATAATTTGGTCTCATTAAAATGTTTCATTCAAATTTGACATCGTTTGTGAAAATGGTATGAGATGGTATTGTGATGTTTTGGCAGCTAGCACAGTGGTTCTCAAAGTGGGGTCCAGACCATGAAGGGTTGTGCAAATTCCATTCATAGGGGCTGTAGACCAACCCAGGACCCTGGGACAGAATCAGATGGGGGGCCGTGGTTTAATTTGTGTCACTTTGGGGTCGTTGACATTAAAAGTTTGAGAACCACTGAGGTAGGAAACCAGCAGACCAACTCACAGGTCTTGGTAAAAGCCTTCTGTACAGGTGAATACTGGGAGGTTAGATGGCAATGGTTTTTAGTGACCCGTAAATCTGACTTCAACTATCAGAGTTCAGATTAGGATCAACTGTAAATCTGACTTCAACTGTATCAGAATTCAGATTAGGATCAAATACAGACAGACTGGTTGAATCTATTCCCAAACCTTGTTTATGGGGAAGAGTCCCTCATCTCGTCTTATCAACCAAGCAAAAGTAAACCACGCCGCAATGGGAAAGAGAACTGATGCTTTTAAATCAAAATTCAAAATGATGCATTTCCTTCAAAATATTTTTTAAAATATTGATACAAAAACACTTTCTTATACATATACAACTTTTTCCTGATATTCTTTTCCAGCCCAGTAGTGCCTAAACACTGGTAAGGCCAGCACTCCTTCAGACTTGGTTTTTTGCAAGTGCATTTTCAGAATTATATGATTCTTATAATTCCAGATGTAGGACAGAATTATTGAGTCCAGTTCTTTGGGGGGGGATCCGATGTAAGGAAGACGGGAAGGTTTTGACACAGATAGAGAAACCTGGGAAGTGAAACCACCTTAACTGAGTTTATACGGCCAATCATGGACAAGGGCAGGATTTTCCAGTTTTCTATACAATGTTTAAGTCTTAAAACAAAACCACCAAAATTTTACTTCAATATTAGTTTAGGTTTTATGGTCAAGCCAAGATAGGTGAGGCGGTCCTTTGCCAATTTGAATGGGAGATTTTCCAGGAAACCGAGAGTGAAGACATCAGAATCAGCCTTAATTCTAAGAGAGGGGATCGATTGAGAGAGCAAATAGATGTATAGTGTTATTATGTAGTGTTAATGTATAGGGATTTGTTTAGGAAGGTATTATTTTCCAGTCTGTAATGTAGTGTTTTCTGCATAATCCGGTACAGTAGGTGGCGGTATGCACCTTCAAAGTCAAAGATTGCAATCCGCCATTAAACAAAAAGAAGAAGAAGCGCATGTCACATGATGACATGATGCACGTGACATCACATGTCATCATGGCTGCCGCTATATCCTGCGAACATTTCTCTTCCTTGCAGCTTCTCCTGAAGGTATGAATGGATAAAAAGCTCTTTTTACGTCGCAGTCTGTCAGCTAAAACATTTACTCCGAGCAAGTGACCCTATTACTGTACTCCGTGTATATATATTATATACACACTCGTGCAGTAGTAGGGTCACATAGGCAATTCGAGCGATCAGCAGCATTTTGGTAAACAAACCGCGTCACTGGGTGGCAGAGATGCTCACAAGTCATTTTTTACAAGTCAAGTCTCAAGTCTTTGTTCACGAGTCCAAGTCAAGTCTCTTATGGATGAGTGTTCTATCATCTGCTGCATGCCATCCAGTCTGCTTAGAACACTGCATAGCTCAAACTAAGAATGTCACAGCATGTACTGTATTATCATCACTCCTTTATTAACATACATACAGTATCAGCATTGATTGTTTACATTATCATTAGTAGACGTTTCCTTAATGTTTTAATGCACTTTTTTTTTTTTTTATAAAGATTGTTCACAAAGTCAACGAAAATATTTCATGCTTTAAATCTAAAATGGTTCATGGATTACATTCTAATCTAACAAAGCTATCAATTTAAAAGTCAAGCACGTTACCGTGGAAACAAGCTGAGCCCAAAATCACAAATCAGAATGAGGGGGTCCCCGGTATATTTTCTATCTTGTAAGGTCCTTGGCTGAAAAACATTTGAGAACCTCTGGTTTAGGCCAGACGTTGTGTGTGTGTGTGTGTGTGTGTGTGTGTGTGTGTGTGTGTGTGTGTGTGTGTGTGTGTGTGTGTGTGTAACTCTTGTGCTTGTGTGTTTAGGCCTCTAAAGACCTGGTGAGGGAGGTGTGTGTGTGTGTGTGTGTGTGTGTGTGTGTGTGACTCTTGTGCTTGTGTGCTTAGGCCTCCTCTAAAGACCTGGTGTGTGTGTGTGTGTGTGTGTGTGTGTGTGTGTGTGTGTGTGTGTGTGTGTGTGTGTGTGTGTGTGTGTAACTCTTGTGCTTGTGTGTTTAGGCCTCTAAAGACCTGGTGAGGGAGGTGTGTGTGTGTGTGTGTGTGTGTGTGTGTGTGTGTGTGTGTGTGTGTGTGTGTGTGTGTGTGTGTGTGTGTGTGTGTGTGTGTGTAACTCTTGTGCTTGTGTGTTTAGGCCTCCTCTAAAGACCTGGTGAGGGAGGTGTGTGTGCAGAGCCACCGGGCCCCGAGCCGCCGGCTGGCCGACACCACGGCCGCCGCACTCAGCATCACCCCAACCCAGGCTGCTCAGGTACACACTGTGTGTGTGTGTGTGTGTGTGTGTGTGTTTGTGTTTGTGTTTGAGAGAGATGAGGAGTCCGGTGCCTCCCCTGCGGCCAGAGACTCTGGGGGTGTGAGGGAAAGAGTAAGCAGCAGACAGCAGTAACACCACTGTTTCTAACCTGTCTCTCTCTGTCTCTCTGTCTGTCTCTCTCTCTCTGTGTGTGTGTGTGTGTGTGTGTGTGTGTGTGTGTGTGTGTGTGTGTGTGTGTGTCCCTCTCTCTCTCTGTATCTCTGTCTGTGTGTGTCCCTCTCTGTCTCTTTATCTCTGTCTCTCTCTGCAGCTGCTCCAGGCGCTCCACCTCCTGTCTCACCACATCCTCTTCCACAACCTCAGCTCTGCAGATCAGATCCTCGCCCTGTTCCCCGAGTCCTTCCACTCCAGCCTGAAGAACCTGCTTTCCAAGATCCTGCTGGAGCACTGGTCAGTAACACTGCTTCCTATTGGTCAGTAACACTGTTTCCTATTGGTCAGTAACACTGTTTCCTATTGGTCAGTAACGCTGCTTCCTATTGGTCAGTAACACTGTTTCCTATTGGTCAGTAACACTGTTTCCTATTGGTCAGTAACGCTGCTTCCTATTGGTCAGTAACACTGTTTCTTATTGGTCAGTAACACTGTTTACTATTGGTCAGTAACACTGTTTCCTATTGGCCAGTAATATGGCTCTATAGAGCTCAACAGGCACGTGACTTTTCGTGACGTAATTTGCCCCGGAAGTAAGTTTCTCCATTTCGATAAATCCAAATATAACGAGTTTTAAGGCTGGAACCAAGCCAAAAAGTCTTCCAGAGAATCTTGAGTGACCATAAAATATTTGGTTTAAGCGAGAACAAAAAATAACAACGGGGGAAAAAATCAATATTTATTTCCTATATATATATACACATATATATATATATAGAAATAGATACTGTAGATAGATAGAGAGATAGAGAGAGATTGACACTGCTTCCATTTGAATGCTTGTAATGTTGTTGTCACGTTCTGCTGTCAGCCTTGTTAGCAGTCTCTCTGGATAAGAAGGTAACTGAACAGACTTGTTAGCAGTCTCTCTGGATAAGAAGGTAACTGAACAGACTTGTTAGCAGTCTCTCTGGATAAGAAGGTAACTGAACAGACTTGTTAGCAGTCTCTCTGGATAAGAAGGTAACTGAACAGACTTGTTAGCAGTCTCTCTGGATAAGAAGGTAACTGAACAGACTTGTTAGCAGTCTCTCTGGATAAGAAGGTGACAGAACAGACTTGTTAGCAGTCTCTCTGGATAAGAAGGTAACTGAACAGACTTGTTAGCAGTCTCTCTGGATAAGAAGGTGACTGAACAGACTTGTTAGCAGTCTCTCTGGATAAGAAGGTAACTGAACAGACTTGTTAGCAGTCTCTCTGGATAAGAAGGTAACTGAACAGACTTGTTAGCAGTCTCTCTGGATAAGAAGGTGACAGAACAGACTTGTTAGCAGTCTCTCTGGATAAGAAGGTAACTGAACAGACTTGTTAGCAGTCTCTCTGGATAAGAAGGTGACTGAACAGACTTGTTAGCAGTCTCTCTGGATAAGAAGGTAACTGAACAGACTTGTTAGCAGTCTCTCTGGATAAGAAGGTAACTGAACAGACTTGTTAGCAGTCTCTCTGGATAAGAAGGTAACTGAACAGACTTGTTAGCAGTCTCTCTGGATAAGAAGGTAACTGAACAGACTTGTTAGCAGTCTCTCTGGATAAGAAGGTAACTGAACAGACTTGTTAGCAGTCTCTCTGGATAAGAAGGTAACTGAACAGACTTGTTAGCAGTCTCTCTGGATAAGAAGGTAACTGAACAGACTTGTTAGCAGTCTCTCTGGATAAGAAGGTAACTGAACAGACTTGTTAGCAGTCTCTCTGGATAAGAAGGTAACTGAACAGACTTGTTAGCAGTCTCTCTGGATAAGAAGGTAACTGAACAGACTTGTTAGCAGTCTCTCTGGATAAGAAGGTAACTGAACAGACTTGTTAGCAGTCTCTCTGGATAAGAAGGTAACTGAACAGACTTGTTAGCAGTCTCTCTGGATAAGAAGGTAACTGAACAGACTTGTTAGCAGTCTCTCTGGATAAGAAGGTAACTGAACAGACTTGTTAGCAGTCTCTCTGGATAAGAAGGTAACTGAACAGACTTGTTAGCAGTCTCTCTGGATAAGAAGGTAACTGAACAGACTTGTTAGCAGTCTCTCTGGATAAGAAGGTAACTGAACAGACTTGTTAGCAGTCTCTCTGGATAAGAAGGTAACAGAACAGACTTGTTAGCAGTCTCTCTGGATAAGAAGGTAACTGAACAGACTTGTTAGCAGTCTCTCTGGATAAGAAGGTAACTGAACAGACTTGTTAGCAGTCTCTCTGGATAAGAAGGTAACTGAACAGACTTGTTAGCAGTCTCTCTGGATAAGAAGGTAACTGAACAGACTTGTTAGCAGTCTCTCTGGATAAGAAGGTAACTGAACAGACTTGTTAACAGTCTCTCTGGATAAGAAGGTAACTGAACAGACTAGATGTTACGCAGCAGCTCACCCAGCCATCTGCTTTCTGTTTTTCAGTCCAGCATGGAGAACTGAGGCTCTCACTAACCCGAGTAAGTTTGATGCTCCATTCAGATTCAGATCTAAAGAACACTGGCCATGTCCATGTTGGCTTCTAACCTCTGTGTGTGTGTGTGTGTGTGTGTGTGTGTGTGTGTGTGTGTGTGTGTGTGTGTGTGTGTGTGTGTGTGTGTGTGTGTGTGTGTGTGTGTGTGTGTGTGTGTGTGTGTGTGTGTGTGTGTGTGTGTGTGTGTGTGTGTGTGTGTGTGTGTGTGTGTGTGTGTGTGTGTGTTGTGTGTTGTGGGTGCGTGTGCAGTCTCCCTGCCCCAGCTGAAGGAGCTGGACTGGAGAGTGGACATGGTGACAGGGTCAGACTCGGTCAGTCGTATGGCGGTTCCCACCTGCCTGGTCCAGATCAAGGTGGGTCTGAACAAATCTGTTAGAATCTGTAGGTTTTTATCTGTATGATCATCTGTAGGCTGTCCCTAGGCCTCGGATCCGGCCAGTTCCCTTGGGTGATGTCATAGCAGTTTAAGCGTCATGACCATCATCTTATGACATCGTCAGTGATGTCCTAGGTGTCTGGGAGCATTATGACATCACCTAATGGCGTCATCAGTGATGTCAGAGGTGGCTGCCATGACAGTCCCTGGCGTTTTGACCCACAAAGTAGGCCGAGGTCATTTTTCGTTTTTTTACAGATTCTGAAAGTGCAGATTGTCAGCTTTCAAATGATGTGTCACACATTGTAATCTGAAAAGAAAAATGAAGGAGATCTGTTTATTTGAATGTTCACACACACTAAAAGCCACGTTGACGGTCCTCAAAGAGGGGAAGCTTTTCACACCTGGGCAGCCAGGTATGGGGGAGTGGACAACAAGGACTTTTATTTAACAAGATACACTTATTTACTGGTTCTAAAACGGCTGCATTTGATGTGGAATGGATAGTTCAAATCATCTATGGTGTACTAATGTAAAAAATGGGGGAGAAAAACACACTTTAGATCCGCCTAGTGGTAAACTGAAAGTGCCTACTTGCAGTACCTCACCTTGCCAGGGACTCGCTCAGTTCCTGCCAGGAAGAGCAAAGTTGAAGAGGAGAGGAGAGAGAAGAGGCAGGACATGAGGACGTACATACGTACGGATGGACGTACGTAGGGACAACCCGAAACCATAATGCCTCCAGGCTGACTATCGCTGGAGGAGGCATAATAAAACGCCAATCTCCAGAGATGGGGACTTGGACTTGAGACTTGGACTTGAGTCGCACTTAAGTCACCCACACAGTGACTTGAGACTTGTCCTCAAACATTTTTTTGGTGCATTAACATTAAGAAAATGTTTACTAATGTCATCTAATCATTGCTGATACTGTATGCTAATAGATAAAGCAGTGAGGATAATACAGTACATGCTGTGACATTCCTTAGTTTTAGCTATGCAGTGTTCTAAGCAGACTGGATGGCATGCAGCAGATGATAGAACGCTCATCCATAAGAGACTTGAGACTTGACTTGGACTTGAGCTCAAAGACTTGAGACTTGACTTGAGTACCTATCTACCTAGTATATGCTGATGATGTGTTTATCTGTGGTGGTGCTTTTCAGACAGAGGAGTGGTGTGCAGTGGGAAGCCAGTCTGTCTCCTCACTGACGGTGGAGCTGAGCAGAGAGTCTCTGGACACCATACTGGACGGACTGGGACGTATCCGGGACCAGCTGTCTGTGGTGGCTGCCAAATGAGGACACTAGTGGAACCAGGACCGCTACCGGTCCACCACCCGGGACCAGCAGCACCTCAACACCTGAACATGATACCAGTGTGTTTGGATTAAAGCTGCCAATAGCTCAAACCTTCTGCCAAGATTGAAAGCTAAATAGCTCCAAACCCGAGGGTATCTTAGTTGGCACCCCCCGCATGACCCGCCCTTCTCATAACCTTTTAATTTGATATGCTGCCATTATGCTTGTTAATTTAATGTTTTGCATTTGCTGACATCAGGGTTATGAACTGCACATGTGTCAGAGGAAGCATGGTGCTAGTCTCAGCTCTCCCCAGATCGGCAGAGGGTGGAGCAGCGACCGGGGCAGCAGGGGCAAATATTGGCCAACTGTAATTGGGGAGAAAATGGGGGGGTTCAGGAAAAAATATTCAAACGTAAACTGTCAGTGGTCCAACCAGTGTCAGTGGCTCAGCAGCACCTTGAGAAACTCAAAAGATCTCAGGTCAGTTGTGGACTGGGAAATAGTTTATTGAGCAGAGGTCAAAACAAAATCTTGACGTTAAAGCATTTTATCAATCAGAGATATTATTGCAGAAATACATGCTGAGCGATCCTTTTCTCAGAACAACAGAACAGACATCTCTGTGCTGGAAACAACTGCTACCCTGACTTACCTGAAATACTATGAAAATCAACATTCCTTTCATTTTTTGGTCAAAGCTGAAATGAGCACATCTTTAATGAAGATGTTAAACACACAATGTAAAATATTGATCTGCTGTAGACATTTGACTTGGCCCTGAATCAGAACAAGAAAATGAACTAAAGGCATTTTCTGTGCATCCTGCTCTCTCTGAAATGAAACTAGTAAACATCTAGAACAGGGTTTTCAAAGTCTAGACTGTGGGCCTCCCCTCAGACAAATCTTGTGGAGAAAGCCCCTCCCCCCTGTTTACTTGCTTACTGTAGTTTTGCTCAATTCCTGGATGCCTATGGGGGAATAATGATTATGTTATTTGATCCCATATAGATATTACTGTTTGATATCAGACTAAATTTTTGTAAAAGTCTGTCTGAAGACATTTACTTGTCTTGTGACTCTGGGAAAGTGGGGGAAAACAATCAAATTCCCCCAAACTACTGTATCTCTGAACTATCTCTTTAACCACATGCCACATTTAGGCTATTCTGTGATCTCCTTTTGATAACGAATGTAACTAGAAGTACTTTTTTGTTTCACTTCCATTTACTGAGCTTTCCCTGAAACTGTTTGGAGCCTCCCTGGGAAGACTCGCCTCCCACTTTGAAAACCTCTGATCTAGAAATTACCTGGAAAACACACACACACACACACACCTATTATTTGTATTACATTCATGTGAATAGATGTATTTCTTCAGTAGTAAAGCCAGATTTGAGTCCCAGTGACTCTCAACATGGGGGTCCAGGGAGCACCAGGGGTCCCCAACAAACTTCACCATTATTCCATTTGCCAGAAGTCAACACAATTAGTCAATGTTATCTATCTACCTACAATACAGGCAGTTATGGAATTCTGAACAAAAACATATCCAGGAATAAAAAATATTCCCAGATTTGAGTCGGAGAGACAAAATCTCATCAGTTGGGGGTCCGTGGCTGTAATGTGGACTAGGAGTCCTTGATATGAAAATGGTTGAGAATCACTTGTCTAGCCCGGTGGTTCTCAAAGTGGGGTCTAGGGACCCCCAGTGCTCCTTGAGGGGCTTCCAGGGGGTCCCTAGCAAAAAGGGCTATACTGTATTTGTAATGCCATCCACCACTAACACAATGACAGAACATATGACTATTTTGGTCATGGTTTCATAAGCTTTCTGTAATAAAACATCTAAAAGCAAAAAAAAAGTATCAAATGGAGGTCCATGGTCTAATTTGTGTCCTTGATGTGAAACCGTTTGAGAACCACTGGTCCAGCCTATATCAAGCTTATAATATCAACTAGTAATCTAATAGTTTGTACCAACTGAAGTGGTGTAATCTAAGTCATTGTCAACTATAATATCAAGTGCAGTTGTCTACATCAACTTTGGTAGTCTATATAAACCACAGTAGTCTAGTCTATATCAACTAAAGCAGCCTAAATCAATGACAGTAGTGTAATCTATATCGACTACAGTAGTCTATAAAGAACTTCAGTAGTCTAGAGCCTACATCAACACGTCTATATCAACTAGGTAGTGTATAGCAACTCCTGTAGTCCTGTAGTTTATATCAACTATAATCTATCAACTAAGTAGTCTTTGTCAACGACAGCAGTCTATAGTTTATATCGACTACTATCTAGTGAAGTCTATCTAGTCAATTGTAGTTGGTATAGACAAGACTACAGTAGGCTAGTCAGATACAGTAGTCTAATCTGTACCAACTGTATTATTAGTCTACAATAGTGTGTGAGTTGTATTTAGTGTTTTTCTTTAGAAGCTAAATAAGCAGAAAACAGCTGCACACACATATCACATCAGATTAAAGACTGTCACATCTCTCCTGTATATTATTCCAGTGTGACTATACATTATTATTATACCAGCCTCTGTGCTTTTGCTTCATATGGGCTTTTCAGCAAGTCTTTCAGCATTGATTGCACAATACAAGTCTGTTTGCCACACAACCTCTCATGGAAGCATCTAGATAGATAGTGTGCCATTCAGATTCAGAGTCCGCAACCTTTCAGATCATAGCAGACTCTTATTATAACTGTGTTATAATATAACATAATATAACTACTATTATTATAACTGTTATAACTGTGTTTCTCAAGTGTGCGTGAGCCTCGAGGACACAGGAGGAAATCATGTTCCTGGTGAGATGAATGGTAGAGTTCTGCTCTCTGAAGGCAGCAGGGGTGTGTTGAGTGGAAGTGGAACTAAAGGCTTTTTCTTAAAGGGAAAACACACTGGAATCTAAAGAACGCTGTATTTGGCCACTGAGTATGTGAAGCCTTTGCATTGTGAAGTACAAACATCAGCTGTTCAGAGATCAGCGACTAAAGTGCTCTAGAAGATACTATGGCCTTCTCTTCCTAATAAAACAGGCAGGCACTAGCCGCCCGCAGATTTGCGAAAGTCCAAATCATTTGCAGAAGCAGCGACGTGGCATCTCGTCAGACAACCAAGACACACCGTCACGGCAACGGCAGAGGCACCAGGACGTCCACATAGCTGATGGGGAGGAACCCCGATTGGGTGCCGAGCGTGCCCTCGTACCAGTTGGCGTCGATCTGATTGGTCAGGACGATGACGTCGCCCTCGTTGAAGCGCAGCTCCCCCTCGTTTTGCGGATGGAAGGAGTAGATCGCCCGGCAACAGGGCTGATCCAGGACTAGGTCCCTACTGTCAGCTGGACGAGCAACACCAAGACAGACAGAGAGAGAGAGAGAGAGAAGATCATGGAAGATGTTGGACTGAGATGTTTAATGGAAGATGTTTAGAGTTCTCAACGTGGGGTCCTGGAACCACCAGGGGTCCTTGAGGGTGTTCCAGGGGGTCCCCAGCAAATGATCAATTGTTGATCAAACTTGAGCATTACTTTGTTTACAAGAAGTTAACACAATTGACAGACGAATGACTATTTTGATCATAGTTTCACTGTTATTATCCCGAATGAAATTCTGGACAAAATCATATCTAACAAATATTAGGTCCATAACGTGGACTAAATAAGCAGTCCTTGATCAGAAAAAGGTTGAGAATCACTGCAGACATCACTGAGGAGATAGTAGTCAGACTTCCCTCCCTTCTGGGATGAGACTTCCACCTGGCTGCATGGAAACACTCTGCTGGTAGAAGCTCTGCCATTGGTGCCGACCATTTCAGTCGCCAGCCAATGAAAATCCCTTTCCGCTCCCTGCAAGCTCTGCCATTGGCTCTAACCCGCTCTGACTGCCCGGCTGCGACCATATATGGATTTCCTTTCCGCTCCCTCCGTGACTAATTTGTTTATTTGTTTATTATAAGGATCCCCATTAGTCTACACCGAAGTGAAAGACTACTCTTCCTGGGGTCCAAGCACATAACTTAAAACATTGGAGCAGTTACAAACAATGGAAACAAGAAGAAAACGTACTTGACATTAGGGATGTCACAATATATCGTCCCACGATATATCGCGATATCAAAACCCTGACAATATGTATCGTTGAGATTAAATCTCATATCGCGAGAAAAAGAAGCTGAACTTGGTGGCACTGATCTGCATCTGATTGCATGCTCGCTCTCCTTTTCATTGCTTTGTTTGAACAGACGAGGGACGTTACAGACACGGAGGATGAAAATGGTGAAATTGCTCAAATTAGCGTGGAGGATGCCCCCTCAACTTACAAATCGATCCCCAAAAAATATTGTTAAAATATCGTATCGTTATCGTGAAACCCAATATCGTGTATCGTATCGTATCGTGAACTGAGTGTATCGTGACACCCCTACTTGACATTATTGCATTCTCAAATTATGCAAAAATCACAACACAAATGGCTACGACCACAAAATCGAAGACTTACCTTAATACATCAATAACTGAATGTTATTGCAAAATCACAACAGAAATAGGCTCCAACCACAAAATAGAAAACTAAGTAAATAATACTAGTAATAAGTTAATACTAATCTGTCTATCTCAAATGCCTCTGCTGCTGTGGGTGTCGAATCTGTCGATCGCTGCTGTGAAACAACATAAACAATGCTAACACTAGCTCGTTGCTACACGCTGAAAACGATTGGATCCCCTGTTGTAGTCTGGCAAGCCAGACTAAACCAAACATTTTCCCCCGCAAGTCCAGAGAGAAGATCTATGCTGCCAGACTCTCTCCTGGAAGGGAGAGACTGCGAGACTAATAGTCAGGCAGCTTAGCAAATGGATGTGTACGTTCCTGACAAAAGCATCACATTTTTACTGACAATTCCCTTAGCCATTTTTGATAGGATCCACTTAAAATATATATATATATATTTATTTATTTTTCAAAAAAATAAAGATTTTCAAAATTTGAAAGGGTATAACTTCCATGCTGTTTGTCCGATTTGCAAGCAACTTTTTTCCACGTGTTCAGCTGGCCTTGCTCTACAAATTTGCCTCAAGGAGCGTTGAGGTCCACCTGGAAAGTTTTTGAGATATTTTGAAAGTTTTGGAAAACACATCTTTGACATCTCCTCCTAGCCCGCTTCACCGATCTCCACCAACATCACTATGTGGCATCTATGGACCAAGCTCTACAAGTTGTCTTTTCAGACTTTTGAAATATCCTTTCGTTTCGAATATCCTTTCGTTTCGAAAAAAAGCGGGTTCAAATCCCGCACGACTCGAGGTTATATTTTCACCAAACTCTGAGACTGGGCTATTATTCACACGACCGCTAGAGGACACTTAACGCTGAAACGTGATTTCAGGTTGTATTCAGCTGCTTGTACAAACGACCGATGTCGTATCCAGTTGGCGGTCAAGCTGCAAATCCAGTACTAAGCCACCTGACTATAAGGAGATGGTGGCAGATGTTTTGAGGAAGATGTTAGACCAAGGAGGAGATGTATAGGTAGAAGATGCTCTTTCTATAATCAGGATTTCCTCACCGTTGCAGACGACAGGACTGTGCGGTCTGGAGGGTAACTCTGTGACACACTGTTCTCCTACAGATAGAGAGAGTAGAGACAGTTCCGAATGTCAAGAAAATGTAAAAAATACTTCCCCCCCCCAATACCCCCCTTTCCCCCCAGAGGAACATGACAAAAACAACCTGAGGATCTGGCACATGTGATTGACAGCTGGTGGTAAAATCCAGTATCGGGGTTTTTTACTGTCCCAGTTCGGATCGCTTTGGGCCGAGGCCGGAACCGGCGGTCTTGTCTGTTACTGGCAGCAGTCAGCCTGGGGGTGGGGGTGGGGGGTGCTACAGTTTTAAATGAGTATGGGACCTTACATTCACCTGTTTACTCCATTGTGTCATTTCTTTTATCAATTTTTTTTATTGTTTTACATTTTTCAACATAACAAAGAAAGAAAAACAAAAACCACAATCATCTACAAAAAACACCTATACATACACATACACAAACGGATTGACTCAATACATATCCCCCCTCCCCGCAGGACCACCCCCCCCCCCCCCACACCACCACCCACAAACCCACAGAGATAACAGCTCACAGTACTATATGCGCACTTCAACATGTACAAAACTGAACCGTCACAGGACCCATTTTGAACAGATCATATCGACACAGGCAGAATGAACAAGCGAGCAGTCCCCACAAAGCAGGGGCGGACTGGGATCATAATTCAGGCCGGGCATTAGATACCAAGCAGGCCAGGCCGATACGGGCCGACGCGCGTGCTGGCGAAAAATTTGGGCCGTTTGAAGCCCAATTTGGGCCGTTTGAAGCCATATTTGGGCCGTTTGAAGCCCAATTTGGGTCGTTTAAAGCCAGATTTGGGCCGTTGAACCCGATTTGGGCTGTTTGAAGCCCAATTTGGGCCGTTTGAAGGCCAATTTGGGCCAAGTCCAATTTTACAATGAGATGCACCCACTTTAAACCTGAATAAAGTAATAAAACCACTAGTAAACCAGTAGGCGGCGCCTGGCCTGCTGTTCAGTGAGTGGCCTGGCCTGGCCTGCAAAAAAAAAAAAAAAAAAAAAAATTGGCCTGCCACCGGGCATTTGCCCAACATGCCCGATTATGCAGTCCGCCCCTGCCACAAAGCATTACCACAACAGAATGACGAGGGGTACAGCGAATAGTGTCATTTGGGTGGTTCCTCCATGCTGTGTGTGTAGTGTACTAACTGAAGCAGTGCTCACCTGGCCTGCAGGTTGCCATGGAGACCCAGCAGGATGTGATGGGCGTGGCGGTGGTAGTCCAGCACGGCGGCCATCAGAGCGAACAGACCACTCACCTGATCTACCTGCAGGACAAACACAGGCATCAGCAACATACATCTGTCTGTCAGCCAACACCCGGAGGCTACACAGGTCCAACACCCGGCAGCTACACAGGTCCAACACCCAGCGGCTACACAGGTCCAACACCCAGCGGCTGGGAGTTGCATGGCACACCAGTCACCATTCTCCAGCAAACACAGACAAACACAAATGTTTGTTTGGTGTGACATGGCTGCCTGTCCTTATTTGGAGAAGTTTGGTCAGATTCCACAAACATGTTCAATCCTTTACTTTGCGGTTTCCCACCCCGATTGCAAACAAGGAAGCGGGGAATCTGAGTTACCCGCAGTTATATTGTACTAATTAATAAACGAATACAATGTGATTTCCGGTGTTCTTCTTAGTGAAAGAGAGAACGAACACTAGAGAAGAATATGGCAGATTACGTTGGGACTGACTGACGACGAGGCGAGTGGCCGGTCAAACTCACGTCGTTCTCCAGCAGGGTGAACATGCTGCGCTCGGCCAGCTGCTTGGAGGCGGTGAACTTGTCCCAGGCCTGTTGGACCTCCTGCTCTGGGACCTTTCCCCTCCGTCTCTTCTTGTAGTCGAAGTCCAGCCGATGGCCTTGTAGCTTGTTCAGCTGGTGCTGAGGGAACCAATCAGAACAAAGCTCAGAACAATCCGAATCAAACGCTTAACCAATCACAATCAAACTCTCTAAGACCACATTTATACCTGGTATTAAAATGTGATCTGGATCTGGATCCGCATACAGATCGCATTTTAATACCGGGGGTAAATTCAAGATTCAAGATTATTTGAATAGCCATAGTGAGTAATCAAATATTACAAACGAGGAATTACAAATTATATAAAGCGCAAAGTAAAAATCCTTTAAAGTCACATATAGTGGGCTCAAATTAAATGCCCATATAAGTCATTAAGTGATATATAAGGGGGGGAGGGGGGGCTTTCTTTCTTATGTCAAAAACGATCAATCTACAGAATGAAGGAATATCTTTTTCATTGACTCATTGAATTTCAAAATGTTTTTTTGAACATCCATAGTGGGTTTAAAAAATGTTTCAAGGTCCCAAGAAGGTCCCAAGAAGGTCCCAAAGGCTACAAAACAAAGTTGCAATGCTCAGGAAACCTTTAAGTTCAAAGGGGGGGAAAACACCAGATGTACTTTTCGGTGTTTCTTCACGCTTTCCACGAAGGTCTCTCATCCTCCGGTCATAGGGAGTAAGGGCGTTGAACCCTCACCCTGATCTCCTTCAGCTGGCTGTTGTGTAGCTCCTGCATGGGGTCAATGAAGGTGTGCTTGACGCCGACGTCCAGAGCGTCCCTGGCCTGGGAAACCTGCTGCAGAGCTGAGCCCATATCGGCCAGAGCACCGCCTGGACAGAGGATGCACAAGAAACAGTGTCTGTCTGAGTGTCTGTCTGTCTGTCTGTCTTAAAGGGATAGTTGTGATTTTTTTAAATGTGGGGTTGTATGAGGTACTTGCATACAGTCGGTGTACTACATGCAGTAGTGCAGTCGGTGTACTACATGCAGTAGTACATGCAAGTAGAGCTGTCTGCTGAGTGTGAACAGGGTCACGCGCAAAAAAAGAGAAGATGAGAAAAACCTTAAAATGCTTCCATCCAAGTCTCCACAAGCCCATTAGCAGTTTAGCAGCTAAGGCTGGTAGAAGGTATGAGTACCATTATCTAATACATAAGGTAGAGTCCAGATGGTCACAAACAGAAGGCGACAACAACACAAGGCGACTAGTTAGCCTGCCCGACACAACTCGAATCTGTGTTTCAACGGGGGAACGATGAAAATGTGGCACGTATCCGGTTTACATATTCCAGTTCCGGCGTCCGGGGTTATATTCATAACCTTATGTTTTGCAGAGCAGCCAAAGATCTCACAGAACAGGAGCGGAGAGCCAGCAGACCTCTCACTCTGCCGCAGATTCCAAAACAAAAGATTGCACAGCAAAGAAATGGAGAGCGAGAAGAGCTCTCACTCTGCTAGTGTTTCCAGAACCGACAAATCACTCACTTTAAAATCTTATTTAAACTACTAACTTAAATTTAAAGACAGCACAACACAATCTGCACAATCTGCATCTGTGATTTTCATGTGATTTTTTTATATGTCCCGCAATTTTGTAATTGTATTTGTTGTATATAATCAGGGCATCCTTGAAAAAAGAGCTTGCTCTCAATGGACCTCCCTGGATAAATAAAGGTTAAATAAAATTTAATAAATAAATACTACACATTGTACATACATTATGATACTACACAAACACAGCGTGTCTTTAGACTGTGGGAGGAAACCCAGCGCAAACACGGGGAGAACATGCAAACTCCACACAGAAAGGACCATGGCATGCGCACCCATAACTATCCTGCTCCTATGGCCGCTCTGTGTGAACCAACTGCTCAGCTATAGAAGAGTTAATGCGCACTGGCCCTGCCTGGTGTTTAGTAGTGTTTGGGGCTGTGAACGTACCAAATCCAGAGGCGGCTCCCAGCTCCTGGCCATAGTGCAACATACAGTCTCCCAGCATGCCCTCTGTCTGGGGGTAGCCTGTGGACTTCCCCTGTCCACGAATCCTGGAAACCGTGTTGAGCATGCTCAGTTTAGCTCTGTATGCTGTAAAAACAAACCACAAACACATTCACTTCAGGTAGAAACACAGGATACTTTGTATTAAGGCATTTTCATATTAACTCATTCCCCGCCACTTGCGTCTCTAAACGTTATTTTTTAAAAACCGCTTCCCGCCATTGACGTCATCGGACGGCAATACGTGTTTTCACCGTCATGTGATAGATGGCTCTCTTACTCACCTTGTGAAACATTACAGCACGTCTAAAGGTGTACAAGATCGACCACGATTGTCTAACTAACAAAACCAGGAAGCAGAAAAAAGCAACAATCTCCCATCAGAAAAGGTCCATAGCACAGCTCCATGGCACGGCTCAAACGCTGGTCCAGCAGCTTTTATCCATACGGGATTGGTCTCCATTACAGCGGGGGGGGGGGGGGGGGGGGGGGGGGGGGCAGCCTGTTACTCAAATGTGAAGGATTTTGTTTTCACCATGCACCACGCACCACGCAACACATCCACAAGTCACTTGTACTCAGGTAATCCAGTTCCTAAACTCTTCGACGTACAGTAGCCTACACAGACAACCAGTCGTCCCCCCTCGCAAGAGGAACGCGCGACCCGGGCTTCCCTCTCAATAGCGGGGTGAATCTGTCTCACACCGGTGTTACGGTAAAAGCTGTGCCTACGGGCGAGTTTGACCGGAAAGGGGAACAAAATCATTATGGGGTTCATAGTTGAGTGTTACACCGCCAGTATCCACCATCAAAGGCATTTATTCAGGTCAGGAGCCGTGAAGATGACTTCATTTACAAAAATACCATTTCCTCCGCTTTCTGGTCAGAGACTTTTTGGTGAAACGACCTACATTCAGCTATCGTCGTGTCGATAACTAAAGAACGGATGAAGGTAGAATCAAACTTTTTTTTCATATGAAAGTCGAGGCTCTCTTCTTTCTTTTGGGATATTCACTCTTTACGCAGTCATAGAAGAAAATATTCTATGGGGCTTGGAAAATGAATGAAAATGAGCAAAAACCCCGGCGGTGGCTAGCGACTTTTTCTGAAAAACTCTGGCGGAGAATGAGTTAAGATGCCTTCACATGATGAGCGATCTTCTTTGTTGATCCGTGCCTGGGTCTGCTACACACACACTCATCAAACCACCTGGACTTTGGTGTCAAGTGTACTGGGATCCAGCCTGGGTCCCTGATGTGAAAGCCTACATTAGTAGTAGTAGTACTGTAGGCTAGCATTGTGTTTTTTTCTGGATGTGGTAGTTACCTGGGTTTGGTCTGGTTGTTGTATTAACCTGGGTTTGGTCTGGTTGTTGTACTAACCTGGGTTTGGTCTGGTTGTTGTACTAACCTGGGTTTGGTCTGGTTGTTGAAGTAACCTGGGTTTGGTCTGGTTGTTGTAGGTACCTGGGTTTGGTCTTGTTGTTGTAGTAACCTGGGTTTGGTCTGGTTGTTGAAGTAACCTGGGTTTGGTCTGGTTGTTGTAGTAACCTGGGTTTGGTCTGGTTGTATACTAACCTGGGTTTGGTCTGGTTGTTGAAGTAACCTGGGTTTGGTCTGGTTGTTGAAGTAACCTGGGTTTGGTCTGGTTGTTGTAGGTACCTGGGTTTGGTCTGGTTGTTGTAGGTACCTGGGTTAGGTACCTGGGTTTGGTCTGGTTGTTGTAGTAACCTGGGTTTGGTCTGGTTGTATACTAACCTGGGTTTGGTCTGGTTGTTGAAGTAACCTGGGTTTGGTCTGGTTGTTGAAGTAACCTGGGTTTGGTCTGGTTGTTGTAGGTACCTGGGTTTGGTCTGGTTGTTGTAGGTACCTGGGTTAGGTACCTGGGTTTGGTCTGGTTGTTGTAGTAACCTGGGTTTGGTCTGGTTGTATACTAACCTGGGTTTGGTCTGGTTGTTGAAGTAACCTGGGTTTGGTCTGGTTGTTGAAGTAACCTGGGTTTGGTCTGGTTGTTGTAGGTACCTGGGTTTGGTCTGGTTGTTGTAGGTACCTGGGTTTGGTCTGGTTGTTGTAGGTACCTGGGTTTGGTCTGGTTGTTGTAGGTACCTGGGTTTGGTCTGGTTGTTGTAGGTACCTGGGTTAGGTACCTGGGTTTGGTCTGGTTGTTGTAGTTACCTGGGTTTGGTCTGGTTGTTGTAGGTACCTGGGTTAGGTACCTGGGTTTGGTCTGGTTGTTGTAGGTACCTGGGTTTGGTCTGGTTGTTGTAGGTACCTGGGTTAGGTACCTGGGTTTGGTCTGGTTGTTGTAGTTACCTGGGTTTGGTCTGGTTGTTGTAGTAACCTGGGTTTGGTCTGGTTGTTGTAGGTACCTGGGTTTGGTCTGGTTGTTGTAGGTACCTGGGTTTGGTCTGGTTGTTGTAGTTACCTGGGTTTGGTCTGGTTGTTGAAGTAACCTGGGTTTGGTCTGGTTGTTGTATTAACACGGGTTTGGTCTGGTTGTTGTACTAACCTGGGTTTGGTTGGAGGAACTCTGTGGTTCTGGACAGCAGCTCAACCAGCAGAGTCTGGATCACATCAACACTCTGGAGGGAGAGGGAGAGAGAGTAGTCAGTTCTCTGTTCTTTGTCTCTCTACCTGCAGAGAGAGCAGAGTGGAGGCTCATCTTTACCTTCTCCATCTTCAGGAAGTCTTCATCCAGCTTGGTTCCTTCGCCTCCCATCAGCCTCTCATTGAGCAGCTGGAGAAACATCACATCTAGTTCACATTCTGTCCTCAGAATGTCAAAATATAAGTGATGTCATGTATAGTTTTTGAGATATTAACGTTTGGTTGGCATAACTCATACTAGTTACCAGTGTTGGGGGTAACTCATTACAAAAGTAACATATTACATGTAATATATTACTTTTAGCAGTAACTCAGTAATATAACTTATTACTTAGGCATATAGGATTTCAGTAATGTTATACCAGTTACTTTGTCAAGTAACTCAAGTTATAAATTGAGTTACATTTAATTAAATCAAAGCACATATTTAAAAAAGATTCAATCATTTCCTAATCAAACTACGGTAAGTGTTTTTATGCAAATAACCACTGTAGATGACAATAACAAAGGAAAATGGTAACATTTAGAATTTCGGATTGTTTACACGGACTTCAAGGCGGTTGAAATTATTCTTCAGGATGGTTCCGGAGCAGCGATGTCATTCTGCTGCTGCTGTTGTTTTGGTAAAAGTAATGCAAAAGTAGTGTAATAAGTAACGAGTTACTCTACACAGAAAGTCATATTGTAAAGTAACTTATTACTTTCAAATGAAAGTAACTAGTAATAAGTAATATATTACATTTTGAAAGTAACTTGCCCAACACTGCTAGTTACCTGCCGCTGTGGTGATTTGTTGTTGTTGTTGTGATGTCACGCTGTGCTACTTGAAAATAGCCTACATTTTCTTCCTGATTGCTGTTCACTCATCCTTACCTCTCTTTTATTCATGCATGCATCATTTTTAACCTTTATTCAACCTGGCATTCAATTAAGAAGACTAGTATTACTTTTTTTATTTGATGTAATTTGATATTATTTATTTTGCATCTTGACAGCCATAAACAATAACAATTAACCCATATCATATGCTAAAGTAATGTGTACGACTACTACGACTAGGCTACTACTACTATAATAACATTATTATAACAATATAATAATAGCTAGCCTATAAGAAAGCAGACCGACCTCAGGCCCTGTGGCGCAGTAGGCTATCACAGAGGACAGTCAGTAGCTAGTATATGGAGTAATAAATCTATCTTCATGGTTCTGTCCGGTGGTCGGTTACCTGGCTGGCCTTGTGAAGCTGCTTTTTCATCCCGGAGACAGACATCCTCCGCTCCCCTCCTCTCCTCTCCTCACCTCACCGGCCGAGCGGGAGGAAACACCGGCCACTGCCAGGCTCCATCCCGTCCTAGGGCTCTGCTCCCCGCGGGACGCGAGACTCAGCCTTCATTCTTCATCTGGGGGATTAGCAACCCCTCATTCCACTGCAGGCTCGCCTCAAATAGCTGCAAGCGACATACACGTGATCAATCACAACAAAACTGTAGCCACCTCCGACACAATGTTGTTTTCCAAGATTTGGGTCCCGTGCTATTCCCAAATATTGTGTAGTTTCCAAAATTAACAGTGCAGTAGGCTATTACACCCTCCCAACCACTAAGCACCCAGCCGATACATCCATCGGCATCAGCGCTGTGGAGCAGTTGAACCCGACATGACACACCGCCGAAGAAGGCTGTGTTTGAGCTTCAAAACTTCGGCTCCCGCATGTGAGGGGAGGGAAGTCTGGCAAGCGAGACTAGGCTACTTATTCAGTCTATGAAAGAATCAAATTAGAAACATGTTAAACATGATGTTGTAAACATTCATTCTGAATTTAATTTAGCCTATTAAATAACAAATAGCCTACAGCAAAATGGTGTTGGATTGCTGCCAGGAAATGTTTAAACGTTTCAGGAAAGGAGGTGAACGATATCCTGAAGGAGATAGCGTTTTAAAGTGTGAAGCTGTTACAATACAGTAGGTGGCGGTAATGTACCAATTAAGGATGTCAACCAAAACACCGAAGAAGAAGAAGTAGTAGTAACCCGGAAGTGTTTAGAAAGCGCCGGGAAATGGCGTCGCGCGGGTTCAATTCTGCTGTTTCTGTTAGTTAACTACATTCGAGGAATGTATTCGACATTAAGGTAAACTTAGCACTGAACACGTTGCCATACACATTGCTATCATAGGTAGACATACCATTTCATTATTGTAATAGTCAAATGATTTTCCTGATTCATTGGCTAGCTAGTTTATGCAATGCTAACAGCTTATTGAGTGTCTAGCTAACGTACACATTCAATGCTAGCTAGGGATGCTAACTTTTGAATATAGCTCATAGACTGTAAAATAGGTATAGCTACAAGAGACTTGTTTAGCTAAACAAGACATGACAAACTTATTTCTGTTCATAATCATTCTCATGGGGCAGGAGAGTCCACAACAACAGATCTGAGCACAGTGCGTGGCGGCAGTTTACGTATGAATGTTATCAAAACGTCGACGATGAATTGCTTAACAGGCTCGCTTTTATAACGGTACGTTATTTTATTCAAGAAAATGCAATGCATATACCTGTCTATTTGTTGTGGGTGATGTGTGAATGCTGATATTTCAGATACTAACTTAGAATAATAACTATTTGGTCAGCAGCACTTACCGTACTCAAATTTTTTGCTTCGCTTTTATAAGTTCTTTTATTCAAGAAAATGCATTGCGTAATATACATGTCTGGAGCCACCAGCAGTGCACAACACATCGTTACACAACTGACGATGTGTTGTGCTGGTCATCGCCAGTCAAGAAGACATCTCTCAAGTGTTGTGCTGCTGATTTCATCAGGGATTGTAACATCTAGTCCTATTAAGCAATCTGTTTGTTGTAGGTGATATGAAAGCTGATATTTCAGATACTAACTTAAAATAATAACTATTTGGTCAGCATTTTAATACTCCAATTCTGTCAAGATAGCAAGCTGGTTCTTTCCAGCAAAGTGCTGCTGCCAGTAGAAAGCTATACCAGTGAAGCATGGCATACAACATGTTCTGGCTGGAGGATCACTGTATATCAGGGGTGCCCACACCCTCGCATTGTGACCAGCTCAACTACCACCATAATGTTCCGCTATGTTCTCCGTATACACTCTCAAACTAGCGTCATACAGACTTCCATAAGTCAATTGGGGAACTCTGCTGTTCAAAACGCTCTCCTACCCGTCCCTGACGTCCGATTGCAGATTCCGAAGACATAATAATCCTCCTACGGAAGCCAGCCGTTTAGGCGGGGTGGTTAAAACGATACTGCTGCGTGAAACAACCGTTTAAAACAGGGGTGTCAAACATGCGGCCCGGGGGCCAGATCCGGCCCCCCCAAAGGATGAGTTTGCAAAGTGTGAAAATTGCGCTGAGAAGTCCTTCAATCCAATGTGATGCACTTGTGAAGGCTAAGAGGTACCAGGTTTCAGGAGCAAGTTCACATATTAACACGTTCACTGCCAATGGCGAGTTGACTCGTCAAAAAAAATCCAACGGTTGACTGCCATTGACGAGTCAAGTCGTCAAAAAAAAAAAAAATTGACGGTGGGACGTGGATCAACGCCCCCCACGTCTCCTATAACAATATTGGAGCCACCGAACGTGTACAACCCATTCCACCGACCCACTAAGTGGCGACAGTGCTCTCCATTCTAGAAAAAGTTGAGCCAAAACTGCAGGGGAACGCGCGATGAAACCATTCTCCTACTGTAAAATGGATTGGCGAAAACACTTTCGCTTTCGCGCTGATTGTTGGCGGTGGGGGATTGCAAATTTGCATAATAGATTATGGGTGCAACACACTTTGAAACACGCAGCATAAATAAGACCAGAATCGCAAAATAAACCCTGTTTCTTGGGGTTTCTCAACCGAAAACCCAGAAACGAACGAGCCTCATTCTCATACTGTAGGCGAAAACGCTTTCACGCTGGAGCACACGGGCGCACAGCGGTGGGGGGTTCCAAAAATAGACTGGGTGGAAAACACACTTTGAAACACGCAGCATAAAGCCTAGAATCGCACAAAGCTTCATCAAAGCTCTCAAACCCAAGAAACGAGTGAGCCCCATCCACACTCCCAGGGAGGGAGGCTGCTCACTGCTCAGACAGGCAGTAGAAATTGCTTGTGACAAACGCTGCTGAAAGCCACCAGACACGCCCACGGAGGGAGGAGTTTGAAGGAGAGGGCGTTCAGAACTATATTGTTTAGATGTCTGATCTCTCACTGATGCCAAAAATAAATGGTTAAAGTGACTGTTCTGCCTGTTTGATTGAATTTCACAAAACTGCGATTATCTCAGCTTTCAGTCTCAGACGCTGAAACCATGCTGTACTCAACGGCTAATATCTACATAACTACTAACTCTACAAACTAACTCTTTTAGACAGAGAAAGCACACATTCTATTAATACTTTTGTGAACTTTGTGTTCACAAAGTCCAAGCAGAAAATAATCCTCGGCTCTTGTAAAATGAGCCAGAATCCTCAAAAAAACCCTCTGGCAGAAGCTACCTACAGTAAAAAAAAAACGGCTGGCAGTGAATGTGTTAAGTCACCTATTTATGTTATCTGTATTAATCATTAAATAGTCAGCTATTTTCATTACCTTTGCTTGACTATAGATAATTGCACAGTGATAAATACAGAGGTGCGTAACCTATCCAAGGGGAGTAGTTTAACCACCTTGTTTGCCCTCACTGATTGATACAGTTGATCTGAAAATAGGTGAGTAAACTATCCGTCTCATTTCAAAGGGGTGAGTAAATTGCGTTTACTTGCGTTTACCCTCCACTACACCCCTGATTGTAATGCACAGTACAGACAGTAGATAATGTGCTTGATGGTATCTGAGATAACCCCACGTGTTGTAGGGTTCTACCTGTAATTCTTTACACTAAGATAAATGGGAAAATGTGGAGGTTTTGTCATTTATAGGTTATTATTGATTATTGATTTTCATTGTCTGGCCCACTTGACACCAAATTGGGTCACTAAAATGAATTTGACACCCCTGGTTTAAAAGCAGTCTTTCCACAGCCTGTGCTGTATACGAGGGATCAGCCGAGGAGCATTTTGGTAAACAAACCGCGTCACTGGGTGGCAACGGCAATGGAACCCTATGGAGCCTGAGTTTGAGCGTCTGACTCTAGCCGGCTGACCGTGTTTACAATTTTACAACTGCGACAGTTTACACAACTTTAACCTTACACAACATGCATATATTATACATCAAACTTTTGAGCTAACTATGCTCTCACTCAGAATGTCAAAAATATAAGCGATGTGATGTATAGTTTTTGAGATATTAATGTTTGTTTGGCACAACTCATGCTAGTTAACTGCCGCAGGGTTACGCATTTTTGGCTGGCAAGTGACGTCACGCTGATTCGTCCTATTTAGGAGAGGAGAAGCTTCCTGGTGCCGACCAGTGTTGGGGGTCATTAAAGTAACATATTACATGTAATATATTACATTTAGCAGTAACTCTGTAATATAACTTTAGGATTTCAGTAATATTATACCAGTTACTTTGTCAAGTAACACGTCGTCAAGTTACAAATTGAGTTAAAAAATATTTATCAAAGCACATAATTTAAATAAAGATACACTCATTTCCTAATCAAATTGCGTGTTTTTATGCAAATAACCACTATAGAGGACAATAACAAAGGAAAAGGATAACATTTAGAATTTTGGACGGTTTACACTGACTTCAAGAAGGTTTAAATTATTTTTCGGCATGGTTTTGACTCGCGGGTTACCCCCAGTTCCGGGATCCTTCCTGCCTCACTTGCTTGCGTGATGTCAGCGAAACCTTAAGAATGAAGTGAATGATTTGGAGTGGTTTTTTTTGTGCCTGCCCTGGTAACGTCATTATTTGTCACCTTTTTCACTCTCCTGAATGTTTTTTTCTGGTGTTTAATTATGATTTATTATTATTGTTTGTATAGTGTGTGCTGCTGCACTGTCTTTGTCTCTGTCTGAGAGTGAACCAAGACAACTATGTTGACATGACGATCAATTTATTGAATCTTGAATCCTGTTTGTATCGTGTATGTTCGTTTTGCAGCCGTTTTTGCTTAGCTTAGAGCATCGTCTTCTCTACTGTAACCAGTAACATGAATGCACTTCTATTTCCTGCAGTTATTAGCTGTGTTGATGCCATCAAGTGCTCGGTAGCTCGATGCTATGAGTCTGGTGATGACAGCCACAGCAGTGATGACAGCCACAGCAGATGCCGAGCTAGCGTTGGAGGCCGCGGATGAAACGCTAATGCTAGCGGACAGCTTGTGTTCAGAGCCAGGCAGTCCTGGAGTTCTGAACCAGGCTCACCTCCTCGACCCAAGCGACCTCCTCTACCACGACCTCAGCTCTGTCATCGTCCCGGAAACACCCAGGTAAACGCGGCCCGTGCCAGTGTCACTCCATCTTATCTTTTTCTCAGGGTTCCTACGCAGGTTTAGCCTGGCTCCGGACCCTCGAAGCCACGCCCGCTCCACAGTTGTGGATTTGGCTCTTCTTGGTCTGGTATCGCCACGTGCAAACGCCTTTTCTCCGGTTGCAAATCCAATCATGGGTGCTGCTGATTGGCTAACGCTGTTGTCAATCATGCACAACAGAAAGAGACAAAGCTGTGGCCAAGCAAACGTAGCTAGCTTCTCCACGTTGCGCAGCCAAAGTCGCCCGACTTTGTACTTTTCGTTTTAGCGAACGTCTTATTAGTTACTGCAGTGTACGATAAGACTTAGGTTAAAACGACAAGTACAAAGTCGGCCGCCTTTGGCTGCTTAAAGTAGAGAAGCTGGCTAGCATTAGCTTGGAAGCCATATAGCAACCCTGCCAATCATCTCACATATTCTGATGTTTGTGGCTGTGAAGAACAACCATCTATACAGTGATATGACCTAGTTAGCAGCGCCAAGATGTCTATGTAAATCACATTGAACACCAGAGAAAATCTTCAAAACAAATCAAGGTCTGGAAAAGTCTGGAATTTTTTATTTCAAAATGTGTGGGAACCCTGTTTTGTCCAACCAGCCACTTAAATCTGTGTTCTGTCTTTGATTGGTCCAGCCCACAGCTTAAATCTGTGTTCTGTCTTTGATTGGTCCAGCCCACAGCTTAATGTCAGGCGGAGGAGACTGGCTGGTATCACAGAGGAACACTTCAGACCGGTAAGTTGCTGTGATGGAGTCTTCAAAGTGGGGTCCTCGAGGGGGTTCCAGGGGGTCCCCAGCAAAAAGGGGGATCATTTATTTTTTTTACTATAATCCCATCCATATAAGTGACAATGACTATTTTGTCATGGGTTATACTTTCTGTAATAAAACAACATCTAAAAGCAAAAAATCTTATCAGATGGGGGACCCTGGGACAAAGCCTTATCAAATGCGGGTCTGTGGTCTAATTTGTGTCAGTTTAAGGGGTCCTTGACGTGGAAAAAGGTTGAGAATGTATTATATTCAACATAGTCTCACTGTTATTAATGGGATGGGACAATTGACTTTAAATCCAATATATTGCCTTACATTACGTCATTTGGCAGACGCTTTTATCCAAAGCCACTTACAATAACACATTTTTGTCAGCAATAGAGCAATCAACTATGTAACGCAGTCTATGATAACTACAACATCTGAAGAAACAGTGGTACAAGTTAAGGTTAGTTTAGATTTTTTTTTTTTTTTTTTTTTTAAGAGAGAGAAAGAAGCTAGATCAAGAAGGGCCCAGATGGAGCATGAAAAGGTGTGTCTTTAGCCTTTTCCGAAAGATCGGCAGTGATTCGGCTGTCCTGACCGAAGGTGGAAGCTCGTTCCACCATTGAGGTGCCAGGGACGAGAAGAGTCGCGAACGGGATGAGCGACTTTTGAGCCCCCGTAGTGGAGGAGGGGCGAGGCGTCCTGCGCTTACAAAAATGTGAAGGAAAAAAAATCTAACCGCTCGCACACTGCAGGGCTCCAGTCTGAGATTTATTGCACCAAAAGTCAGTGACGTTTTTCGAGCACCATGCTGCAGTGTGCGAGCGCTGGCTCAGCACCTTTGGATGTGCTGCTGACTAGCCTGGTAAACCAGCCCGTCACGTAGGGCTGCATGATATGAGGAAAAGCTGCGATGTGCGATAACACTGTTCAATATTGCGATGACGATATGACCTGCGATAAATAAATAAAAGCTATAAACAAAAATATTAATGGGTAGGGGTGCTCCGATCCGGCTAAGCCACGATCCGATCCGATTCCGATTCCTGGGGTCACGATCCGATTCCAGAATCGATTCTCGATTCCAGAATCTAGAATCGATTCTCAATTATGTAGTTTTATATTGCAATAACACACAAAGGTAAATCTAAGACAAAAAATGACAAATGTATTAATGCTGAACTTCAAATTCAACTTCTGAAGTATTACAGTAAGGGCCTAAATTCATTTTGTAATATGAGTGTGTTAATTTAAGCATACGTATCAGTAAGTGGCACGGGATTCTCAAAGCCTGTGTTCATACGAACAAAAATGCACTCTTGAAGCTAAAAAAAATCCCAAACCAACAAGTTAATTATTTACATTTTTACTTCAATGTAGAACAGTCATTTCTTACACATGAGATTACTTTTAGCCTTTTAGTCATAACGATTATTGAAAGATATTCCATATTCCAGACTGAAATGTTATAACAGAAGTGGAGTATTGGCCAGAATGACATTAACATTTGGACACTTATTCAGCCGGTATCTTGCATGTTGCGTTCAGGTGCACTGTATTTTTTTTTTTTTTTTTTTTGCGATAACACGTGACTTTTGCGATGTGTTCATTGCGCATTTTCATATCGCGATGACGATGAAAATACGATAAATCGTGCAGCCCTACCGTCACATGATCTCACATTTCATTTGGTTCTGCGAGACGGTCTGGCCCCAAAGCCAGTGGGGGGGTTTAGCAGAAGCTGCAGAGCGGAAGAGCCAATCAGCGACTGCGCTGTGATTGACAGCGCAAGTTGGCCAATCAGGAACGCCACTACCACTGCACTAACAAAACAATAATGGCCGCCTCCTTGCCTGTCCGTCTCGAGGAGTCATGTCAGCGTTTGTCTAGTTTAAACAGCCATAAAGTGCAGTTATTGCAGAAATAGACTCAATAACAACAATTAAACAAGTACAGGAGTATCGCCGCAACCGCAGAGTTTCTCGGCGGAAAATATGTTTTTGCCATTCTCCCGAGTGGATTTGGGGTTTGACTGGATCCGACGCTGATTGGCTGAAGGAGTTGTCTGTCAAGGCAACTACGCCCGCCCATGCTCCCGCCCCTGCTAAAGACTTGAGTGAAGAGTTGGGGCCAGACCGTCACGCAGAACCAAATGAAATGTGAGTTCACATGACGGGCTGCTTTACCAGGCTACATGCTGACTCCTCTTCAATACAGAAAATATCACAGTACGTGTTCTGCGGCAGAAACATTAATAACAATATTTTATTTGTACTTTAAAACATTTTTTTTATTGTTACGCGGGAGAGATCTGTGGCTCAGAAATACATTATTATAGAAACCTAATTCTGCCCAGTCAGACTTGTTTTAATCATTGAACTTTTATTTAATACATCGTATCGTGGTTGTATCGAATAGAGTGCCGAAGTCAGGCACACGAACCAAAGGATTTTCCGCCATTCATTTCTCCATAGACATTTTGTAAAATGCTTATAAAAATAGCAATCTGGGAACCCAAAGTCTACTTTTATTTGAAATATAGTTGATGTAGTAATAGTTGATATGTGATGTTTGCAGATGGGAGTCCTCAGGCCGCTCTTCCATGCAGAACCTTCTCCTGGCAGCGTCGATCCGTGTTTCCTGCGTCGCTCCAAACGCAGGAGGCTGGTGGGAGCGAGGGAAGGGCAGAGCGAGGGCTTTGTGCCAGCCTCGTCTCTGAGAGTCTTCCCTCTGGACACCTGGCTGGAAGCCCCAGAGGCCCCGCCTCCTGCACCAGAGGCCCCACCCTGTTCCTCCTCTTCATCCTCATCGTCTTCATCCTGGTACTCGTCTTCTTCGTCCTCGTCATCGTCCTACCTTCAGGGTTCGTACAAAGTATTGAAAGAGTTTGGAAATGCTTGATTTTAACTGTCATGTTTTCAAGGTTAGGACAAGCCCTCTGTTGATCCGATACTCTGGAAATTAGCAAGCATTACATGAAACCTATAATCAAAACATATAATCAGTCCGGGTAGTGTAGTGGTAAAGTCCCTGCCTACCACCAACATGAGGGGCGCAGGTTCGCATCCTCGCGTTGCCTCCTGCTTGGTCGGGCGTCCATACAGGCACAATTGGCTCATGTCTGTGGGAGGGAAGCCGGTTTGAGGGTATTTTTCCTGGTCGGTCGGGGCGCCTGTTCAGAGGGAAGGGGACTGGTTGGAATTAGCCCTTTTCACAGCTGCCATTTTGTGTCTAAAAGGCAGGGGAAACGCAGGTGCAACCAACTCACTAATTAGGGCCCCAGCACTGGAACACCTAAATGGACTGGAAGTTGGACACCCTAATTAAGGTTTTGGTGCACCTGTGAAACTCCCTGCCTTTTAGACACAAAATGGTGGCTGTGAAAAGGGTCTATAGCGCGATGATCCTCCCACGTGCTACGTCCTGCCGGTGAAGCTCCAGCTGTCGGGTGAAAAGAAGCGGCTGGCTACTGCTCATGTCTCGGAGGAAGCATGGTGCTAGTTTCCGCTCTCCCCAGATCGGCAGAGGGCGGAGCAGCGACCGGGGCAGCAGGGGGAATAATTGGCGAAGTACAATTGGGGAGAATATGGGGTCAAAAAAACAACAACATACAATCAAAGTTAATATGAACAGCTGGTAAAATAATCAGTGACAATATCCATTGGTTGCTGCTGTGGGTATAAAGGAATATTGTAAACTTTATTTTTCGCGATTGCATTTACAGTAACAATTTAGATGTGATGATAAAGGCTTCGAGAGTCCGGACATTTTTGGTTTATTCTTCAAAAGCTGTATGAACCCTGTACCTCGCAGCAGCCCTGGTGTCAGAGGAGCAAGCGGAGGAGTTTCTTTGCAGCGTGACACACTGCCACAGCACCACCAGCAGCACCACCACCACAGGAAGGGCTGCTCCTGCTGCTCACGGCCAGAGGAGGAGGCCCGGCTTCAGGGCAGCCTCGCCGCCAGCCTCCCTGCCCAGCCCTGGCTCTCTGTCTTTCCTCACCACAGAGGAGAGGGAGTGGCTGAACACTGAGTCTGACACCCCTCCAGCAGGTAAGGAGATGACAGACCAGGGATGCAAGGGAGGGAGGGGCCAGTCCATTAAGGGCTTTAAAAACAGTCCATGATAGTCTGGGGAAAATTCACAGTTTCATGATTGTCATGCATGAATTTATTTCACAACACTGCGGCTAATTCACAGTGATCTCGTGCCTGTTCTTATGGGTTTACAATATTCACGCAACTGTTTTTTTAAATTATTATTATTATTATTTTCAGATTAGCTCTCTCCCCCCCCCCCATTTTCTCCCTAATTATGCTTGGCCAATGTCCCCCTGCTGCCCCGGTCGCTGCTCCACCCCCCTCTGCCGATCTGGGGAGAGCCGTAGACTAGCACCATGCTTCTTCCGACACATCCGCAGTTGCTGCGTTATTACGGAACCCACCGTGGTTTTGGGCAGACCACGCCCCGTGCCAGCCTACACTACAGCAGTCAAGTGCCGGGATTGGCCAGGCACCCATGCTCCGTGAGCCAATGGGACGAGTATTTATTTTTGACAAGCTCTGACTGCGCTTCCTTGTTGACAAGTTGACAGACAACGGCCTCAGCCTGGATGAAAATCTCTGCGCGGCCAACACGAGTTTATATATTGAGGCGATGTCTCGTCATAAACGCTGGGTTAGCTGGCTCAGCCTGGCTGGGGGCGTGGTCAGGGTGGGGTAAATTCCCCCGTTCTATCCATTCAGCAAAGTTAGAATTTAGCTCCTAGCCCATAAAGCTTGAAAGACATCTCCGTGATTCTGACCAATCACCTGTGGCGAGTTCCAATTTAATGAATCCAGCCCATAATAAGTGGAAGCTACAACTTCCCTACAGAGCCCTATGAGAAAGTTGGCTCATTGCAGCAGTAACATTCTAACAGTGGCAGGATACAGAATCAAAGTTAGAAGGAAAGGTATGAATATAAAATAAGCATGAATTACAGCATCATGTGGCTGTGTAAAGTAACAGAAGTAGAACGTGTCTGCCTCTGACTGGGGAGTTTGCTGTGCAGATCCACCAGTGGAGGTCATCATCAGTGACGAGGAGGATGCCGTGGTTCGCTTGGCACAGATGGAGGAAGACGCAGCAATGGCCCAAAGTCTGCAGGTAGGAACCACGTTAATGATGCTCTGTGCTGATCCAGGAACAGTATCTATCAACTGTTACCATGTTAATGATGCTCTGTGCTGATCCAGGAACAGTATCTATCAACTGTTACCATGTTAATGATGTTCTGTGCTGATCCAGGAACAGTATCTATCAACTGTTACCATGTTAATGATGCTCTGTGCTGATTCAGGAACAGTATCTATCGACTGTTACCATGTTAATGATGCTCTGTGCTGATTCAGGAACAGTATCTATCAACTGTTACCATGTTAATGATGCTCTGTGCTGATCCAGGAACAGTATCTATCAACTGTTACCATGTTAATGATGCTCTGTGCTGATCCAGGAACAGTATCTATCAACTGTTACCATGTTAATGATGCTCTGTGCTGATCCAAGAACAGTATCTATCAACTGTTACCATGTTAATGATGCTCTGTGCTGATCCAGGAACAGTATCTATCAACTGTTACCATGTTAATGATGCTCTGTGCTGATCCAGGAACAGTATCTATCAACTGTTACCATGTTAATGATGCTCTGTGCCGATCCAGGAACAGTTTGACCGAGAGGAGTCAGATGCCCGCAGCCGACCCCAGCATCAGCCTCCACACCATCATCATCATCTTCATCACCACAGGGTGAGGCAGCTTTGTTGATCTCCGTGGCCAAACTGGGTCACAAATGTGATGCAGCAAAGAAAAATAGTCATATCAATAAGAATAGAGCAAACAAGGAATATTGAACATAACACACATTGGACATAACACAAGCAGAGTTCCAATGTGTTGGGAACATGTTGAGTAGTCATGTTTCAATGAAAAAAGTCTATGAATCACACACACATTTATGATGGTGTGCAAAGAAAATATTAGGGATGCACGATATGGATTTTTTTCAGCCGATACCTGCTTCTCTTGGCTGATATGATACGAGAACTGATCATTTCACATTTTTGTATTTTAAAAATAAGTTCATAATAACCTGGGGCCGGTTGCACCAACTGGTCTTACACTGGTCTTAAGCTAAGTTGGTCGTAACTTTACGACCTAACAGCTACGCCGGTTGCACCAAGACGGCTTAAGCCTTATTTTCACTACGACCAGGCGTAACTCCTACGCCTGGTCAGGAGGAGGCGTAGAGCCTGCCTGTAACAGAGATCTCCGCGGAGATCTTTTTGACCGTCATCGTCGTAACACCGCCAGTTCGCCGTCTTTGAAAGCACGACGTTAGATTATAACTAACAAGTTGTGTGGCTTAGCCTTCCAAAATGTTGCCGTTAGTTTTTTAGAAGTTAATACATAGAATTGGGAACGTTACATTAAATTTCATTCAGACTGTCTGTCTGGCTCAATCGCCGCCATTTTTCCCCCGGAGCGAGGGAGGGTGAGAGGAGGGAGGGTGTTTTACAGTAGTGGCTGAGAGAGCGTAGTGGCACAGTGCTCCAAGCAGGTCGCGAGGCACATTTTTTGCAACAACATCCAATCAGGGGGCATTCCCTGGCAATTCACATGGACGCGCATTGCTACGACCAGCATAGTTAAGACCAGACGTAAGCCGTGTTGGTGCAACAGGCGTAAATCCACTCTAAAGACTGGTCTTAACTAAGACCGACGTAGGAGTTACGACCAGGCATAGTTAAGACCACTTGGTGCAACCGGCCCCCTGTAGTTTAAGCACAGCTGAGGGTTAGAAAGGCTAAGCTGTAGTGAGCAAAATGTTCCATAGCTCTGACCTCACCAAATCTAACTGACATCACTATTCAAAACAAAGAACACGTGTGACTCTTCAAATGTGAATTAATTTTTTTCATTTAATTTCATTTATTTATGTAGGGTCAGATACATAACATATAACATTTGTCAACATCTGATGTATGCACCACAGCATTTGTAGCCTAGTCGTTGGCAATGCCCGTCATAGATGTTGTTTGCAACATTCTCAAAAAACACAATTTCCTAAACTTACAAAACTTTAAAACGTTCAGATATGCCCTTGCTCCGTGTATAAAATAGTCCCTGGTGTTGCCCCACCTCCTCTTGCAGAACTTTTTAAGCAGAGGCCTGTGTTGGAGGCATGAGCACCAGCAGGGCTTGTATAAGAGGTGACTGTGAGACGCCCCACAGGCGCGCCACATATGTCAGTGGTGGGTAGGGCTGCCCTCGACCAAAGATTATCCTGGTCGACCAGAAATCGACCACAGCTCCGACCAATCGATTGGTCGGAACGGGGTTTAAGAAAAAAAAAAAAAAATCTGTGTACTTTTTTTTTCTTATTTTGTGCAGTGTACTGACTACTAGGGGTGGGAATCACCAGATGCCCACGATACGATACTAAAACGAAACTTAGGTCGTTTTTGAACAATGCATCTTGTGCAGCCCATTCAGTAACTGGGGAATTTGTAAATTGCTGTTATGACAAAACTGTTACTGTTAAAACAAAAGGAAAATATGCTACAGTTTGTTTACTGCTGGCCTTGGAACTAAAGTTTATAGTAGCCCGGTGGCCTGCATTTTTTTTTTTTTTTACAAAATTATTAACAACAGCGATTGCTCGACCAACGTGAATCTCGTCGACCAAGAGCACGTCGACCAAACAATCGACCAATCAACCTGGAGGGGGCAGCCCTAGTGGTGGGTGGGAAAATGTGGACATCTGCAATAAGGGAATGCCCCACGTTTAGGGCAAACCTCAAAGAATGGCTCAAAGCGAAGCAAATCTGTCATCATTTTAACAAGCCTATTCACCGGGCATTCCCTCACTGCACCGCTTGCGAGACTGTCAACCAATAGTGAAACTGTTTTGTATTGTGCTGCGTTTGTGTATTTGATCTTTTATTGCACCGTTTGTGTGTGGTGGTACTACTGTGTTGTAGCTGTGTGTGTGGTGGTACTACTGTGTTGTAGCTGTGTGTGTGGTGGTACTACTGTGTTGTAGCTGTGTGTGTGGTGGTACTACTGTGTTGTAGCTGTGTGTGTGGTGGTACTACTGTGTTGTAGCTGTGTGTGTGGTGGTACTACTGTGTTGTAGCTGTGTGTGTGGTGGTACTACTGTGTTGTAGCTGTGTGTGTGGTGGTACTACTGTGTTGTAGCTGTGTGTGTGGTGGTACTACTGTGTTGTTGCTGTGTGTGTGGTGGTACTACTGTGTTGTAGCTGTGTGTGTGGTGGTACTACTGTGTTGTAGCTGTGTGTGTGGTGGTACTACTGTGTTGTAGCTGTGTCTTCTCTTTTTCTTCTTTTAACGAGGCTAATATGAATTAGCCTTAGTGCTATAACCCAGCATGTTTACATTATGTGTGTCTCTGATACTGATGTTCATTCATGTGCACTGTCCCTACTCACATAAATACATCAATGAAATGATAAGCAAAGTACAGTAAAAAGCAGTAAAATATACAGTAAACATAAACAACTTTACTTTCCACTTTTTTCTAGTAAAGTACGGTAGATCAAAAAATGTCACAAAAATACTTTGGCTTTTATGAGCATTTTGCCTCAGAGTCCAAAGTAAATGCTTTGACATAATCTGTCAAATCAGACATGTCGGTGCATTAAATACAGGTTATTAGTAGTAAAGTGCATCAGTCAATACAAAAAAGAATGGCTTTTATACAAGCCAAAGCCTCTGGCTGCTTAGTCTGTAGATAGCCAATCAAATATTTTGGCCCAGAATGCAGTTAAAGAAGGGCAGAACCAGAAGGCATGAGATAGTGTGCCCTCTGACAGTGTGTTGTTGTGTTGTTGATTTGTCTCTGTTTTCCCTCTCTGTGTTCTAGTATAATCCCTACATGGAGACCTGGCCTCCCGACCCACCTATGAATTGGATGTTAGCGGTTCCTCCTCCAGTTGGATTTGAAGATGGTACAGCATCCTCTCCTGCACTTGACATGTAGTACACAGTGATACAGTAACTACTGTACTTCAGCAATCAACGCTAAGTGGTGACTGCTCCAGACACACCAAGCAGACAGTGGGCCGTCGGCCATGTCTGGACGATGTGTCCCGTAGGGGTCACCCAAACGCTTCGAAGCTTCAATCGATGCCATTTGTAATCGATTTCCAAATCAGTATTTGAATGCTTCATTTTTCTTCTTAAATTTATTTTTAAATAGTAATCCAACATTATTAATTATGCATCAACATAAATTATTATGACTTATTCTCTCAGACAAGGACATTGTGCCTCACAGCTCTCCGACGTTACTTACCAGCACTGAAACTGCGACAGTTCCACCATGCAGCCACCAGGGCCTACTGTACATATAAGAGCAAATGTGTTTTTATGGGCTAAGGGCGCATGTCCATGTGGCTTCTTTTCCTGGCAGTTAAACGCTGTAAGTATGCTGGTGAGCGCTGATCCCAGCGCACAATATGCAAGGAAGCGGATTGAAAATAACGTTAGCTCAGCAGCGGTAGCTAGCTTGCTAGCTGACAGCTAACAACAAGCTAACAACACACGTACTGTGATAAAAGCATGCATACGCTCTCTCCTCATTGGAAACAGCTGAAAAACAAGCTCAGGAAAAGAAGCTATATGGACACGCGGCCTATGGCTGTGATTTATGTGATGTGCTTATTTCATTTTCGTTTCAATGAAAAGGAAAATCTCTGAATTCCGATTTTTCTCCTCGCCTCTCATTGTTACTATGTGCCCCACACCCCCGTCTAAGCTTCGAATCTATCCGAATACTTCAAATACTTCGCTTCGAAGCCCAAAAATGCTATTCAGCCCTGTATAATATATATATATGTATATATTTATATATAATATATATATTATATTATATATGTATAATAGCCCTCTTTATGTAGGCCGATATTCAAATGTCCATAAAAAGATCAAATCAAATTGTTTTCAGGAAACTCCAACAGATTCTTGTACAGCATGTGCTACACTACCTCTGTGAGGATTTACAACATGTCCTACACTACCTCTGTGAGGATTTGCAAGGGGTTCTAGTGGATCTGTTTATGGACATTTGAATATCAGCCTATGTAGCCTATGTATACTATAGTATATATATATATATATATTATATATATAGTATACTATGTAGCCTATGCGTATTGTATCTGGCTTGACATCTAATTATTAAAAAATGCTGCAGTAGAACCGCTTGCAAATCATCACAGAGGTAGTGTAGGACATATTGTACAAGAATCTGGTGGAATTGGCTGAAAACAACTTTATGGACATTTGAATTTGACAGACCGACAGAGAAACGGCACCGAAAATATAACCTCCTTGACAGAGGTGATTATAAAAAATTCTGCATTGAAGAACAATAAAGTAGGCTAATGACAGATGTATGCATTTCAACAAAGGAAAATGATAAGAAAAACATAACCGTTGCTGTTTTTAAACAAGCTTTGTGGCCATTACTATCTGTTTCCGAGTGTACGAGGTGCACCTGAAGGCACCATGAAGGCCTCGCCCGCGCTTTACCGTACAAAGCGATGTAGACGCTCAATGGATTTTAAGTGCACATTTCTTGTGTTTGATACATGCTACCGCCCCCCCCCCCCCCCCCCCGCCGCCCACTGGCAGAAAAAATGGCTCATATCCAGTTGTTTCTTAACAAAGACCCCTCATGTTTAGAAAGGCAAAACCTGAAAATATCCTGTTCCCTGTAGCCTGACATGATCCAGAGTCCATGTTTAAAAGGCACTTTGGAGTGGTAATTTGTGTTCAGCAGGATAATTTTCACAAACGCGAAGCACTTTTATTACTTTTGAAACGTAAATGCGTTTGTTTACTGAAACTGCCTATCATTTTGATATGTAAGGTATCATGTACAGCGAGGATCAGGACCCACGATAATGAGCGGCTCCCTGTACGTGATCACGTTTATTACACGGTTACTTACTAAAGAACGCTAAGGTAGCGTTCTTTTCCCACCGGGTGTCACGGCTGAGCTAAATTTACCTTTACATTTACCTGACTTCGTTCTGCGGATTGATATGACTGACCCAGTGGTCCTCCAGTCTTTCTGAATGGCGTGCATAGCAACGGTCTGTTAGACCTAGCAGCCGTCTGTTATACCTAGCAGCCGTCTGTTATACCTAGCAGTGGTCTGTTATGATTGATGGCCAGAATCGAGTATTCAACAACGATGTGTAATAAACTGAAATAATAATAATAATAAGTTGGTCAGGAAATTCCACTCTTGCTCTGATGATGTAAAGATCAGTCTCTTTAGGGCCTACTCTACCCCTCTGCCCCCTTGTGGGTGAAGTATAAAAAAAGCGAGCCTCCACAAACTTCAGGGTGCTTATAATGACTGCATGCGGATATTGTTGAAAAAACCCAGATGGAGCAGTGCTAGTGAACTGTTTTGTAAGGCTGGAGTCAACACTTTTCAGGCGCTCTTGAGAAATTCAAAGTACAAATGTATTTGTCGACTGAATGTTTCTCAGAATGCCGTTATCAATTATCATGCTGCTGTCTAATCCTGGTTTTAGTGCTGTGAGATACCAGTCACATAATATGTGGACATTTTGATATAAGTGCCTTTTATAGTTTTACTGTTTTCTTTTAATTGTTGTATGTCTGTTTTTTATGGACCTTGTGTCTGACAATAAAAGTTGATTGATTGATTTAATAATAATAATAACAACAACCATGCACAGTTATGTCAGATTGGAATCGGTTGAGGTTGAGGTTAACATAGTGCAGTATTGAGTAGTTCCACAATAAATATGTAATAATTTAAACTCTGTGGTATAAGACTCGACTACATCTAGTTTTGAATAAATTGACAATATTGGCTACTTATATGGGTCTGACCCTGATGGTGGCAAATGTAAAGTGATTGGTCTGTTGGTCCAGATGTGTCTGGTCGTCGCAGCACAAGACGTCGGCCTGCAAGGGGGAGGAGGACGAGCAGGAGGATGCCCGACCTGTCCGAGAGCCTGCAGGGAAACGACTATGAGGTAGGTGTGTGTGTGTGTGCGTGTGACGTACAGTGTGTCAGGAGATCTAATGCCTGTCACAGTCTTTCAAATTGTTTTATTTCCTTGAGGCCTGAAATGAAAAGCCACTAGTCACAATGGAAAAGTATGTTTTTATCTTGTTAGCAGAAGGAGAAAACAAAAAAGTGGGACCAGAAAGCTCAGCAGGCCAAAGTAGAAGAATCAAGAGAAAAAAGACAGCTTCTTGGATATTTAGAAGCACAATTGAATGCAGAAGTACCGGTAATGTACATGTGTACTGATACAGCCTGGCGAAGACCAGTGAGGTGGAAAATGCGTTGCGTTTTGTTGCCCGTGTCTATTTTGATTGAAGATTTTGGAACTTTTTCAGTACACATGTACCGTAAATTCCGGACTATAAGCCGCACCGGTGTATAAGCCGCACCTGCAAAGTTGACTATTTTTTTCTTATATAAGCCGCACCGGACTATAAGCCGCGGGTGTTTTAATGTTTTTTTTTTTTTTTTTTTGTGTTTTAATGTTTAATTACCATATGTAAGGGTTCATGCACAGAGGGGATTGTCGGGAAAGAGATGGCTGTTTGAGGAAGCTCCCATTTATTAACATTTCAACAAAACAACATAACACAACACCACCTGTGTTTCTTTTTTACAGTGCACACAGTGTCATACAGTGTCATACAGTGTGGTGAAAAGAGGGCAAGAGAGGAAATTAAAACAGAAGTGGATTTATAGTTAGAAAGAGTGCTAAAAAAGAGATTTTTTTTTTTTTTTGGAAAAAATCCATAGATAAGCCGCACCGTTATATAAACCGCAGGGGCCAAAAAAGGCCAAAATAATATAATAATAATATAATAATATATAATAATAACATACACCAATAGAGTACCGCAGGGATGACGTATTTTTGTAGGCTTACCCAGAAATTGCCGCCATGTTGGTTCATAGGGGTGAAGTGAATACGATAGATCGGCAATACGTCATATCGTAGGCGGCACATGGTCTCGCCCCCTTTTAGGGGGGAAACACGAGCGGCACTCGCCGTGGACGTCAAATGTAAAATAGCAGTACCAAAAAATGTATCGAAAAATACCAAATGAATGTAGATTATGAATGACACAAAGACACCATGATATGACAATATATTACAACTCGATACATTGTAAATATGACTTTGACCCATCTAAAATCATGTGACTAGGTCTGTGACCTAGATCCGGTGTCCGCCTGTTGCTAATTTAGCCTTCCTACATTAAATGCTGTTGTAGTGGAGCTCAGCGTCGTCGTCGGCTACTTGGCTCTGGGCTGTAATGTAAATATGTGACATGAGTCACATGATTTTAGATGGCTCAAACAAAATTAATCGTTTGGCGGAACCTGAGTCTATGATTTTTCTGGCGCGTGAAATAGCAAGTGTGGCGTGTGGGCGTGTGGAGAGGTTAAATAGGCTCTGTGCACAACTGAAAGGACGAACTTCCGGTTGTAGTCAAACCGGCTAGCCAGCTTCCGCTTTAGCCCGGTCGCTGTGTGTATGTAACTTATCTCTGACTATCTGGTTTTTCTACACTATTTCTGGAACTGATTACTGAATTTTTATGACGGACTTGGCTGAATCGATATTTGATTTGACCGCCGCCTGGACACGGACTTGAATTTTTACGGATTGCGGACTTGTATGAAGCTTAAGATGATATTACGTTAGCTAAAGCTAACGTTAGTTTAAAGCTAACAGTGTTGGAACCATAGGTTAGAACGAACATCTTCTCTACCACCGAATTGCTTCAAAAATGACAATCTTTACGAGATGTCTCCAAGATCTGCCTAAAATAAACGTAAACGATGTCCATCGTATCGTTAATGCCTGTTCCCCCGCTCCCATAAGCAAGCGAGAGGGATTCAAGTTATACATATAACATCATAATAATAAGTAGTGTTTAGATTCAAGCTGCCTTGCTGATGCTTTGCTTTTGTTAAGTTTGTTAACTTCATCCTAATACCTCATACCAACATGTCATACCTACTCAGAATTTTAACCCCTCAAATGCCAGTGTACAGTAAAAAGTACAGTAGAAAACACAAAAAGTGAATTATTTTCCTTCCCATAAAGGCAAACTGGATTTCTCTTGGGGGGATTATCATAGCCTGGGATATGTTCAAGATTGGCAGGATCCATTTTAGAATGATGTCACAATACCTATGACAACAATAAGATGATTTTGGTCAATATTTTAATAATATTTTTTGGGAAGCAGTGGAAGCTCATCCTACTGTTATAGCGACTTGAAGCTGAGCAAAGTGGTACACAGCAGTGCTCATTAGAGCCACCCGTACCTCTTTGTAACTTGTGCACATCTCGTACATTATATTTCTTATTCCTCACAGCACTCGTCTTGACTTGTTATTGTCATTCGGAGTTCTCGGTGTTTTGCTAGCTTCTAGCTAAGGGTTCGTTAGCTAACGTTAGTTAGTTTAACCAGCTTAAACGTCATACAAGTCCGCAATCATTAAATTCGTGTCCGTGTCCAGGCAGCGGTCAAATCAAATATCCATTCAGCCAAGTCCGTAATCCAAATTCAGTAATCAGTTCCAGAAATAGTGTCGAAAAACCAGATAGTTAGAGATAAGTTTGATAAACACAGCGACTAGCACAGCGACCGGGCCGGTAAGGAGAGGAAGCCGATAAAGCGGAAACTGGCTCGCCGAGTTGGCAAGAAAACCGGAAGTTCGTCTAATCGCTTGTGCAACTAGCCTATTGCGTGACTCATGCTCAAACGGTGAGACTTGGCAGCTCTGGTGTAAATATTGATTCATCTACCAAAGACCAATTCTGCTGGCGTTTTGACGCTTGGAAATTTCAGACCCTGTTCAGACTTTTCCTGCCTTTCTTCAACACGTCTGATTCCTAAGTTTGCTCTGGCTTGCAGGCTCTTCTGGAGTTTGAGGAGCACCAAGGGGCCGTTTCGAACAAGAAGATGAGCAAGAGGGAGATCCAGAGGTTTCCAACCAAAACCTACCACCAGTCTGCCCACAGCGCCGGCAACAACCAGTAAGTTCCTCCAGATGAACAGGCTGAGGAGGATCTGCTTTCGGCACTGAACCACTGGTTTAACTACGCCAAAAACTTTTGATGCCTGTGAATTCAATTGTGCAAGTGCATATATATATATATATATATGTATATATATATATATGTACTATATATATATGTATATATATATATATATATATATATATATATATATATATATATATATATATATATATATATATATATATATATATATACATACATATATATATATATATACATACATATATATATATATATATATATATATATATATATATATATATATATATATATACCGTATATAAAAGGTTGGCAGGTCTGTCTGTCATGGAATTCTGGACAAAATCATAATAAAAGATATTCTCAGATTTGGGTCTGAAAAACAAAATCCCATAAAGTAAAATAGAATGACTGATCTAGGATCTGATCTAGGATCTGAAGCTTGTTCTACCGTTGAAGTCGCTGGGTTCCGCTTTGGTCACAGTGACAGAAATGGTCAGAGTAGAAATGTGTTCTAGCTCAGGGGTTCCCAACCTTTTTTGTGCCAAGGACCGGTAGATTACATGGAAGAAAAAGTCGTTTTTTGTTGTTTGTTTTGTTTTAATGGTGTTAGTTACATACAGTATATATTTACTCACCAGAGGGGTGTACCAAGAAGGGCTTAGCGAGGTAACTTCAGGTTTAACCCTAGTTTTGCCGTACCACAACGCTAGTTAACTTCTTACCGAGATAGATCACCATAGCAACTTATGCTCTACGGCTAACCTGCTTTGTAGCAGGTTAAGTTCAGAGGATAAGATCAAAACCCATGAAAGACCCACCTGCTTACCAATCAGCTCTCTGGAAACAGCGAGTCGCCATTCATATGGTCCCCATATGAAAAATACATTGCATTCAAATGAAAAGAAAAAGAAAAAAGAAAAAAATGGCTCCTGTTGAATTAATCGAGGACTGGTTGCAGGCTACATTTAAATTAAGCCCTACTTACCACTTTGGAATATGTTTTTATATATTAATTTTCGTGCTCTCAATTAGGCTAGATACGTTGTTTGACCCCGTGGAGAAATATCACTAAACCGGCATAAAAAGGTTACATAAACGTCTCCAAAGCGCACGGTGCCGTGTGCACAATGGAGCTGAGGCTGACGTTGGGTTGGACATAGTCATACATGTCAGAATAGCCTACTATCTAAGCAATTTAATATGGGATCGCCTGCACACAGCTGATTCATATCTAGGCTACTCCTGCATTTTGCAGTTGCAACTGTGTTACTTTTGGCCTGTATGATGTGATTGAACTACATATTATTTCCAGCATAGTCATTGTATGAAATATGGAGATATGCGACTCTGCTGCCTATAGCCTATACTGTATGTGACCACAAAATAGGCAATTTTTTATAGATGAAATCTATGGCCGCACGTACCATGTCGATTCAGTTCAGCAGCCTTTTTAAATTTTATTATCATTATTTTTTTATTGATAGCCTAATAGCCTATAGGAATTATTCCATCAGTGCAACCAAACACATCATGATCATTATTATTCATTGAGCCTAAATGGTCTAAAAACGCCTACGGATTTTGGAAATAGACATGCAGGTTATATTGAGTTTATTGAGAGGGTGAATTGAGCTGCTGTAGATAGCCTACGTGGAGGCAGAAACCGCTCTTCAAAGAAATTAGCCTACTGATGTGAATAAAAGTGGTAACTTTAGACAGTGATTTGGGAACAGACTAATAATATCCAACGCAGATTTTTATTCTGACATACAGTAGGAAAGCTTCAGGATTTGTGGTTGAATGAATGAGGAAATAGGCGTGTCTGGCGCTGTAGAAGTTGGAGCAGTCCATATTGCATTGTGATTGGCAGTTGTTAAAAACCACGCCTCTTTTGCGGGCACGAGCTCCTGTGCACGGGCATTTTCATGTGCACGAGCTCTCAACTTGATTAGAAAAACCTGGTTCCACTTAACGAGTGGCGATCTAGCTTCGTAGTACGAGTTAACTAAAATCCAGCTAGATGGCAATTATCTGGTTTAGACAAACCAGATCAAGGGACAGATCCTGGATCTTCTTATACAACATTCGTGGTACAGCCCTCAGGTGGCGACAAAGGGTAAATAACAGTTGTTGTTCTGTATGTAGCCTATACAGTATTTATGTTTTTGTTTGAACTATAAACATCAACTTGAAACTATGTTTCAACTACCACACACAGTGGTATAATATTATAGCCTATGTTTGTTTTTTGTCTTACCGGCTCACGGCCCGGTACCAAATGCGTTGCGGCACGGTACCGGTCCGCGGCCCAGTGGTTGGGGACCACTGTTCTAGCTCATCTCTTCTCTCTTCTGTTGATTGATTGACAGGTGTCAGATCTGTTTCTGTGACTACACTGATGGGGAGCAGCTGAGGATCCTGCCTTGTTTCCATGACTACCACATGCAGTGTATCGACCGCTGGCTAAAGGTACAGTACTGCAACAGAGACTATTCACTCTCTGTATTCTTATGCTACGTTTTTTACCTGAGAGACTCCATTCACTCGCTGTATTGTTAGGCTTCATTTTTACCTTACCTTTTTACTCACAGGATAACTGCACTTGTCCCATCTGCCGGGCCAACATGGCCGACAGCGGTTCCTAAGCTCCACAACCTCTGACCTCAACGGATCCTGCAGGCTGGACTGCAGCATTTTCCACTGGTTCCCGTTTGGACACATTTTTGTCAGTGTTGAGCCAGGTTTGGAGGTAGCCTGGGTAAACCCAGCCCCCAGTGACCTGCTCTCTAGTGAGCAGGTCTGATAGCGGGTCACGTGGGGGCTGGGTTTACCCAGGCTAGTTTGGAGGCTGTCTCACAAATGTCTATTTTTGTTTCGAATATTTTCTGCTGTTTTAAATTTTGTTTTAAGATTGAATTAAATATTTTCTATTCTTTTTGTTAACATGTTTGCACTTGCCTAATTTTTTAAAAGCCCATATTAATCCTTTGACTCCTATCCTATTACTAAGTAAGAATGTGTAGACTGATAATGAAGACAGTACTGGTTCACATGAATGTTGTTGGGAATGAATAACGCCAGGCAGCTCTCCTGAAATTCACTATCACAATACAGAAATGTGACAATCCGATCGTGGGTCAGAAATATCAATTGAGATATTGGCTGTATTTCATTCTGCTAATCACAAGTGAGACGCTTGACCGTCACAATTTCACAAGCCTTCAATCCAAATTATATTATGTCAGTTTGTGACATTTTTACTTTTTTGTTTTTACTGGTAAGCCAATGCCATCGCTAGAAAGAGTTGTGGCTCAAATTCAAGATCATTTCAGACTCCACATCGAAAGCCTTGTTAAAAAGTTGAAGCTAAACCTGGGTTTCTTCTTTCGCTGCCAGGAAAAAATTGGTTGCAGCCACCACCTTTCCCCCTGTGCTCGACTGACAGTTTTAACTTGACAACAATAACAACCGTCACAACCGCGTGATTTCTATTCGCACATAGCAATAACCACGCCCTGTGCCCGCCTACGCAGCAGTCAAGCACCGGGATTGGCCAGGAGCAAGTCTTTTGTGAAAAACTGTAAAACCAATTTTTGAGGGGTTAAACTACTTGGAGTCATTATGACGTATGGGAAAGTCAATGTAATAATAGTTGTGTTGAAGGGGACTCTTGTTGTATTGTGTGGTTAATTGAAAACTAATGTTTGTCTCTGCATAGGAGGGGCTGCATCCTTCAATGGGGGATTAATGTCCCTGCTTCTGACAGGGGAAGGCACCAGGACTGCTGCCTACATACTGTAACTGGACCCATTTGCAGGGGCTTAGCCTACTGTATGTGTTTGGTTTAGTTCAGTTTTGTCAAGTTTTGAATAGTGATCTGTTTATTAAGGACAATAAAACCTTTTTGAGTCGTTTGTTAGGGAAAGCCATAACAAAACTGCCTAGAGATCCATCGTGGGGGGTGAGAGAGAGGACAAGGCAGGAGAGAGGACTTCAAGGCAGGAGAGAGAGGACAAGGCAGGAGAGAGGAGAGAGAGGACAAGGCAGGAGAGAGAGGGCAAGGCAGGAGAGAGGAGAGAGAGGACAAGGCAGAAGAGGGAGAGAGAGGACAAGGCAGGAGAGAGAGGGAGAGAGGACTAAGCCATCGCAGAGGACAAGGCAGGAGAGGACAACCTGTCCACCCATCCCCACTGTCTGACCTCCCCTCCAACCTGTCCATCCATCCTCTCCTCCAGCCCGTCCTCCAACAAAATTCCCTCCTCTGCCATCTATGTATGTATCTCCCGGCTTCCTTCCTCTCACCCTGTTCTCACTCAACCACTCTACTACCATCTCTGCAGGGACTGACCCGCAGAGGAGAGGGGAGCAGGCACAGTCCCTGCAGAGATGGTGAGAGTGGTTGAGTGAGAACACGGTGAAGGAAGGAGGCCGGGAGATGGCAGAGGAGGGAGGGGGGGATGGGATGGAGGGAGGGGTAGGGGGAGGAGGGAGGGAGATGGAGGGAGGGGTAGGGGGAGGAGGGAGGGAGATGGAGGGGTGGGGAGACGACTTCAAATCCCCTGCAGGAATCAAACCTGCACTTCTCCGCATATCAATGCGGTCTGTTAAGGTGATCGCCTTAACCCCTAGACTATCAGCCTAGGTAACTTACAATGGATCTCTAGGCAGTTTTGTTATGGCTTTCCCAATGAAAGACTTGAAAAGGTTTTAGTGGCCGTACCGGGATTCAAACCACAAACCTTTGGGTTGGAAGGCATGGTCTTTCACCACTGGACTACAGCTCAGCTCAAACACACAGAACATGCAGCAAGTCAAATAGATGTGGTTAAGATTAGGGTTTTCTTAACCACGACCATACCCTAACCCAATTGATATGGTGGTGGTGTTGGGGGGAGGGGGTATATATATATATTTTTAATATTTTGTTTTCAATTATTAATATTATTATTTTCACATTGACTAATCATTAACCACTCTATTCAGGAATTGACCGACTAATCAGCAACTATCTAATGATTAACTAATATATTCACGAACTGACATGTATTAATCATTAAAGAAACAGTTAACTACTCTGAGTCTGCACTGAGTGCTCATAAGTGTCAAAATAGAAAACCAGATTCAAACATAGGCAGAAAGGAGCAGAAATCCGGCAGCGACTGAAATGGACGACTCGAGTGGGAGAGCAGCTGTAGAGCAGGGGCTTATGCCAGCAGCCTGTTTCCTTGCAGCCAGACTCCTCGGGGAAGGGAGGGGAGGCTGGCCAGTGAGACTACATACTAGTTAACTGCTCCGGTTCCACATTTATGGGTGGTTGTGACATCACGCTGATTCAACCTATAAATACTGCATATAAAATGAAGAAGTGTGGAATGGAAAGAGTCCATTGTGGCTCCAATGTCGCAGTAATGTGAGTCTATTGGCACAGTCAGGACTGAAATAACATAAAACATGGTTTAAACAAACATAGGTTTTTTTCACATCACTTGTCTGAATTGGTTTTTGCATTGTAAAGGCAGACGCTTTTAAAATGAAGATGTTCACTCCTACTGTTAAGTACATCAGACTAGAAAAACTCAAGCTCTGTTGTTTCACCGGAATTCTGTTGCTAGGGAACAGTTTGGTCTCAAGTTTATTTCCTGACAGTTATTGTATTGGCAAACCATAACCGACAGGAAATCAACTCGAGTCCAAACTCTTCCCTAGCAACAGAATTCCGGTGAAACCGTTAAAGGAACACTCCGCCCATTTTCAACCAGCTTTGTATCATTAGAACATCAGTAGTATATCAGAAAACTGTAAACGGTTTTGAAGTCTGCCATTTAATTTGACAGTTATTGAGTGTTCAAGTGTGGACCAGTGACATCACTGGTCCACACTAACTCAAATGAATAACTCATTAACTCAAATCAACTCTCAATAACTGTCAAACATTCTGTCATTCATCTAGTTTGACAGTTATTGAGAGTTGATTTGAGTTAATGAGTTATTAATTTGAGTTAATGTGAACCAGTGATGTCACTGGTCCACACTTTAACAATCAATAATTGTCAAATTAAATGACAGACTTCAAAACAGTTTACAGTTTTCTGATATACTACTGATGTTCTAATGATACAAAGCTGGTTGAAAATGGGCGGAGTGTTCCTTTAATAACTTCTAGGCTAGTGCACTATCTCAGTCTGTGGGCCGCCATGTTGGATCAACTGTGCTCACTGCTGAGGTCCAGTCTTTCCACCTTTACACAGATGGAGCACAGAGGGAGCTGTGGCTCCAGTCAGATATCAAACTTGTCTTCACAGATGAAGTGTCCATTCTCCTCGTAGTCCTCCCTGGTCCCCACCATCTCATCGTACAGTCAGATATCAAACTTGTCTAAACAGATGAAGTGTCCGTTCTCCTCGTAGTCCTCCCTGGTCCCCACCATCTCATCGTACAGTCAGATATCAAACTTGTCTTCACAGATGAAGTGTCCGTTCTCCTCGTAGTCCTCCCTGGTCACCACCATCTCGTCGTAGTCCGGGTTCTGGGCCAGCAGCTTCCCTCCTTCCCACGGGAAACAGATTGGACTGCAGGAACAAGACAATTCAACACTAGTGAAGACTAATTAGGCATTTATTAATGAGTTTAACACAAGCAAACGCTTATCAGTAGTGAGTGGTTAATTATTAATGAGTTAAACTCGAGCAACGGCTTAGTAACAATCACAAATAAACCATTAGGAGTGAGTGCTGCAAACACTGCAGTGGTACTAGAGCAGTGGTTCCCAAACTAGTGTACATGGAGGTACAGGAGGGGGTACTTGAGAGAAAGGTGAAAATGGAAAACCATAAATAAACAAATAAATCATAAAAAATAAATGAAACATTAAAATAAATGTGCTCAGGAGGCACTAATTGCAACTCTTATACTCCATTTCTTATTTTGTAATGTTATATTCCTCGAAAGGTGGGTTATCATTCATTCATTGCATCATTTATGCTGTAGTTTTCTCTTGCAGTTTTCTAAGCAAAATGTTGTGGAAAACTTGGATTCAGAAATCAGCCAAAAAGGTTTGAGAACCACTGTAGTAGAGTAATAGTCTGTGTGTATTGGTCGGAGAGGGGGTGGGGGGGACGTTATTTCGAATCCCACATAGGTTACGCAAAAACCACGCCCTGTGCCCGCCTACGCAGCAGTCAAGCGCCGGGATTGGCCAGGCGCTCATGTTGGGCTCTCTGTTACAGGGACACCATTCCTGTGAGAAGCAACAACACCAAGCGAGGCTGCAATGAGGATATTGAAAGACAAACTCCTACATCGCACCAAAGTATACAATGTATTTTAATGTTATTTGACTTTCTGACCACCCGCCTCAGTGCTTATTATGAGGCCACAATAACAGATGCTGCCCTTGGCCATTGGGAAGGCTAACCCTTTACTTTTGGTTTTATTTATTGTGTATGATTCAACTTTTTATCTATGATTTTATATTATTGCATGTTTTTGTAGATTGTTGGGACTTCACTGGCCTGGAACAAACGGCTGGCCTGGGGGGGGGAGGAGCTAGGCCTATGTGCTGTAGCCTATTGTATTTTACATTTTTTATATTTTTCATTTGCAGGTTAAACTGTCAGCTGAACTCTGTTATTGAAGCTTTGGCTAAACGCCTGAATTTTACAATGATGTTTTGAAATAAATGTTTAAAAATCGATTGTGTGTTAAAAGCTTGTGTTACGTTTTCATTGGCGTTAATACACTAATAATTCATTTCAATGTCCGCTATCAAGAGCAATTCAGTTGGTTCATGAAATCGCTGGACTTCACCGCCGTGAAGTGTTTGTGGTGTGGGAGATTCCAGCTGTCAAAAGAAGACAAAATACTTGCTCCTGGCCAATCCCGGCGCTTGACTGCTGCGTAGGCGGGCACAGGGCGTGGTTTTTGCGTAACCTGTGTAGTTTGACAGTTATTGAGAGTTGATTTGAGTTAATGAGTTATTAATTTGAGTTAATGTGGACCAGTGATGTCACTGGTCCACACTTTAACACTCAATAACTGTCAAATTAAATGACAGACTTCAAAACAGTTTACAGTTTTCTGATATACTACTGATGTTCTAATGATACAAAGATGGTTGAAAATGGGCGGAGTGTTCCTTTAATAACTTCTAGGCTAGTGCACTATCTCAGTCTGTGGGCCGCCATGTTGGATCAACTGCGCTCACTGCTGAGGTCCAGTCTTTCCACCTTTACACAGAGGGAGCACAGAGGGAGCTGTGGCTCCAGTCAGATATCAAACTTGTAGCCTATTGTATTTTACATTTTTTATATTTTTCATTTGCAGGTTAAACTGTCAGCTGAACTCTGTTATTGAAGCTTTGGCTAAACGCCTGAATTTTACAATGATGTTTTGAAATAAATGTTTAAAAATCGATTGTGTGTTAAAAGCTTGTGTTACGTTTTCATTGGCGTTAATACACTAATAATTCATTTCAATGTCCGCTATCAAGAGCAATTCAGTTGGTTCATGAAATCGCTGGACTTCACCGCCGTGAAGTGTTTGTGGTGTGGGAGATTCCAGCTGTCAAAAGAAGACAAAATACTTGCTCCTGGCCAATCCCGGCGCTTGACTGCTGCGTAGGCGGGCACAGGGCGTGGTTTTTGCGTAACCTGTGTGGGATTCGAAATAACGCGGTGGGGGGCATGGCATCTTACTTTGTAGGCAGTAGTACGGACACGGGGAGGTGGGCAGGGCTGAGGGATCGAAGCTCCGCCTCCAGCCGCTCTCTGTAGCCCGGAAACAAACTGTTCCCTCCAGTCACGATGATGTTCTGGTAGAAGTGGGGCTGCATCTCTGAAGGCAGAGGACAATGTTAGCAGCTTCACACACACAGACACGCACACACACACAGACACGCACACACACACACAGACACGCACGCACACACTAGTGTTTAGCAGTGGTGTAATGTAACTAAGTATAAATACTCAAGTACTGTACTTAAGTATTTTTTCTGAGTATCTGTACTTTACTTGAGTATTTATATTTCTGTCAACTTTCACTTTTACCCCACTACATTTCTCAAATAAAATGGATACTTTTACTCCACTACATTTCCCCCAAGCATCTTAGTTACAAAGTAAAATCAGAAGAAATTGCGTAGCCTGCAAGCAATCAGGTTTGGCAAATCAGTGCTCCTAGTTTGCAAGTTACGTTAATCACGAATCACAATCCACACGCCATTCCATTTCGTGGCTGTAATGCAACATAACATTGTTTGCCAGCGGCGATAAAAGTCAAGAAGAAGAAATACACTTCCCCTTAAGCCCAGGCCAGGGATGTCTTTTGCTTGATTTTTTTTGCAGCATTTACTTGTACTTTTTACTTTCAATACTTAACACATTGACTGCCAGCCCTTTTTTCAATGCTGTAGGTAGGTTCTGCCAGGTTTTTTTTTGAGGATTCTGGCTCATTTTACAAGAGCCGAGGATTCTTTTCTGCTAAGATTTTGTGAACACACAATATCTCAAAACAACTAATAGAATGTGTGCTTTCTCTGTCTAAAAGAGTTAGTTTGTAGAGTTAGTAGTTATGTAAGCATTAGCAGTTGAATACAGCATGGTTTCAGTGTCAGAAAAATTATTCCGAGATAAACGGCTTTTTGTGAAATTCGATAGAACAGTCACTTTAACCATTCATTTTTGGCATCAGTAAGACCTAAACAATAGTTTTGAACAGTAATTTCCTCCATAACAGCAGGAAACTCCCCTCTGCTTCCAACTCCTCCCTCCGTGGGCGTTCCTCTTGGCTGTAGCCAGCGGCCGTGTCACAAGCTTGTCACCAGTCTCACTGCTTTGCAGCTGCTGTGCGGCTGTGCCTGTCTGAGCGGCCGCTCTTTGAGGAAGTCTGGTTGGACTCGCTCGCTTCTTGGAGTTTTGGTTGAGAGCTTTGATCAAGCTTTTGCGATTCTTGGTCATATTTATGCTGCGTGTTTCAAAGTGTGTTCCATCCGTGATCTATTATGCAAATTTGCAATCCCGCACTGCCAGCAATCAGCGCGAAAACGAAAGCGTTTTCGCCAATCCATTTTCATGAGAATGGCTTCGTCACACTGCTTTTTGCTTGCCTTCCTCCTTCCTTGTCGCCACTTAATGGGTCGGTGGAATGGGTTGTACACAGGGCCGGTTCCAGAACAAGATGACTAAGGGTGCATCCTAGATAGCAGGGGGTGCAGATGCCCGGCCTTCGGCTGGGCCCGAAAAATTTGACATGTTATTTTACTAAAAATAATGCATTTTACCATCATTTCAAGTAGAATGATACCACCCAAGCAAGAATATTTCAAGTGTTTCAAGTGCTTTACTGAAATATTTGGACCATATAATGATAATAGAATTATCTCAACCTTACATATAGGTGCCAAAGAAAAATAGAAACAACAATTATAATTCAAGTTTGAAGAGTAAGTGTGCAGCTGCAGCATGGAGATTTCATTGTACCTTTGGTAAGACCAAATAATCTCTTTAAATGCTGTAAAGTGTTTTAGCAAATAATATTATAACATAAATCTTTCAGAACATACAACACTCTACTAGGCTACTCAATATTTTTTTTAAATTACTCCCTGACCATCAGGCAGAACATCTCTACTGTAAATACTGTAAGACACAGGAAATATTGTGACTTGAGTTCACAAAGTGTGGTGTCTGACTGTCTGTACACTATACAGTAAGCCTGGCTATGCAGCTTAATAATGTGAACAACAATGTAATGAAAATAAAAAGCTCTAACAAAGGTAAGTCTGCCACAATGATATAGAAGTGGGTCATTTTTGTACTGTAGTCAAAATAAAGTGTCAGAAGAACTAGACAGAGGTGCTTGTCTAGAAAGCTGTGTCTGTATGAAAAAGTAGTGTGTTCTTTCCCTATAGTCATCTGTGACCAAATGTGATTGTTTTTTAAGTGTCACTTGTATCCATCCATCTTTAGTTAGTTTTTTTTAATATAGAATACATCCTGTAACCAACCACATCTCTCCATGCCCCTTGACAGTTTAGCTACACTAATCACCTGAGAAAGCCAGCTGCCTTGACAACTGAGCACATTCACAATAATATAAAACAGCAAGTGAGGAGCATCCAATATGTTTCTTAAACAAAACACTCTACTAGGCTACATTTCTGGGCTAGTCAATATTTTTTTTTAATTACTCCCTTACCATCAGGCAGAACATCTCTACTGTAAATACTGTAGTCAAAATAAAGTGTCAGAAGAACTAGACAGAGGTGCTTGTCTAGAAAGCTCTGTGTCTGTATGAAAAAGTGGTGTGTTCTTTCCCTATAGTCATCTGTGACCAAATGTGATTATTTTTTAAGTGTCACTTGTATCCATCCATCTTTAGTTACCGTAGTTTTTTTTTATATAGAATACATCCTGTAACCAACCACATGCATTGAGCTTCAGTCTTTCTGTCACAGAAGGCATAGCTGCCAGGGTCTCTTAAAATGTCCTGTGTTGTCCATTTGATGTCTAATTGCTCCACTTCATCCTGTAGAAATCGCCATACCACAGCAAAAGCTTCCAGGATAGTGGCACACTGACACCACCAGGGGGCCCCGGAAGAACCTTATTGGACAGAGAGATGGCAAAGGTTAAATGAAGCCCATAATAAATAACACAGGGCACAGTAAAATGGGATTAGATTTTAAATAGATAAACTATAGGCCCACTTAGTGGTACAGTATAATTTTAATAGCATTATTAAACATCTAGGTCTATATAGCTTACTGGTTGTATAGGAAACAGAATCATCTAATAATAATGAATATAACACTTAATACAATAAAATAATAATAAAAAAACTGTTTCTTACCCTCATTCAGTAGAGCTGCAGCCTCCTTGAAGATGTGTTGAATTTTCTCAGCAGTTTCTCCTTCCACTCTCCAGTGAACTTTTTGGCGAGGTCCTTCTCAACAGCAATCTGAATCAGATGGGCTTTTCTTCCATGCAACATGCTCCTTCTGTGTTCACTGAACACATTTTTCAATGTTGAGAATGAATTTTCACATGATGCAGTTGATGCACCAAAGGTTAAGCTGAGCTTCAGTGTTTCTATGACAGTTGGCATAGCCGCCAGAGACTTGCTGTATGTTTTCAAAATGTCCTGTGTTGTCCAGCTTGTGTCAGATTTGGCCATTTCATCCTGCAGAAAGCGCTGTGCCACAGTAAACTCCGCTTCTTTGACCTCTGTCCCTGTCAAGTCCAACAGTGGCCTCACTTTGTTTACATCCATGAAATGTTCACTCTCTGGGTGTAGGGCAGACAGGGCCTGTACTAGTTGGCTATTTCTTTCACTAAATCTAGCAGTCATTTCTCCCACTACAGCATCCAGAGTACTGAAATACAGCCTTTTGCACTCTGTCTTCTCTCCCACATCTTGGTGACGGTGACCAACTGGTGTATCCACCACAAAGTCTCTCAAGTGACTCATCTTTTCTTTTCGTCGTTTCGGTGGAGGGGCAGCGGAAGGTTCTGTCGTCTCTCTCTCTTTTGTGCATTTCTCCCAAAGTGTGTCAAACTTACTGTCACTTCTAAGTTCTTTCACACATGCAAGAGCACTTTGGACAAGTTGGACACCAGTGTAGAGGTCAGTGGATTTAGCTTGAAGTGAATTGTTGGGGGGCTCCAGCAAACTCAATATCTGATGTGTCATACAGGCAATAAAGTGGAAACTGGGCTCGCTAATGGCCTTCAAAAGCCCGGTGGCCTCAATTCGCACATCTGTTCCACTGGTCGGTGTGCGTTCGATCTCACGAAGCAGGTGGGCAATGTCATCACAGGACTTCATGATCACTTTCACTGTGGCCAGGTGGCCAGTCCACCGTTGCTCAAGCAGTCGCTTCAACTTCTCTCCTGTGTAGACTGCAGCTACTGTAGGTTTCCTGAAGAACTTGTAGAGAGAGTTACACACACTGAAGAAGTTCTCCAATGTGTTCTCAGATGACATGGCATGCACTATGACCAGGTGAAGCTGGTGATTAAAACAGTGCACATAAGGCACTTCCCTCTGTAGTTCTTCCTGTACGATTTTCTGCATCCCTCCATGTACACCTGACATGACACTTGCCCCATCGTAACACTGGCTTAGAATCTTCTGTGTATTCAATCCAATGTCTTCCAACTGTGACAAAACGAGTTGAGTCAGAGACCTGGCATCACATTGTTTAGTAGTTGCCATTGAAACAAGTCTCTCTTTCACACTGTTGGTGCTTTTATCCACATAGCGAAGCACTATTGAGATATTTTCACATCCAGTGGGGTCTTTGGTGCCGTCCACTTTTAATGTGTACCACCCATCTTCTCCTATTTCATTTACAATTTCCTCAGTTATGATTTTACTCATAAGTTCCATTATTTCATTTTGTATATGATTTGATGTGTATGAGGCATTGGCGGGGATGGTATCAAAAATATTCTTTAAGTCCTTGTCCTTTTTAAGTGTGTAATCCATCAATGCTAAAAAAAGACCACTACTTGTCTCACCTCTTGTATCCAACGCATCAACAGAGCCACGGAAAGGCAGCTGGTTTACAGCTAGAAATTGAATGATGTCCAAAATAGCGCTCACATAAGTGCGGTTTCTCTCAAGCTGGTCTTCATTCACAAGTGTACAAACCTCCGTCCCAGCCTCTTCTCTCCGAAGCCTCTCCTTCCACAACGCCACTGATGTCATGTGTTCTTTGCTTGCTTCATGCCTTCCCAGTCCTTTATCACGGACAAGAGCATGGCGCCAGTTGTTATACCCACTCGCGATGAAGGCATCTGCATTATTATTATGGCCAAATCCGAAATGTCTACACGCGTAGCAAAACACGGCATCTTTTTTGCAGGAATATTCTAACCATTCTCTGTTCTTAAACCATGAACTGCAAAATGAACGCTTTACTCCACTGAATAGACTTGCTGGGTACTTGTGTAAACGTACTTGCAGTGGTTCTTCTTTCCTAAGTCATCCGGTAACGTTACTTGACGAGCCTGGCTTCCGAGGGGTGGTGGCGGTGTTTGGGACGAGACAGGCGTCTGGTCTGGGGGTGAAGGCGGATGCTCATCAGGTGGGAGTGATGCACGGCTGCGAGTAGCAGGCGCCCCAGCTAAGTTAGCTTTTTCGGCTGGAGTCTCGCCATCGGTAACGTTAGTGTCTGCAGTTGTGGAGGCACTGGTGGTGTTCGGTTGCAAAGGTTTACACCATCTCCGAATATCCATGATCCATTTATTCCCTTTGATCGAATAGCTAGCATGCTGCTGGTTGCAAAGACTGCGGGTGCCATCTTGACGTGACGTAACGTGAAAACACGCAATGAACGTGCAGCAAAGTCACGTGCACTTGACAGTGACAGTGAAGTTTGTGAACAAAAGCAGATATTTTATTTAATTACTGTCGAATGAAAACTGGCAAATAGAATATGGTTGATGGTTCGTTACCAATGTTTTATATTATTATGATTATGATTATGATTTTTTTTTTTTTTTTTTTTTAATGATTTTTTTTTTTTTTTTTTTTTTTAATGATTTTTTCAACTGAGCATGCAAACAATTAAAATAAGGGTGCAATGCATGCTTTTGCACCCCCGTAGAACCGGGCCTGGTTGTACACGTTGTACACGTCCAATACTTATATAAGAGATGTAAAAGGGTTAGATGCACATCCCACCGTCAAAAAAAAAAAATTAACACGTCGTTGGCAGTCAACAGCTGGATTCTGAAAACGTGTTAACACGTCGTTGGCAGTGAACGTGTTAAGTACATTTAATATCAGAAAATTACTTTTGATACTTAAGTACAGAAAATATCAAGTACTTTAAAACTTATACTCAAGTAATATTCTAATGTTTATAATATGTTTATAATATCAAATATTCTAATGAGTGACTGACTTTTACCAAAGTCTTTTTCTGGGAAGATATCTTTACTTTTACTTAAGTATGGTTTTCTACTACTTTATACACCAGTGTTTAGTTAATGTATGAAAAACTACTTCCACAGACTGAGATAATGCATCAGAGTAAACCAGAAGCCTTTGTTTATTTTTGGTCAAACTTTCTGTTCGTTCCTGATCTCATTGAGCAGAGTCGAGTGTTTTCATTTCAGCACTGTGTTACGTTCCGCTCACAGGAAGAAATGAAGTCTCCTCCAGGAAATAATCCTTTGCAGTTTACCGTCACCGTCACATCCCTAACCCTAACCCTACTGTCACATCTGTCACATCCACGGCTTTTTCATTTGAGACCATCTTTGTGACCCAGGACAGCAGTTCAATTCAAGCCATGTTTGATACTGTGAAGTTTGTATTTTAAAAAACAACAAAAATGTAATGGGATTTAATTAGGGAGGCACCGATTGTGAAATTCAGGGCCAATACCGGATGCCGATAACAATGTTTTTATTGTTGTTATTTATTAAAGCAGCTACGAGCAACTTTTTCGATTGTTATTAAACAGTATAAATTTAATATCAATGCATCACATCTTACCTCTAATAGTCGACGAGACCTACGCAGAGTAGTCTCGCTTGAGCCCCGAGTGAATCGGCCAGTGTAGGCTGCTGTGGCCAGGGAAGATCAGGAAGTGAAATGAAACGGTTTGCAGCAGCCACTTCGGCCATAACCACAAAATAACTTCCAAAAAACCTGTTAGAATATAACTAGAGATGTTCGCGAGAATATGCGTGGCGTTCACATTGTTTATGTTATGTTGCTAGGCAGCGCAAACGGCGAGGCAGGCAGCTGCGTTTCACTTCCGGGTTTCACTTCCGGGTAGCCGGGCCGGCGGTAAGGAGAGAGAGAGAGAGAGCCCCCTGTTGACGCGAGTTTAGACAGACACAGACTTAATAATCATCCAAGGGAGCAATCTCCAATTCACATGGCTTTGATCTCAGCTACTATTATAGGTAAGATGTGATGCATCAATATTGTAATTATACTGTTTAATAACAATCGAAAAAGTTGCTCGTAGCTGCTAAATCTTCATTATAAAAAATAATAACTGAACTGTTTAAAGCAGTGATACTCAACTTGTGCACACAGGGGGCGTGGGCCGCCAATTGAATAGCCCGGCCTTAGACCAGTCAATGACTCTTATCCAAGCATATTTTATTTCTAAAAGTTCATAAACAATCAGTTTAAAATCCTCATTTCCTATCTCAACAACACTGTTGATTGTCTGGCATATTATGTAATGTACTTGGCAAAAATCTTTCAAATAACATGCCCTATTGCAAAAGACAAAAAGCATGCAGTATATCAACAGTAGACTGACAGCTTTCTTAGGCCCTGGACAGAGCGAGAGAGGGTCAGCGACTGTTTCTATATCATTTTGATCTGTTTGTAGTCGTGACTTAACGGGTGGTTTGCGTATTAAAAAAATGTTCACACGTTCTTAAGTTAATGTTAGCTAGTGAACTAGCTGGCCAGCTAGCTTGCGCTGCCTGTCACTGAGGTAAATAACGCTAGTAGGAGGAGGGGGGCGGGAGATGTGTGAAGGTACGGATGCCCAGCTGGCCATTTTCAAGTCGCGCTTTGCAAATGCAGAAGGATAATGTTAAAATACATAAAAGGATTAAACTCTTCATTGTAGGGGGCATTTAAAAGCCCCCATTGCCCCAATCCCAAGGGCAATTTGAGGGTTTTTAGGGGCATTTTGGCCCCGAGCCTCCGCTAATTTCCTACCCTGGGTGGGAGCTAGGGATGTTCATCAATTATCGAAAATCGATAATTGATCGTTAAGGATTGGAATCGATCCTGTGGCATTTGGATCGATTTTTTAATTATTTAAAAAAAAAATGTTTTTTTTTTTTTTTTTTGGACTAGGTTTGGGTGGAATTCGTTCCTCCTCGCCCCACTCCATTGCACAGCCGACTAACGTGAGGTGGAGCTTCATATAGTCTCTAGTTTTCTGGCTGGGCATGGGCCTTTGTGCCAACAAAACTGTTTTAAACATGGGAAATTCACACCGGCATGCGCCGGGGACTGCAGTGTTGGAGAGGAGACACATTGAAATAAAGAGTTCATTGAGGAGAACACGTTGTCTTTCGTATTTTCTGCCATAGGCATTCATTTTGTAAAAACAAAAACAAAAACAAAAAAATATATTGAAAATATTGAAAATTTTCTAAGTATTAATATGATCGATAATCGATAATTGATCGTTAATTTTCACCGATTATCGATTTTGGAAAATTTTCAAAATGAACATCCCTAGTGGGAGCATTTGCGAATTTCGGGAGCCAACGCGTGCGTCCGTTTGAAAAGATGACATGCTCTCTGACCTTCGGGCATGGCCTGGATGGTGTGGACGATGGCCTCGGGGATGCCCATCTCCTGGACTCCGATGTCCGACGGGTGGAAGAGCATCTCGGGGACGGCAAAGCGCTCGTTGGCCAGTCTCAGGATCTGCTCTCCTGTCTTGTACTTTCCGGTGAAGACCATCTCCTCTGCCGGCTGGCACAGAGAAGGCAAGAAGGGGAGGGGACAATGACGTCAAGGAAACACCAAATATTCCGCGGCCACAGACTGAGTTCACCACTCGGTGCATGGGAGCGGTGAGGTTGTATTCTGTACAGTATTCTGGGGCCAATCACACAGCGGTAATAATCATGGGGTCCCACCTTGCAGAAACCCTTCTTGATGGAGCTGAAATCTGGCAGAACGTAATCCCTCATCATAGTGTTCTCCTCCCCCTTCAACCTGACAACACATCACACACAACAGTCCTCATTCAACCAGCAAACACCACACTTTTTTTTTTACATGTTATCCGTTGGTCGTTTTTTGTTTTGTTTTTACCTTTATTTATCCAGGGGAGTCTCACTGAGAGCAATACTCTCTTTTTCAGGAGCGCCCTGTTCACATTCACACACACACTCATACCTGGAAGCTGATCAGTACAACCACAGTCTGATCTGCTGGCCACAGAGTAGCTGGTTGGGGGGTTAAGGGCCTTGCTCAAGGGCACCCCAGTGGTGGTAATGAGGGAGGGGCAAGCGCTGCCTTTTCACTTTCCCCTCAGTACAGGGTTGACCCCCCCCCCCCCCATGTTCACCAGCTTCTCCACCATGAGGTGCAGTTGTATATTGTTGAATGCGCTACTGAAATCAATGGACATAAAACTTTGCTTGTTCTAAGTGTTCTTTTTTTTTTTTTTACATGACCAGTAATGTGTCCTCGACACCTCTGGAGGCTCTATATGCAAATTGGTACGCTCTAGCAGGGATGAGACATCAGAGAGGTGTTTTTGAATGATTTTCTGCATGCATTTCATAGGGACCGGTGTAAGGGCTACGGGGCGGAGGTCGTTTTCCCTTTGGCCTGTTGTTTTTGGGTACGTGATCACCAGCGACTTCTTCCATAAATCTGGAATGACCCCATTGTTCAGTGACAGCTGTTCTGCACACACCCTTAGTGCCTTAATAATAATAATAATAATAATAATAATAATAATAATAATAATAATAATACTTTTTATTTGTATTGCACTTTCCATTTGCAAGAACATCTCAAAGTGTTACAGAAGTACAAACAGACAGGAGCATAAAAGCATTTAGCCTCTGATGCCGTCTGGCCCGCTTGCTTTCCTCGAGTTGACCCGTTTCAAGTCCACGGAAATCAGTAACAGCTGGTGTACAGAAATCAGCATATTAACAGCTGGTGTACAGAAATCAGCATATTAACAGCTGGTGTACAGAAATCAGCATATTAACAGCTGGTGTACAGAAATCAGCATATTAACAGCTGGTGTACAGAAATCAGCATATTAACAGCTGGTATACTGTCTCTACTGGCCAATGCCGCTTTCTGCTGCGCCGAAAAGTCACGTGTCAAAAGCTACAGTAAAGATTATTTAAATCATTTCAAAAGTGAGATCATTATCAACGGTCATTATGTCTTTGTTTGGTTTATAACTGGTTATAGTGTTTCTTTAAAATAATTTTGCACTTTGTTTTTGTAGGCAGCTTTGCACTCTCTGATCTTGGTTTTAAGTTGCTTTTTGATGCGTTTCCTGTCGTCTTTGCTGCCCCCTGGCATGAACACTCCCTTCTTTTCATTGAGGAGCCCCTTTAATTCCTGTGGTTTGTTGTTTGGGAAGATGTTTTTTTCAAAAAATACCTGGCAGGTGATTGGATGAACCATCCGTCAATCACGGGCTCGCTTCTCGCTGACGTCACACCAAAAGGTCACCCCGTAGCTGCCTCATAGGACGCTGCTGATTGGTGCTCAAACCAATAGATTGCAGGGCATTTGTCATGTGATCATGATTCTCATGATTTTGCACGAAACCAGCTGCCCCCCAGGTGTAACGGTTGCATAGCAACAACACACAATTACAGCAGGTTATTCTGCTAATGCAACTTGCAACACCTCTCATTGTTCAGTCTAGAGAACGCCTCCCGTGCGATCAGGAATGCAGTCTATTGTGTTTAGCAGAGAGCCAGTGTGAGTAAAGGTTAAAGACCCTGGCAAGAAAAATGCACCAAAAACCTTCCAGCTATGTAATTTAGGGTCTTATGTACCTAATTGTCAGCATCAGAAAGTTGTAGACATTAGTTTCAACCCAAATCCTAAATATTGCCACTTCCCTGTTTTGACTGTTTGCTGAGGCTGCGGTTGAAGTGGGCGGGACTTATGGCTCATTATGTTACAACCTTATCATGTCATAAAAATTTAATCAATCATAAATTGATTTATCTATTCCAGCCCAACTACACTGCTGCCCAGTGCCCACATTCGGGCTGCAGTTGAGGAAGCGGGGTCGGGAGCGACCTCGAGCTCCAAGGAGACACAAATCGCGATTTTTTTAAATGCGTGTTTCAAAAGTCTGATCGCGGCAGTTCTTTGTTTGTATGTACATTAAACGCATAATATGCTCATGTTTTTCTATCTGTTGGTGTAGCTGTATTTTTAATACTTGTTACAACATTTAGACTGGCTGCAGCATGATGACATCATACAGCCCCACAGTCTCACAGCAGGGAACAGCCTTGTAGTTGAATCGCAATGAGAACATAATGTGTTATAATAATAATAATTTGTGCTCCTAGTTTTAGATACTTTGGCGACATAAAATTCAGTTTAAATTCAACTGGGTGGTTAAGAACATATTTTCCTGTGGTGTGACAAACTCAAAACACAATTTTACGTTTGGTTTCCAGGGACTTTAAAGCTCCTATCTCGTGTGCTTATGGTGGAGATCTGGACTTACTGTGCGGTCTCCATGTCCTTGTAAAACTCCTGGGAGACGTAGCAGACGTCCTCCTTTACCTGGTTGATCACATGGGTCTCATCCATCACATGCAGCTGACTGGAAGGAGAAGAGAGACTGTTGCTGTTTCTATAGAAATAACAATTATTCTGCCATCGAATCATAGAAATAACTGTTCTGCCAAATAACAGAGGCAGAGAAGAATATGCTGACAGCTGAAAGATAACCAGGTAAAGCTGACAGTAAAGTGTTCTACCGGTATGAAATGACCTCCTTCAGGTGATTGGTCAGTAACTTTACCAGTATGAAATGACCTCCTTCAGGTGATTGGTCAGTAACTTTACCAGTATGAAATGACCTCCTTCAGGTGATTGGTCAGTAACTTTACCGGTATGAAATGACCTCCTTCAGGTGATTGGTCAGTAACTTTACCAGTATGAAATGATCTCCTTCAGGTGATTGGTCAGTAACTTTACCAGTATGAAATGACCTCCTTCAGGTGATTGGTCAGTAACTTTACCAGTATGAAATGACCTCCTTCAGGTGATTGGTCAGTAACTTTACCAGTATGAAATGACCTCCTTCAGGTGATTGGTCAGTAACTTTACCGGTATGAAATGATCTCCTTCAGGTGATTGGTTAGTAACTTTACCGGTATGAAATGACCTCCTTCAGGTGATTGGTCAGTAACTTTACCAGTATGAAATGACCTCCTTCAGGTGATTGGTCAGTAACTTTACCAGTATGAAATGACCTCCTTCAGGTGATTGGTCAGTAACTTTACAGGTATGAAATGAGCTCCTTCAGGTGATTGGTTAGTAAATTTAAAGGTCTGAAATGACCTCCTTCAGGTGATTGGTCAGTAACTTTACCGGTATGAAATGATCTCCTTCAGGTGATTGGTCAGTAACTTCCCTCCAACATTGATCCTGGAAAGCAAAACAAAGCGTGAGCTTGTTGTTGTTTCCAATGCTGCTGCTGATAATGTTGTGGCTGCAGCCGTCAGTCAGTCCATCACAGCTGACCTGCGGATGCCCTCGTGCATTTTCCTGCCGCGGCAGTAGGGGGCGATGTGGGTGAAGGAGAAGCCGCTGTCCACCACCAAGCAGCAGAGCTCCGACGGCTTCATGTGGAAGTAATGATGAGCGCTGAGAGAACCAGCTGGAGAACGGACAGATCAGAGACACAACAGTGACACCGAGCAGAACAGAGTCCTAGACTGAACAGATACAGTGGAACTAGTGATGTATGATGATATTGCCACGTCATTGGTATCGGCCCACAAAGGCTTTAAAGCAGTGGTTCTCTACTGGTCTAGCCTCAGAACCCAGATTTTTCCTCATTAAGTTGCGAACCAAATTTCATTTTTTTTGATACCACTCAAATTTATTTCACAAAATTAGTGCAGTAATATACAATGCCCTCATGCACTGTTAAAAACTAGGGATGCACCGATATGAAAATTTTGGCCGATGCCGATAACCGATATTAAGATTGCTGTTATGGCCGATAACCGATATTTACCGATGTCGATATGATCTGTATAAAAACACATTTCTATGATAATACAATTTTGTACATACTGAAAAACACATGTAAACACTGAATTTGAAAAAGTTATACATTTCTTTATTTCAAAAACATTTGTAAAAGCCCATAAATCATACATTTACTGCATTATTTCATCTCAATGTGAAGGATTTGGCTGATACCGATAACCGATATTAACATTGCAACATCGGACCGATACCGATATGTTAAAAAATGACTAACATCGGCCGATACCGATATGATTGCCGATATATCGTGCATCCCTATTAAAAACATGAAATAAACAGATACAGATATCCCCCCCACCCTCTGAATCAGTTCTAAACACTGCATAGAAGTTAGCAAAGTAGAGAGTAAGCAGAAACAGTCAAATAAGGCTGCTGTCTGAATGTACAAACAGGCAAGCGTAGCATTTATTAGCATCTGTAACTGCGGGGGACGGTTTCCCCCAAAATAGAAAAACAACATGATGGGACTTTAGGTTAGGGTAAAATACCAGGGTAAGCCAATCAGAGGCAGAGTAGGGTGGGTAAGCCAATCAGAGGCAGAGTAGGGTGGGCCATGCCGTCGCCATAGTAGGACGTGCGCTGCTTCGTGTCTTTCAAAGTAAAAGCGCAGCATCAGATCTTTATCTATTTATTTCATTTCCCCACGGCCCCGGGACCCATGTTTGGGTCCCGACCCACCAGTTGCGAAACCTGCTTTAAGATTAAATGTCGGACATTTCTGCCGATATGACAGGCCGATAAAATGATGCTTTAATCATGGCCAAATGCTCAATGGTTGACTCAATGATTGAATGAATCTTACAGTTTTGTTTGAACAAAAGTCTTGCATAAATAAAAAATATAGTAGTTTCTATTTTCATATTTTGCCCAGTGAATGTGTATGTTTTGAAAAGCATTATATTTATGTCTGCATCTGCCAGTGGGCCGTCACCATAAGAGAAGGCATAATAATGTGTTAATTCCACTACAGGAGAGACTCGATGTTCTCTGAAATTAGATGGGGGGGGGTACATATATCAGTATCAGGAATCGTCCAAAATAGTTGGAAAATATCGACAATGACATATCAGATATTGGCAAAAAAAATCCAAGATCATGCATGCCTTGGAACGGAGAATTCAGTGGAAGAACATACAAGGATTGATCTCTCCTAAGTATTTACTCACCGTTTATCCTGAGAGCCGATTGGAACTGGTACTCCTCGAACAGAATCTCGTTCATCGACTCCTGAATGGAAGTGAAGTTGAAGTAAGGCTCTGTGATGATGACGCTGGTGTCGACAAACTCCACCTGTGACCACAACACAGCACACAAACACCAGAGGAGTTACATTAGAATACCAGATAGAGTCAAGTGTCGGAGGGCACACTATCTCATGCCTTCTGGTTCTGCCCTTCACTAACTAACGGGATTCTGGGCCAAAAGATTTGACTGGTACTCTAAGGCCTACAAAATAACCCGGAGGCAGAACTCACCATCTTCCTCCTGCCATCCTCCTGTACACTGAGCAGCTAAGTGGTCCTCGCCTCCTGTACACTGAGCAGCTAAGTGGTCCTCGCCTCCTGTACACTGAGCAGCTAAGTGGTCCTCGCCTCCTGTACACTGAGCAGCTAATTGGTCCTCGCCTCCTGTACACTGAGCAGCTAAGCACCCTCGCCTCCTGTACACTGAGCAGCTAATTGGTCCTCGCCTCCTGTACACTGAGCAGCTAATTGGTCCTCGCCTCCTGTACACTGAGCAGCTAAGCGTCCTCGCCTCCTGTACACTGAGCAGCAAACGACGGCCGACCAAGCTCAAATTCAACCCGACTCTAATGAGTTGTGCGGCTCACAAATGGGGTCAGAAATGGGCTTAACTCATACAGCGTAGAGCTGCACGATTTATCGTATTTTCATCGTCATCGTGATATGAAAATGCGCGATGAACACATCGCAAAAGTCACGTGTTATCGCAAAAAATATATATATATTTTTTTTTACAGTGCACCTGAACGCAACATGCAAGATACCGGCTGAATAAGTGTCCAAATGTTCATGTCATTGGGGCCAATACTCCACTTCTGTTATAACATTTCAGTCTGGAATATGGAATATCTTTCAATAATCGTTATGACTAAAAGGCTAAAAGTAATCTCATGTGTAAGAAATGACTGTTCTACATTGAAGTAAAAATGTAAATAATTAACTTGTTGGTTTTGGATTTTTTTTAGCTTCAAGAGTGCATTTTTGTTCGTATGAACACAGGCTTTGAGAATCCCGTGCCACTTACTGATACGTATGCTTAAATTAACACACTCATATTGCAAAATGAATTTAGGCCCTGACTGTAATACTTCAGAAGTTGAATTTGAAGTTCAGCATTAATACATTTGTCATTTTTTGTCTTAGATTTACCTTTGTGTGTTATTGCAATATAAAACTACATAATTGAGAATCGATTCTAGATTCTGGAATCGGGAATCGTTGGAATCGAGAATCGATTCTGGAATCGGATCGCGACCCCAGGAATCGGATCGGATCGTGGCTTAGCCGGATCGGAGCACCCCTACCCATTAATATTTTTGTTTATAGCTTTTTTTTATTTATCGCAGGTCATATCGTCATCGCAATATTGAACAGTGCACATCGCAGCTTTTCCTCATATCGTGCAGCCCGTGATGATTTGATTTGATGCTTGGCTTTAGTGGATCTATTGGCGAGCACAGCATGTTTAGTACAACGCTGTGACGGGGGATCTTTCCTGTAAGACAGCCTTTGAGAATAAGTGAAGTAAATACCTTAAACATTTCCTTTCCAAAGAGATGATCCCAGACTTTCCTCTGGACGTCCCAGTTGACCAGATAGCCCTGGAGAGAGGACACAAGAGAGAGGATGAGAGAGAAACTCAGAAACTACTAGAGTCAGTCCACAGCTGAGCTGCAGGCTCTGTGGCTGTTGTTATCACCACTCACCTTCTGGAAGGGCATGATGTAGAAGAGACCAGAAGGATCTTTGATCTCATCCAGCTGATTGGCAGTGAAGGTCTTTAACCTGGAGGTCTTAGAGCGGAACTGGCAGTTTGGGATGACGCTGTGGGAGGAGGAGAGACGTGGGTGATGCAGCCATTTGTATCTGGATTCTAACTAACTGAATAAACACGGTTGGTGGGTTTGTTCTTTCATTCAACCGTGTGCTGCTTTTTTATCAGCGAGCCCAGAGAAACCAGTGACAACAGCAAACCTAACGGCCCGATTTGGTAAATCAAATGCATTACACGACATTGGTTCAGGAGAAAAAGGAAAAAAGAAAGTAAATTTGATCGTTTCTGGGGAGAGAGGTACATTTTTTGGTTCAGAACCAAACCATTTGGGCATCCTGGCTGCTCAGGGGTCCAAAGCATATACCATAACTGTAACCATGACATCATGGGTTCGAATCCAGCCCATTATCTTTGTTGCATGTTCTCAACCTCCCCCTATCTCTCTCTATCTCTCTCGCTCAACATTTTTTCCTGCATCTCATTCTCTTCAATATAAACGATCCAATAAAGGCAACAATTAACTCCACACAGAAAGGCCCTTTTGACAAGCCCACCTGGGCAGTAGGCACTGAGGACACACCCTCAGCGTCCCAGGTAAAGGTTGGAGCACAGCCTACGTAGGTTAGCCCCATAATGTTCCGCTGTATCTCAGTTTCTCTCTGAAACAGCGTCGCATAACGAAATTTGGGGGTGGTCGAGCGGTTAAAACGCTCTCCTACCTGTCTCCGACGTCCAATCGCAGATCCGAAGATATAATCATCTTCCTACGGGGAAGCGGGGGGTTTAAAATGATATTCCTGCATGAAACAACCGTTTAAAAGCAGTCTTACCACAGCCTGAAATCATATTTAAAGCTAGATATAAGGTCCAGGTTGTAAAAAAGAAACGGAATTCCCCTTTAAGTGAGTTCCATAAAATGACTGCAGGCGGCTGACAGCATTGTTGATAAATGAGACCAATGCAATGAGCCAGGAGCCTAGATGTCTGCTTTTCAAAACAGGAGGGCGATCTGAATGATTGACCAGTGAGGCAACAAATATTATTACAGTATTTGTATGGTGATATTACCTCGTCACTAGACTTTCTGGTGGCTCTCTGATTAGCTAGCTTACTTAAACCATATAGAGTTAACATTAGCAGGCCCACTCCTATATTATAGCCGCAGTGGTGACGTCATATTTGTTATAGTATCGCTAAGATTTGTTTTTCTCTTCCCAACAGGCATAATGGAGATGCTGTGATGACACTACGATCGAGACTGCGCTGGAACTGCACTGCATAATGATCAAAAATTCAGTTTTTTGTGTTCAATATTTTCCTATGTTTTCAACCAAAACCCCCCCCCCCCCCATTTTTTATGTGTTTTATCCACAGAATGTTCATATAGAAATCAGTCACATTGCTTTGGAAGGCCATGATTCTAGATAACAATTGAAACAGTAACAATACTGATAGAGAAAATGTATGACTACTATGAAAATCCGACTTTAGCTGTGACAGTGAGTGTTCCCTGGTTCAGAGGGTGAAGCAGATGCCTGACCTGTCTCACCAAAAATCCGTCATCTGACAGTGTATGTTGCCTTGCATATCTCTTCAACTCGCAATAGATCCAGCAGCCTTTATTTCAGTTATTCCTACATTCTTAGTGGTAGCGAGGTGATTGAACCAATTCTAAAAGTTGAGGTGGTGTACTACTAAGGGCAGATGTAATGTTGTCTGTTTGTTAAAATTCCCTCGTGGTGACATAATAATCGCTAACGTCAATAACGTACCTGACTTTTTCGTGGCTGTATCCTATTTTCGCTGTATAAGCTCCGTTGTCCAGAACTAAAGTGGCCATTTTAGAGTCTCAACTAAGATAAAACGGTTACGAAACTAACGTCTATCCTGAGAAATGTAAAACTCAACACATCATTCCGATAGCAGGCGAGTAGTACCACAACACTAGTATGTCAGTATCCGCCATTAACACGTCAAGCTAGCCAATCAGGTTCCACGTTTACGTCCAATACGTCTAGCTAGCCAATCAGGTTCTACGTTTACGTCTAGCTAACCGCCGAGAAGAGCCTGGTGACGCGAGGTTAAGCTAACCAATCAGGTTCTACGTTTACGTCCATCTACCAAAAGATGTCCGGGTGGAAACGGGTCTTCCATAGTTAAATTCCTGTTTACAAATCGCTAAATCTCTCGTTAAAACGTTTCCCAGAACAGTAGCGTTACATCATCAGTTATCTAGAATCTAGACAGATCTAGAATTTTTTTAAGGTTTTGGCCAAATGTGTATCTCAATGTGACACGAACCTGTTACAGTACCACAACCTATCCCTGAAATAATTTCAGTTAACAAATATGACTTCCCGAATCCCTCCACATCTGACAATAAACCATTATGTATTCAAGCACATTAAAGAGCGTAAGTTTGATTTGAAAAGTGGTGAGGACATTTGGCACTAGGGCAGCGGTTCCCAAACTTTTTCATCTGGGACCCAAAAGATACATTTGGTGTCTCCCTGGGACACAAACTCACAAAAACATACGAAAATGAGTTGCCATGACGACCAGTTGGCGAGTTTGGGAAACTCTGCCCTAGGGGGGGGGTCCAGGGGCATGCCACCCCGTACGATTTTTTTTTTACATTTGAAAGTAAAATGCATAAATCTGGTGCACTTTGAGAGGAAAATAAAAAGGCTAGATCTATGAAGAACCTGCATACATAATTCAGTCAATTCGCTCACTCTTATAAGAACATTCACATGTCCAAAAACAAAGACTGAACCGACATATATCTTTGGAGGACTCTCTCTCCCCATTTATTTAATGACCAAACACAGCAGCACAGCAGGGAAATCAATGTACATTATTTATACTGTATGTAGATTATATAGGCCTATTCAGAATATCAGAACCACACATGCGCCTATCCCTACAGCGTAACAGTCCGGCAGAGCAGCGAAATCAGAGGCGCCCAAATTCTTTCGTATGAACGGCCAAAAATTAATCTGGTTGGAGGGCTGTGGGCCAAAAATAAATGTTACGTGAAATTACATTAGATTAAAATGTATTATAATTTATAGACAATTTACTTTCTAAATCTAAAATAAATTCTCCAATAGCAAAATTTGGAAAAGTTGCTGAATGGGGCTTTAAAGTTAGATCTAGACTTGATTGGGAGGGGGGGGGGCTTAAACATTTTCAAAGGGAAAGACACCTTTCTGACAGAAAGTGCATGCAACTCAAGATGTGTAGCCCTAACCCTACCCATAGAACCCATTGTCATTGGCCATGCCAATTTTTTCCCTCACATAAATTTAGTCTAAATTTTGAGCGTTATTTAGCACCCTTCCCAATCCCGACATGGTAGGTTGACAGGGTTGGTACCAATCGATTCCTTAGGTCTTCTGACTTCATATGGTACCCTATATACAGTATATATACCGGTATATATATATATATATATATATATATATATATATATATATATATATATATATCCTGAACACCAAAATGGTGAAAAACAGTTTAATGGTCTAAACTTCACCATTTAGTACTACATTGAGTATCACAGTTCACAGTCTTTTCACATGTTCAGACTTTCCAACATGTATGCGTTTAGAAACAAATCTAAGAATAGACATTTTCTATAAGCATTATGTTGAATGGCCTTTGCAGCTGTCTGGTAACCTCTATGTTGTGAACCTGTATTTTTGTATTGTGTAAATACAAATGTAAAAAAATAAAAAAATACAAGTACAAATAAGAATAGCTTCTCTTTTTTTTTTGGGGGGGGGGGGGGGGGGTAGTAGTTGCCTGGCAGGAAAGTTGGGGAGAGAAGGGAGGGGATGACATGCGGCAAAGGACCACGGGTCAGATTTGAACCCCGGTCAGCCATGCGAAGCCCTTTGTGATATGCGCTCTATCAGGTGAGCCACCAGGACACATGGATCCTGTTCTGTTTTATGGGTCTAAGCCTTTTTTTTATTACATTTGGCCCGTCTTGTCTCCTTGTGTAATAATGCTTGTGTAAGCTCAACCCTGCAATGCACAATCAAGTCATAATCTTATTTTTTTTCTTTTTTCAGGACAACCAGGGATGTCACAAAATTGTTATATGACCATAAAGACAAAAGAAAAAACAAAGCGGACATTGAATCTCACAAAAACTTATTCAGATCACACAGAGAACAATAATAACGAAGGTTTTTTGGCAATTGAAAATTGTTCTTCCTTTTGGGAATGTAAGAAAATTAGGAAATATTGGGAAGAAATATGGGTGGAATTGAAAGCAATATTGGGATACGAGGTACCTAACGAAAATGTACAGCGGGAGGATCAGTATTTGGTTAAAGTTTTGCTAGCAGCAACCAAGAAGGCAATCACAAGGAAATGGTATAAGGAAGAACCACCCACCCACATTCATTGGACGGAAATAGTAGAGGAGATTTTCGAAATGGAAAGACTTACACACATCCTGAGAATTCAAAAGACACAATTTGAAATAAAATGGGACAAATGGACAACTTACAAGGAAACCCCTCCTCACAGAGACACCACCCTAACCCCTGAAAGAAGACCTGATGAAGTAATATGAACCACAGAATGTAATCACGTAACACTGACACACCCAACGCTCGTTTTTTGTTTGTTTATTGTTTGTTTTGTATGTGACTAAATGTGCATAAATCAATAAAAATTTAAGTTTAAAAAAAGAAAATTGTTCTTCCAAGTCTTAGTCATCATGGGAAAAAATAAACATAACTTGCACACATCAAAAATTATTTACATTTTTCCTTTCAGTCCTTTCATTATTTCACCCAATATATCAGGGGTTCCCAACCTTTTTTGGCTTGTGACCCCACTTTGACTTCACAAAAATCTATGGACCTCAGACATTCAAATTTCGGTACATCGGTAATATCATCAGTGACATGTCACATGTTTGATTTTACCCCCCAGAATTCTGACATTAATCTCAGAATTCTGACTTTAATCTCAGAAGTCTTCTGACTTTTTTCTCAGAATTCTGATATTAAACTCAGAACTCAAATATAATTTTCATATGTGGCCCGAAACTGCCTCGGTAGTTTTAAATTGTGTGTGGTGTGTAAAAAAAAAAGAAAAAAGGTCACGACCCCGAGCTTGGGACAATAAATGTTTAGTCTGGAAAAGGACATTGTAGTTTAAGGTTGGATTACAAAGCCCCTGCCAAGGCTGCAGCCCTCCTACTAAGCATGCAGCCCTTAGCTTTGAGAGGGAATAAGGGTCGTAAGTGAATCGGATTCCATGTAACATTCAGAGTATCTTTTTTATGTTGGATCTGGTATCGCCGAACCCTGAGTGTTAAAGAGCGACAGGTCAGCAGGTCACTCCATGTACTTGGGGATGCATCCTTCCAGGTCGATCAACTCCGGCCAGCCCTGGTATTTGTTTGTTTCCTGTTGGTTTTTGAGGTGCTGGGACAGAGAGACAGAGAGACAGAGAGCTCAGGAAGCTGAGACACATCAATATTCAGGGATTTCCCGCCTCACAATGGGCCTTTGGGGGGTGACTACGCTCAGTGTGCATTTGACTTTTGAGTTAGTCTTGTCTTTGTATGTCTTTGCTAAAGCTGTGACAGCGGGGCTCTGACAGGGCCTTGCTGCAGCCGCCCCCTCCCTCTGGAATGCCCTCCCCCAGTCACATCTGACAGGCCAAAACTCATTGTCTTTCATACTCATTATGTCATCTTTCCAAAAAAGCCTTCAAAACCCACCTTTTCACTGTTGCTTTTGACCTATAATCTTTCTCTCTCTCTTTCTCATCTATTTTTAATATTTTTTCTCTCTTTATTAAAGTTGTTTTATCCTGTGTTTGTAAAGTGTCTTTGAGCACGCTCAAAAGCAACAGTGAAGCGCTATAAAATATAAATGTACATTACATTAACATAAATGTAGTGTACATCATTACATTACTCAACATACAATAATGAGTATTAATGTTCTGTAATTCCACTCAATATTTCTTATATTTCCATTCTTATATTTATTGAACACTTATTACAATAATTACTCTCTGATTAATAATACTAACAATAAAAAACCAATAATAATAATGATTTTATTAGTATTATTAGTATTATTATTAGAAGTAGTAGTAGTAGTAGTAGCAGCAGCAGCAGCAGCCTATTATTATTATTATTATTATTATTATTATTATTATTATTATTAGTATTATTATATTATTCAGAGACTAATTGTTGTAATTATTGTACAATAATGATTCCTCTAAATCTGGTTTCAAACAAAAAAAAGCCAACATTTCTCGCCGGCGAAAGTGCCCCCCACTTGCAGCCTTGTCTGTTGGCCCCTCCCCAAGTATAAAAGTCAAACTCCGCCCATGGTGTCAGGGTTATCCTGAACACAAATATAGCAGTCAATGTCAGAAATGATGGAGCAATGTGTTATCGCAGCACCCCAAGTTTCAGACATACTCCTACAAATGTGAGACTTTAACTTTGAAATTCTCTAAAATGATGAATGAGTAAAAATGCTTGATTATGTTAGTGTGGCGTCAAGGTTGTCTGGTTTGGGCCTTTGGGGGGTGGCTAAAGCCTCTTTGGGGGTTGGGGGCGCCAAAAATCCTTCTATGCAGGAAAAACCCACAGTCAGTCAGTCCATGTGAACTGAGAGCGCTTACCTTCTCAAAGCTGCTCTTCATCCCGCCTCCTTTCGCACCGACGAACGCCCAGCTGTCTCTGAAGCCCAGTGATTGGACGAGGGAGCTGCCCAGTTCACCAATCAGCTTCTTCGCTTCGTCATTTAACCTGTCAGAAAGGTGACCAGCATTTGACCACACATACAAGATTAAATGAGCCATGAAAATAGGTCTAGGTAAAACATAGTATATAGCTGGCCCGCAGTGTTGCCAACTCTTTATCAAGGAAAGTTGCTATCAGCTGCTCAGAAAGTCGCCAGATGCGGCGCCACATGATAATGTGCATATCTATATATAACTGCACTTGCTATGCACACCACAGCGTAGCCTGTTTTAATATGAACTACCGACTCCGCCTGCCCGGCCCAGATTCAGCATATGCCGGTAACCTACAGTCCCTGCTCTCAGCGGAGGGAGGGGGACTACGCTGTGTGGGAAGCAGCCAGAGTGTTTCCCCTATAGGTTTGCTGCTTTGGGGGGCAGGATGGTGTTGAATGGGGTCTGGAGGAAGGGATGTGATGTGATGTGATGTGATGTGATGATGCTGTGTGAGACATGTACTTGGTGGCAGGTTCATCATAGGAGGCCATCAGCACAGCAGAGCCTTCCTCAATGGTCTGGATGAAGTCGATGAGACCTTTAACGTCTGCAAGACAAACACCCAGTTTACATCTGGCACATTCATTTGCAGCACATGTGCACGTGGAACCCAGAAGCAGGGCTTGAGATGAACTTTTTGAGGCACTTGTCCTTCCGACAAGTAAGTCAAATTACATTTCCCTTGTCCAGGCATAAAAATAATTCTTGTAAAATTGTCATTTTACAATAATTTACTTTTTTAATTTTGTTTGCAAAGGTTTTTCTCCAACAATAGGAAACAGTTGAAGACTTTATTTGCCTCATTTAAAATGTAAATTAACTTATCAAACAGGCTTTTCACAATTCACTCAGTTCTTTTGATAAACTAGGCATCTCGCGTGCTACGTGCGCTCGATTCCTGCAGCTTGCATATGCAGCTCGGCCGCTGCGCGGCCTCGCCCACAGCTCAGCTGCTGCCTGGCTTCCTTCGCCTGCGCTATTGGCATGTGCAGCGCACAATTGCTCAACTTTGCATCACTGATGACATCACTCATGATGACATGATGTCACAATGTCTATGACATCATCAGCCATGTCACAATTGCTTGAGTGTAACCTAAAACCCTTTGCCAATTGCTCGAGTGACATGACTGATCACAATGCCTATGACATCATCATCAGTGCCTATGACATCATCAGTCATGTCATAAGGTGGTTTCGGTCAATACAATTATGTCACTGATGACCTCTTATGACATCAGTGATGATGTCACAACTTCGCATCATTGATGACATCACAATTGCTCTTATGACATCACTGATGACATCACTTCCAGTTGGGTGAAATCACTTCCGGGACAAAAATCGCAGAGCCCACTTGCTCCCTTTTAGTTATGATGATGATGATGATGATTTGGCATCATGACAAGGCAGAATAATCATCCAAAGTTTCTTGCACACCTGAGAAGTCTTGAGGCAGGTCAGGTGCGTAGGTGGAGTAGACTGCACTTAGAAGAAGGGACACCTGCACACTGTCTTCACTTCCTCATGGTACAAGACCATTTTCAAGTATATCATCATATATACTTGAAAAAGGTCTTGTAGAGAAACATTGATATTAAATTTGTGTTTGAGCAAATGAAGACAGTGTGCGGGTGTCCCTTCTTTCACAAAGCAGAATTTAAAAAAAAATGCTAAAATGGGTCACCAAATATACTCCGATGGCCGTTAATATACCTGGGCGGCCCGCCCAAGTCAAGTATGTGTGGGAAACACTGGACTTTTAACTTGTCCGATTGGGCAAGTCAATTTCTCTTCCACTTGCCCTACAAAAAAGTCCCCATCCCAGACAAGCCCTGGTGAACCCTGCCATGATCCTCGCAGCACTCAGTGCCTTGCTTTACGTACCTCCGTCATACATGTTGAAGAAGCCACTCTTGATGACGTCTCCTGTTTTCCCTGTTAGAGACAGAAGCTGCAAACTGAACCTGCAGACATTTCTTATGAGAGGAAACGAGTGAAGTCTGGTCTAACACTCACCATGCACAACAACTATGTTAATTCCACAGCCAGCGTTGTTCATCAGCTGACCAAGAACGCTGAGAGAAAAAAGGACAAAAGTCATATTGACGATATTGTAAATGTCAGCAAACGCTGCCATCATCTACACAATGAACCAGCCAGCAACCAGAAAACAACCAGAGGTGGAGACACCAGAGGGAGGACTGGATGACCAAGGAGAGGGGTGGAAAGCCAGAAGAAAATATGGAGAAGAATAATGTCAGAAAGCAGGGAGGAACTTGGAAGTGACATCATGTGAAGAGATGAGAAGAGAGCAGGAACAGACAGGAGCAGAGAGACAGGAGGAGAGACCTACAGGAACAGACAGGAGCAGAGAGACAGGAGGAGAGACCTACAGGAACAGACAGGAGCAGAGAGACAGGAGGAGAGACCTACAGCTTGTTCTCCAGGCAGATCTTTGGAGGCACAACATTGGCAGCTCCAGTCTGGATGAAGAAGCTGAAGTGATCGCGTGGACAGTTCTTCACACTGCACGGTCCACCTGGGGAGAAAAATACAGCGCTGATCAGACCCGATCAGCTTCATTGATCAGTCCAGATGAACTTCAATGATCAGTCCAGATCAGCTTCGTTGGTCAGTCCTGATCAGCTGATTGATTGACTGAATTTATTTGACAAATAAAAAAATACAATACACTAACAAGCATAGTATAAAATAATTCATCAGGATATCACAATAAAGTCGTTAAACTTATTTTGTGGTCCTGAAACAACAAACATCAATATAGAACAATCAACATTCATCAATCAAGGTTCATTGATCAGTCCTGATCAGCTTCATTGATCAGTCCCGATCAGCTTCATTGATCAGTCCAGATCAGCTTCATTGATCAGTCCCGATCAGCTTCATTGATCAGTCCAGATCAGCTTTATTGATCAGTCCAGATCAGCTTCATTGATCAGTCCCGACCAGCTTCATTGATCAGTCCTGATCAGGTTGATGTGCTGTGGTTGATCACTGACCTGACAGTGTAGTGGGCAGTTTGGGGATCCGTTTATGTCTGCCTTCAGCCAGTAATAACTCAGCTGGAATAAAGAGAGATGCAGACAGTTAAGAGTCACAGACAGATACAGGGCGAGTTACTAGCAGTAGGCTAATTTGCATTCAAAGCTCCTACCGTTGAAAACATGGTATTTCTGTAGGATGATGGTAACAATGATGAGCAGGAATGCCAACACCAACACATACTGCAGGATCCCTGAGAGAAACACGCCAGAAACATAGAAACACGTCAGACACATCAGAAACATAGAAACACGTCAGAAACACATAAGAAACATAGAAACACGTCAGACACATCAGAAACATAGAAACACGTCAGAAACACATAAGAAACATAGAAACACGTCAGACACATCAGAAACATAGAAACACATCAGAAACACGCCAGAAACATAGAAACACGTCAGACACATCAGAAACATAGAAACACATCAGACACATCAGAAACATAGAAACACGTCAGAAACACATAAGAAACATAGAAACACGTCAGACACATCAGAAACATAGAAACACGTCAGAAACACACCAGAAACATAGAAACACGTCAGAAACACATCAGAAACATAGAAACACGCCAGACACATCAGAAACATAGAAACACGTCAGAAACACATAAGAAACATAGAAACACGTCAGAAACACATCAGAAACATAGAAACACGTCATAAACACACCAGAAACATAGAAGCACGTCAGAAACACATCAGAAACATAGAAACACGTCAGAAACACGCCAGAAACATAGAAACACGTCAGACACATCAGAAACATAGAAACACGTCAGACACATCAGAAACATAGAAACATGTCAGACACATCAGAAACATAGAAACACGTCAGAAACACATAAGAAACATAGAAACACGTCAGAAACACATCAGAAACATAGAAACACGTCAGAAACACACCAGAAACATAGAAACACATCAGAAACACATCAGAAACATAGAAACACGTCAGACACATCAGAAACATAGAAACACGTCAGAAACACATAAGAAACATAGAAACACGTCAGAAACACATCAGAAACATAGAAACACGTCAGAAACACACCAGAAACATAGAAACACACCAGAAACACATAAGAAACATAGAAACACGTCAGACACATCAGAAACATAGAAACACGTCAGAAACACATCAGAAACATAGAAACACGTCAGAAACACACCAGAAACATAGAAACACGTCAGACACATCAGAAACATAAAAACACGTCAGACACATCAGAAATAGAGACCATCTTGCAATGGCATCACACCAGCATCACACCAGCCATGACATTAGTAACTTAAAACTAACTTGGGCCACAGGCACTCCTCACCTAACAGCGAGGAGTTTCACTGGCAGGACATACAGTAGCGTGTTAGCCATGCTATTTCTCACAGTTACCCTCCCCAGCTAACAAGCCCCCCTGAGGATCGGAGGGAAACAGCAACAACATGATCAGGCACTCGCCCCAACGATGCAACCTCGTGAAAAATTTTACTTGCATTTGCGCCGCCCACCCACATGGCATGGCACCGCCCACCCACATGGCATGGCACCGCCCACCCACATGGCATGGCACCGCCCACCCACATGCCATGGCACCGCCCACCCACATGGCATGGCACGTGTGTTAAAGGGCACATGCAATAAGACTTGCATTCTTTTGCCGTTTAACTGAAAGTATTAATCGGTTAATGTTGAAACGGTCAGTTATCGGTTAAACGTTATCGGTTTACATCCCTATGACACACACATGAAAACACACACGCACACACACACACACACACTCTCACTCTCACTCTCTCTCCCTTTCCCTCTCTCTCTCTCTCACACACACACACACACACACACACACACACACACACACACACACACACACACTCGGTGGAAACAATAGCAGCCATACGCTGGTGGCTGGTAAACATAGAAACACAGCAGAAACACAGCACATTAATTCCTTCAGAGGATTTACCAGCTCACTCCACCAGTCCAACCACACAGCTCTAGATTCAATGCAAAATATATATTTTTTTAAAGCAGGTCTTGTGCCTGTGGTGCATATTTTGGATTATTTGCAACCATTTACACATTCTTGAAATAATGCAGATAACTTGGCAGGAAAACTATTGTAACACACAGACACGCACGCACGCACGCACACACACACACACACACACACACACACACACACACACACACACACACACACACAGGTGAACAGTCGGTCTAAGTCAAACTTACTTCTGATGGTACGCCGGTTCATCACCTTTTGTGTTCTTGTTGTTCCTGCAAAAACAGTTAAAGGGATACGCCAACATTTTAGGAGATTCGCCTATTTGCCATCTTCCCGATAGTTTAAGTAGCATGTAGATCTCTTTCTCTCCTCTGTGCACGCATTAGACATTCTGTTTCACCCCTCACTGTTACTTGCTAATGGCAGTCTATGGGACAGCTGCCTGCCCCGTTCAGTTGCCCAAAAGACACATTCCAACAGCGCCAGACACACTCCCGTGTACATGTTGTGACTCGTGTACTTACCACGCGTGCTTACTACGCGTGCTTACCACGCCATGAAATAATAATCCAAAGTTACGGGAACCAGTCCCGCCCGGGCGCGCAACGGGGAACCGTGACAGGATCCACTTGAAAAGGTGTTCTGGGGCACGGACACGGAACACTTGCGAGTGTGAACGGCAACCGTTCCGAACCACATAGACAACGCACGGAGCGAGGATATACTGCGGGCATTGTTGGTGATGCAAGTGCACTCTGTTCCGTTTCGGAGCGCGGACGAAATGCTGTAATGTGAAAGCTGACCAGCGGGGGAGAGGGGCGGGGGGGCAATCGTTCCCGGGTACAAAAAAAAAGCAATCGTTCCCAGTGAGAAAGCAGCCTTATGAACCCATCAGGGTTTGGCACCTTGTGTGCATGACACAGAAATAAAGAATCAAAATCAAAATCAAATCAAAATTCTCTCAAGTACCCCCTGTAGTACCTCCACGTACCTCTAGGGGTACGCGTACCCCAGTTTGGGAACCACTGCTCTAGTCTGTGACAGTGGCAATGGCAACAGGGGTGACAGTGAGGGGACTGTGAGGTGCCTTATAGATACACCGTATTTGTGCAAACTTGTCAGTTATGGGAAGTAAATATTAGAATAGCCTACCACCTGCAAAAAGGGAGTGTCCTCCTACATATCCCACTTTTAAAACCCATCTCAAACAATAGCTTAAGGCAAACTATACAACACACACACACACACACACACACACACACACACACACACACACACACACACACTACACGAAGTCAATTCCTTGTGTGTGCAAACCAGTGGGCAAGCCCACCCCCTTCCCCAGGAAGATGCAGAAGTCTTTGTTTAAGATGTAATTCCTCGAATGGCCACTTGGGCTCGGGGGCAGTAGGCACATCTGCCTCCCGTTAAAATGCCCAACTTTGTAACAGGATTAAACATCTTTCCAGTTAGGGGCGAAACACGGTTTTGGTCTATATAACTAATTTCACCTTTTCATAACAACTGTTACAGGGGGGTACATTTTTATATAACTCGCCCGTTTGGAGTAAAATAGATGATAGAAAAGGGGATGATTGACAGATCGCCTGTCCAGTGATCACGCAGCTTGCCGATCACGGACCAATAGCAGGCGGAGCTGCGACTCTGGGAAACTCCCATCTCACGTGAGGTAGGACTCAACCCACTCCCTCCCACTCTGCTGACGAAAAATCAAGATGGTGACGGCCAACCTTTGAACTCCGCCAGGGAGAAGACATTTAATGGGATAGCTACGTCCATATTATTTATGTCTATGGTGCAAACACACTTTGGCAAGATAAAATAATTCTGATCTACAGTCAATCTGATTCAGAACCAATTTTAACCAGAGTTGTTGCACAATGTATATTGTCTCAGTCTCCCTAGGTACAGTAATCATATTGTTTATGCTCTTGTTAGGGACTACGGATGTAAATTAGCATTTGTGCTACAGTGCTACTATCCGGCATGTTTACATCTTGTATTTTTGTACTGATGTTCATCAATGTGCTCTGCCCCTATTAAATAAACAGACGAATGAATAAATGAATAAATCAATGAATAAATCAATCAATCAATCAATAAATCAATAAAACGATAACACTACATCATAATGACACTACACACTATATGACAGACTTTATTGTCACTCTAGTGAGTACAACAGACATATCACAGCTCTACAGTACAGTAGAACCGATCAGGTTGAGCCAGTTCACGCTCAGCTCAGTCAGTTTCAAAAGAAAGTGCATACAAATAAATGACAGAGCTGTGAATCTGAACTCATTGCAAGTTAAGAAACACAATATGAACGCGAGGAAACTCCCGGACTAACCTAGTTGCATTGTGGTCATATTATATGAAAGTGAGTAAACTCCTGGACTGACCTAGTTGCATTGTGAGCATGCTGCTGGTGTCCTGGCTCCTGTCACACTGAGGAGGAGTGTCCTGCAGAGGAGATGCTGGACCTGCCGGATGGACCAGTCAGTCCGGTCCCACCCCGCCCACGTCCCGCCCTGTTACCCAGTGACAGCCAATAGGCTGCTGGGAACTGTTCTGATTGACACCAGTGACTGCCCGTCCCAGTTCAGCTTCCTCACCTGCGAATACAATGAGAGAGGGAATCACTTTTATTGCCACAGTAGGTAATCAGAGTACACAAGGAATCTGACTTAGTGTAAGTATGCAGTGTGTCTGGTAAACCCACCGTGGAGTGCGTGACACTTTCTGAATAAACCAATCAAAAATCATGCAGCGTAGTGGTCACATCAATATTCAGAAGACAAAAGAAGAGATAAAAAAGTGCACTCCAATATATATATACAATATACACACAAATGAGAAGGTCCTGAGTGATAAATAGGAAATTACAATCCAAACATGCACAAAAAAGTGCACAATTAAAGACCTATACTATTCCTATGGCTTAGAAGAGGTTCATCTGTATAGAGTAGGCCTATAGGGTGGGTATCTTTGGTGTTGCTCAGCGCCTCTGTTTGGTGCGTCTCAGTCTCTGTGGCCCCCGTGCCGTACTGGGTTTGTGCTGGGGGATCTCTGGTGCTGCCCGTGCCATACTGGGTTTGTGCTGGGGGATCTCTGGTGCTGCCCGTGCCATACTGGGTTTGTGCTGGGGGATCTCTGGTGCTGCCCGTGCCATACTGGGTTTGTGCTGGCGGATCTCTGGTGCTGCCCGTGCCATACTGGGTTTGTGCTGGGGGATCTCTGGTGCTGCCGCCGTCCCGTCTGCCTGTGCCTCTGTCTCTGTCCGACCTCTTCCCCATGAGTGAGGAGATAAATGCCAGGTCCCAGTTGCACAAAGCACCTTAGGTTAAGATTTCCCTTAGAGTCTGAGTTAAGGTGTCCATAAAAATAGAATCGGCTGCACAAAACACCCTTAAATCTTGTCCTTATGTTTTCCTTAAAATGTTTAACCTTATGGAGAAGATTTAAGGGTGTTTTGTGCAGCCGATTCTATTTTATGGACACCTTAACTCTGACTCTAAGGGAAATCTTAACCGAGGTGCTTTGTGCAACTGGGCCCAGGTCCCCGCCTCTGCTTGATTGCTCCTGACGCAGGTGTCCCAGATCCTGCTAATGGCTGTGGCCAAAATAATAACTACGCACATTAAAAAATCTGTTACATGCAACAAACTCAACATCATAATTACACTCAAATTACGTTCAAAGACAATAAACACTTATCGTAACCACCAGAAAAATAAACAAAGTATAATAATGCATGCGACTCAAAACAATCCAATACAAAACAAACTAATGGCCACAGCCTCACACGTACAGCCTCTTTGCCTCATCCTGCCCAGACACATCCTGCCCAGACACATCCTGCCCAGACACATCCTGCCTCCACACATCCTGCCTCAACACATCCTGCCTCAACACATCCTGCCTCCACACATCCTGCCCAGACACATCCTGCCTAGACACATCCTGCCTAGACACATCCTGCCTCCACACATCCTGCCTAGACACATCCTGCCTAGACACATCCTGCCTCCACACATCCTGCCTAGACACATCCTGCCTCCACACATCCTGCCTAGACACATCCTGCCTAGACACATCCTGCCTCCACACATCCTGCCTAGACACATCCTGCCTAGACACATCCTGCCTCCACACATCCTGCCTAGACACATCCTGCCTCCACACATCCTGCCCAGACACATCCTGCCTAGACACATCCTGCCTAGACACATCCTGCCCAGACACATCCTGCACCCACACATCCTGCCTCCACACATCCTGCCTAGACACATCCTGCCTAGACACATCCTGCCTAGACACATCCTGCCTCAACACATCCTGCACCCACACATCCTGCCACCACACATCCTGCCCAGACACATCCTGCCTAGACACATCCTGCCTAGACACATCCTGCCCAGACACATCCTGCACCCACACATCCTGCCTAGACACATCCTGCCTAGACACATCCTGCCCAGACACATCCTGCCTCAACACATCCTGCCCAGACACATCCTGCCTAGACACATCCTGCCCAGACACATCCTGCACCCACACATCCTGCCTCAACACATCCTGCCCAGACACATCCTGCCTCAACACATCCTGCCTCAACACATCCTGCCTCAACACATCCTGCACCCACACATCCTGCCTAGACACATCCTGCCTCAACACATCCTGCCTAGACACATCCTGCCCAGACACATCCTGCCTAGACACATCCTGCCTAGACACATCCTGCCTAGACACATCCTGCCTAGACACATCCTGCACCCACACATCCTGCACCCACACATCCTGCCTCCACACATCCTGCCTAGACACATCCTGCCCAGACACATCCTGCACCCACACATCCTGCACCCACACATCCTGCCCAGACACATCCTGCCTCAACACATCCTGCCTAGACACATCCTGCCTAGCCACATCCTGCCCAGACACATCCTGCCCAGACACATCCTGCCCAGACACATCCTGCCCCGACACACACACATATACACACACACACACACACACACACACACACACACACACACACACACACACACAACTGAACCTTTAAGCATGCAATCTGTGGTGACTAAGGTAACAATGTAAATATGGTATAACTCCTTTGTCTTTTTGTATGTTTTTTTTTTATTTAAATGAAAAACTATAAATCATAAATATGTATACATATTTCTCATTCCATTCAGCCTAATTCAATGAGATGTTTGAACTGCTGCATTTTATGTTTGTAGAAAATTTGATAAATAAAGATATAAACTAAACACTCAGCACTTTGTATTGTTTTTATAACTTTGAATCATGCGGGGAAGTTTAGCTGATTGTGCCTCTTTAACAGCAACACTCGTCTGTTGACTTAGTTTGTGTTGAGTGTTAAGTCTTTAAACTAAATCATCAATTCTAGATTTATTGGTTAAAATTAGACCTTTGCAGCTCGGACTCAGCAGGCAAATATAAAATAGAATATGGACTGGACATAATATGAAATAGACAAAATGTCTTTCATTTGTCAGCAGCAGAGGGAGCCAGAGAGCTGTTGAAGGAGATGAGGACACACTGTGATGCTGACAGACAGACATCACATCCCAGCCATAGATCATCAGCCGCGCTGGAACTACTTTTAAGTAGGGGGTGCTGTAAGGAAGGGAAAATTTTACATTTTTTGGACTTTTAGCCATATTTAGAGGAATATTTATTTTTAAATTAACATTAGGATTATACTGTTGTGATGTAGCATTACTCAATTTACACTCAGGAATCAGGGACAGTGATAGCCTACCTGCTATTCCTCCCATCTTCTTTCTTTTTTTGTCATTCTTGTCATCTCGTATCTCTTTCTCTTCACAAAGCGTGTCTCCACTCCGTGAACAAAGAAAACACAGCTATGTAAACATTAGTTTCAACGTGAGGCTAAGTAAACAAAACTTCAGCATTTCCCGGAGTGCATGCTTCACATTGTGTGGATCCTATTTTTAGTCAAGAACCACTGCGTTGAGCAAAGATCGTCTATGGACAAGATATCCACTACACAGCACAGACTCATGCATAGAAACACAGTAGAGCCAAATCCAACAATTTCGAAAATTCCATCTCTTGCCACCAGGGGGTGCTGCCGCACCCTCAGCACCCACCTTCCCGCGCCCTTGTAGATTATATCTACCTCCGTCGCTGGAAGCTTGCTGACATCGACAGTGGGTCTGCGTGAGACATAACTGCTCAATTACTAATTTACTGTGTAGCTAGTGGTGGTTCATTATTTTAGTTTCCCTAATTAATGATCCTAAAGTGTTGGTTTGGCATTTTAATTTAATTTAGAGCAGTGGTTCTCAATGTGGGTTCCGGGGACAACCAGGGGTCCTTGAGGGCGTTCTAGGCGTCTCCAGCAAACTGATGAATTGTTGGAAAAATGTATTTCCAATTTTGTGTGTGTGTGTGCAAAAAAACACGCTTTGCGCCTGACTCGGGAAGATAGCATCATGTTTTTAGGCCGCAAAATGCGCTTTACGCCCAAGAGGCGTGGCGCAGTGCCAGAATAGGCCAGAATGGGCGTTTCGGCCTTAAATACCAGCCTAACGCTATCTTCCCCCCTGGCGTTAATTTAGCGCTTATCAAAACCAGGCCTTATTCACTGCGCCGGCTTCCCTACCAAAGTCACACACAGACACACATGTGACATCTCCCAGCATGCATTGAGGCTAATATATTTTGACAAGAAATAGCAACCAAATCAGCCTAAGTAGGCCAAGTGGTAGATAGAAAAAATATTTATGTTAAGTCCCTGGAAACCAAAATCCACAAAAACGTTCTATGTTATTTAGGGTCTTATGTTAGTAATTTTGTGCCTCTGAAATTATTATGCATTACTTTCAACCCAAAGCCTTAAAATCGACACTTTTCTACAAGATTCTACAAGATACTTCCTCATTCAAAAGAGCAGTGCGCGAGGTGCTAAGGCCATATAAAATGTGTTTGTTTATTAAAAAGGATCCCCATTAGCTGCCGCCTGGGTGACAGCTAGTCTTCCTGGGGTCCAAGACAAAATACACTGTAACTGGCCCTTGGCTTGTGTAAACAGGAGGCAGAGAGTCTCAAACTGATGCTCCACGGTTTATTGGATCTTACTTCACACCGTAGTAGACACCGTGAAAACTATAAAACATACAATACAAAAATCAACATATAGTTCCCACATCGAATTAAACTGTACAACAATTTATTAAGCTAGTTAAAATCACTATCAAAATACACAATTTATTTAGCTAAAATTTGACTACTAAAACACAAATGTATTAAGGGCACAAGTAGGCCTAGTTTACATGCTGACAAACTAAATTCAATACATTGTCTACAAAACTAGGCCAACATACTTTACATTAAATTCATACACTGACAAATTCAGACAAATCAATACATCTCAATGAATCTTTGCCAAACCACTTGACCAAAACAAATGATGTACATTCACACTTACAATATATTGTGGCCTGCTGATATCAAACAAATTGATCGAGCATACCTCATTCCGCTCACCAAGGGTGTTAATCGAGGGTTTGCATCTTGGACATCATATTGGCACACTGACAAATTAAACAGTAAATGTCACCATCAAACTTGAAACAAACTCAACTGCAATCAAAACTTCAAATTAGCTATAGCCTACTCTACATACCTCCAAGGATTTACATTTTGTTTCTTTCTGGTCTTCCTTCTAGTATGTTTCAGTCTCTCAAACTCATGTGCTCTCTTTTGCCATCACCACACTAATGAGGCCACCCAAAACAGGTGTTGATGTAGGCCTATAGAAAACAGGGTTTCTCAGTCACCTGACATGACAAAGGGGCAATACTATACCCCTTGTCGGCCATTTTGTGGAGTTTTACAGGTAAATATGTTAACAAAATAACTCTTTATAATGTGAAAGTACAAATTAAAAAAAGGGAACCAAAATCAAACAATAGGAGTTTAGCGGGCAGTTACACTCCCCCCAACTCCCCCCAAATCCCAATAAGAACAACCTCAGCTAATTAGTCATATGGGATTTCCAGAAATACTGACCGCTTTAAGCAGGGGTCTCAAACTCACGGCGCATGCGGCCCGCCGGCGCCCCCTGTGTGGCCCGCGATGGAATTGCATAAAAAAAGAGAAAAAAAAAGTTTTTTTTTTTTTTTTTTTACAATGCACCTGAACGCAACATGCAAGATACCCGCTGAATAAGTTTCCAAATGTTCATGTCATTCTGGCCAATACTCCACTTCTGTTATGTTATATCGTCTGTCCAGAAAAAAAAGTCACTTAAGCAACATCAGCCTTTCAGCCAACACAATGGCAGAGTGGATTACTGAGCTGTCAAGTGACATTTATGATCAGTTCTAATTCTAGCTGGAGTTCCAAGGGACAGTTGAAAATTAACACTGCCTAATTTAGTAATGTGCATTGTCCCTAAAAAAAGAAAACAAAGTCCCTCAAATAAACAAATAAATTGTTAATGTAAAAAATAGATTGTCCCTCAAATAAATGAATAAATTGTTAATGTTGAGAATTCGAACGGTTGCATTTTTCTCTCTTTTTTTTTAAATACATGAAGTGGCCCCCTTGTGACAAGACTGGACACTCAGCGGCCCCCAGGTCATTTGAGTTTGAGACCCCTGGCTTTAAGGTTTAATCAATCTGAGGGGACAGTGTGCTTGTGCTGTGTTGTATGGCTACTGTCGGAAACCTCAATCCTGTCTTATCTCCTGATCTAGAAAAACAAATAGATAACACAGATGATATAAATACGCCTAGAAATAGAAGTGGACAAACTTTAATAGAAATCAGTTAACTATTGTGGAGAAAATAGACAAAGTGTATCTAAATATCAAAAACCTCAACAACAACACTCTCCTTGGCAGTCCACTAGGTGAGGGATGGAGAAGGCCTTTCCCTCTGCCACTCTATTCACCTTTATGAAATCAGAAGACCTCCACAGATTGTGAGTCAGTTTACTGACTCCAATAAGCCAGATCCAGTCCAGCACTTCTTGCCTCCATGGTTTCTTACGTGGAGGGAAGCAGTGCAGGTTCTTTCTCAAACTCTGCAAAGGTCTTGTTGGGCAGTCTAGTGCTTTCTGTCTTGGGAGGAAAATGTGCAACTTCTGACGCTTTACTTTCCTGAGGTAACACACTCACTGCACAAACCACTGCCTCAGACTTTGAGACTAAGCCTAGAGCACCTGCGTTTAAAACACACTGCACTGCTTTCTGCTCCTTCTCTAGGTTGCGCTCCACAGCCCCCACTGCAGTTTCAGACTGCTGATCATCTACCTTGTCTGTAGTGCTAGACTTTCCTCTTAACTTAAAACTGTCAGAATGACTCCGAGTCTCTAGCTGAAGTTCTTCAGCCTGTTCATCTAGTAGTTTAGGTGGACCAAGCTCCTTGTGTCCAACTACACACTCAACCAAACTGAAATCTACAGCCTGTGTCACCACAGGTAAGGGTTGAAAAGACACATGCAAAGGCCCTTCCTGACTCACCTACGGACTTAGGCTTCACAACCCAGACCAGAGTGCAGCCCATCTCCTGATAGGCCTCAGACTCTTGCTGTCCTACTGCTTCACCTACCTGACCGGACACTGTTGACTGAGTGATGACAGCTTCGGCCTGCCCACTAGAGGGCTCTTCTATCTTCTCAGCCTGTCTTTCCTCAACTTGGTCACTGCAGTCCTTGTGGACAATTTCCTTTCGTTTAGTCACAAGGGCTACAGCCTCCTCGGTCAGGGCTGTACATGCCTCCATTTTCGCCACGATATCCGGAGTGCCGGCCTGGTTCCGTAAAATGGACTCGTACTCAAGATCTACTATGTCATGTGTGGTGCAAATGTCATGTTCGATTTTAACAAGATCATCTGGAGAACAGTAGGCTCTCAACTTTGTCCTGCTCTCTCTTGCTGCCTGTTTCCAGGAGTCATACGTCTTATAAAATGCTAGTTTGTGCCTTTTGGCCTTCTGATACTCCATCTCTCGACCCTTCTCCGTCAATGTTCTTGGCTTGTACCTTTGTGTGTCGAGGGGTTTGCTTGTTCGCTCTGCATATAGTGACATTTTGTTTGGTTGACTGGTTTGACTATTTGACAATGACCTTTGACCATAATGTGTAGTATGTCTGGCATAAACAAACCTCTATGAGTAGACTTTAACCTTATACGATGCGATAGCCTACTACTCTAGCCAGACAATAACAAAACACATTTAAACCCAAATAATCTTTAGCACAAACCAGGCTTGATAAGTCATAAACATGGGTGTTACAGAAGCTTGAACTGAACCATTTCAACCACCTTGACAGGTTCCAGTATTCACCATTTATGAAAAAATTAACATAATATCCACGATACCATAGGACCTTGTTACCAATAATTGCTTTGAACTTTCCATTTTAGTAAACGCCATGATGCTTAAAATTCAAAGCACTGAAACCAGAAACATTCAAACCACATGCGTGTGCATAGATCTCTTTATGATATCTTTGGTTGAGTCTCTTCATCTGTGGGGCATGAAATTCAGTTCTTGCCTGCCATTTGAGTGTAGGTAGGTTGGCTTCGTTGATAGGGATGATGACAGGCCGGGTGGATGTCTGACGTGTTGAGTTCTCTCCCAGGGTGAGTTTTCACTGTAACTGGCCCTTGGCTTGTGTAAACAGGAGGCAGAGCGTCTCAAACTGATGCCCCACGGTTTATTGGATCTTACTTCACACCGTAGTAGACACCGTGAAAACTATAAAACATACAATACAAAAATCAACATATAGTTCCCACATCGAATAAACTGTACAACAATTTATTAAGCTAGTTAAAATCACTATCAAAATACACAATTTATTTAGCTAAAATTTGACTACTAAAACACAAATGTATTAAGGGCACAAGTAGGCCTAGTTTACATGCTGACAAACTAAATTCAATACATTGTCTACAAAACTAGGCCAACATACTTTACATTAATTCATACACAAGAATGACAAATTCAGACAAATCAATACATCTCAATGAATCTTTGCCAAACCACTTGACCAAAACAAATGAAGTACATTCACACTTACAATATATTGTGGCCTGCTGATATCAAACAAATTGATCGAGCATACCTCATTCCGCTCACCAAGGGTGTTAATCGAGGGTTTGCAGATGCATCTTGGACATCATATTGGCACACTGACAAATTAAACAGTAAATGTCACCATCAAACTTGAAACAAACAACTCAACTGCAATCAAAACTTCAAATTAGCTATAGCCTACTCTACATACCTCCAAGGATTTACATTTTGTTTCTTTCTGGTCTTCCTTCTAGTATGTTTCAGTCTCTCAAACTCATGTGCTCTCTTTTGCCATCACCACACTAATGAGGCCACCCAAAACAGGTGGTGATGTAGGCCTATAGAAAACAGGGTTTCCCAGTCACCTGACATGACATAAAGGGGCAATACTATACCCCTTGTCGGCCATTTTGTGGAGTTTTACAGGTAAATATGTTAACAAAATAACTCTTTATAATGTGAAAGTACAAATTACAAAAAGGGAACCAAAATCAAACAATAGGAGTTTAGCGGGCAGTTACAGTACACATTACATTCAAATTACCCAATATAGACTCCTATGCAAAATTCAGAATTCATTTTATTAATCAGATTGGAATATGATTAACATTCAAAACGTATGCATACCTAATTGGAATGTAGGCATGTTTGTGTGCCTAAACCAACAAGGTAAAAGAGCGAGTCTGACCATGTTGTATACTATTTTTAACATAACTTTAGAATTCTAGATGTCACAACTCACAATAGCCTACACACAATACATTTCATCACTATTGCCAGCCTTTTAGCCATCTCACAGTATAGGGCAGTGGTTCTCAAATTTTTTCACATGAAGGACCCCTAAACTGACAAAGATTAGACCACAGACCCCCATTTGATAGGATTTTGTCCCACGGTCCCCATATGATAATACGATTCAAGATTTTAGATTTTTTATTACAGACAGTGTATAAAACCCATGACCAAAATAGTCATTGTGTTACTTATTAGTAGAATTATAGCTAAAATAAATTACCCCCTTTTGGCTGGGGACCCCCTGGAGCCCCCTCAAGGACCCCTGGGAATCCCCGCACCCCCATTTGAGAACCACTGCGGGGGTCCACAGATATTCTAGTCCGTATCGGCTCTCCACTCACATCGTCGATGAAGTTGTCGATGTCCTCGTGGTTGAACACCTCGGGACGGTTGTCGAGACCGAGGTGGGGGACGCTCAGATTGTAGTCCTCCTGGGAGACACATAGACACAAATGTTAGGAATGATAGGGAGGGTTATTGTCCCTCTTCTCCTTTCTTCCTTGTTTCCTTTCCTAAACACTTTTGACTGGTTTTCATTGAAAAATGAGGTGTGGTTAAGCTGTGTGTCCAGGTGATGCCACTGAGGTGCGCACGCAGCCACTGGAGCAGTTTTATGAATGAACACTGCCCAGGTGTGGGCGCGCGGCAGATTGGAATGAATGCTCGAGACGCCAGGCCACGCCAGAGGACCCACACACTCACACACTCTTCTTTGGACCGATACACTTACTTATTGAGAACCAGCTTTTTGTTTTACATTGTGGATCCTTCTAACAACAACCTGAACTGAACTGAAACGACATAGATGGAGCTCTAGAGAGCAAAGACGGTGCTGGCGAGGCCTTGTCAGAGGGAAGTCCGCTATAGTAGTCAACCACATACTAGCATCAATCTACTACGGTAAGCTGACCCACCTCTATCTTGACTTTCTCGTTTGGAAACCAGTCCTTTGTTTTGTCTGTTTCTTTCCCCACTTTTCTCCTCTCCACATACTCTAGGTTAGGACTAGGACTAAATGCTAAAAACCCTTCTTGTCCCCTAGACTGTCTAGTCCGTAACACAAACGTGTAAGTCAGAGTCAGTATCCTTGAACCTGTCGAGATCACACGGTAGGCTGCACATCACATACTGTAGATTGCAAGTAGTTTTCTCATGGCATTTACCTGATCGTCCTCTCCTCCTCCCTCTTCATCATAGTAGATGTTGTCTTCCTGTAGCAGAGGCTCCTTCTTCTCTCCTCCTCTTCGTCTCACTCCTGGATCTTGCAAGTTGTTGTTACTCAGGTCCAGCTCTCTCAGACTAGAAGACTGGGAGCTGAAAACTGAGTGCAGAGCCTCACAGCTTCTCTCTGACAGCTTACAGCCACTTAGCCTGAGGAAGGATTAGTTATGAACAATTTTGAAAATATATATTTTTTCTCTTGTGTATGAATATTCAATTTCATATATTGTATAGAGCCAGTTATGCAAGCTACTACATAGATTTATTGGAGGCTTTCAATAACACTTTTTTAAATGCTTCACACACCAACTAACCTACAACACACAATTGGCAAAACTGTTAATTTTATGCTTGAAATCACACATTGTATACTAAACACCAACACTAATTTTCAAAATGCAAGAATATACTAACACACACACACACCCGCACGCACACACACACACACACACACGCACACACACACACACACACACACACACACACACACACACACACACACACACACACACACACACACACACACACACACAATACAAATATTACAAATGTTTCCAAATGAAATAATTGTGTCAAAACACATGTTCTCTTCCCACAGGGATTTTTAGTCAATCACAGGATAATGACATAGAAAATAGTAACAGGAAGCTGCATGACTTTACATGTGTCAGTTCTATAGGCTAGGAGTAGAGAAAGTGGCAGCAAGCAAGCTCAAAGTCAAGTAGAATACAAAAGTGAAAAAAGGAGCTTACTGGTTACTTTTTTACGAGAAATTTAATCCAGAAGTGTTGGTACACAGGTAACCTCAGGTTTACATACAATGTACAACTTCATACAAAATAAAAGACACGGGCAGGAAAACGCAACGCGTTTCAACCTCACTGGGTCTTCATCAGTTCTATAGGCTACCCTTATACAGTTTGTTGATAGTCAATTGGTTTCTTCACTGCAGTCTTGGACCAAAAGAAGACTAGCTGTCATCTAGGCATCAGCTAATGGGGATCCTTTTTAATAAACAAATAAATAGCAGTGAGAAGAATACAAGAAATAGTGTATATTTTAATTTCAATATACACTGTGAACTGCTGTTCACTTTAACTTTAGCCTATAAGTTAGCATGAGGTCATCTGTTCAGACACACAGTGTGCAATCATTTGTAAATTTAGGTGAAACACTGGAACCACTTTACTTCTGACACTTTAGTTAGTTAGTTAGTATTTTTTTTTACAAGATTTAAAACATACATGAATGGCTGAGTGATCACCATATTAGTCTCCATATCGGGTTCAAGAATTGTCGAGGATTCACACACAAGAAAGCCTGAGGGCTTTTTCCATTGTGGTCCTCCATCACAAATAAGCAGTGTTGGAAGTAACTATTTACTAAGTAACTAGTTACTGTAACTTAACTACTTCTTGCAGTAACTAGTAATCTAAATAATTACTTTTCAAATTTAGTAACTCAGTTACAGTTACTAAACTAGTAACTGGGCTAGTTACTAGTTACTTTAGGACATGAAAATAACGGACAACTTCAGAGGTTTTTCTGGTTTCTGATCCTCAGACCTAGTCCGAGGAGAGAGCTGCAGCTGCAGCCAGAGCCCCAGAGGCTAATGACCTTGATAGGCTATACGCCTCCCCAATAAGTGAATGTTCAATGCCACACTGTGGCACAGCAACACTAACATAATGTGTGGATTAATAACAATCGAAGCAGACTTTTAAAAGTAACAGAAAAGTGACTTTCCCTAGTAACTAATTACTTTGAAGTAATTAGTAACTTTAAAGTAATTAAATTACTTTTTGAGAGAAGTAACTAGTAACTGTAACTAATTACCAATTTTCAGTAACTTGCCCAACACTGCAAATAAGTAATAGTTGAACACTCAAAAGCATGGACAGAAATATCCCTGTGCAGCAACCAGCACCTGCCCCATATAAGCCCCCCCCCCCCACACACACACACAATTTGAAATATGTTTACTGTGTAATAGCTGTGCAATATCTGACTCAAAGTCTTGTTTACATTGTAAATTTACATTGTAAATACATTGCATGTAGGGGTGTCACGATACACTCAGTTCACGATACGATACGTATCACGATACTGGGTTCACGATAACGATACGATACGATACGATTTTAACAATATTTTTTTAAACTTGAATAATGACAATATATGACTGGAAAAGTAGTATTTTATTTGAAATGCACAAATACAAAACATGCTGTTGTGGGAAATTGTTATTACAATAACAACTAGAAAAAACATGAGATTGGAGATAAGGCTTATCTTGAAATAGAATGAGTTACACCGTCACTTAGATTTACTTTGAACTAAAAGGTTTCTCAGCAGTATAAATTCTCATTATGCATCTTCAGTTTTTCTTCAAACTCAAACAACAAGACTTTTCTTAGTCTATTTTTTATGCATCTTCAGTTTTTCCTGTCAAGTAAACAGTTTTGCCAGAAACTCAATTGAATGGTTTCTCTCCTGTATAACTTCTCATGTGTCTCTTCAGAGACTTGTTCAACTGAACTACTTTCCACACATTGAACTTCAACAAACAAAGACGTTTCTGTCTATTTGTGATAAAAAAAAAAAATCGCGATATGAGATTTCATCTCAACGATACATATCGTGACGTTTTACTATCGCGAAATTTCGTGGGACGATATATTGTGACACCCCTAATTGCATGTATGTGCAATATCTGAGAATATATATGTACAGTATCAGTCTTTGTTTACAATCCTGTGTGGCTTATCATCACACTTATAGTATATAGTAGTTAATGTAAATGTTTAAATGTATCCATGTCCTTGTTTGTTTTAGAGTGTGCATACCTGTTTGCTTCTGTGAGTACATTGAGAGCAACGCAAACCGGAGTCAAACTCCTTGTATGTGTACATACTTGGCCAATAAAGATTTATTCAGATTGTGATGATGGTAGAGCCGCACAGACGGATGTTGTGCTAACAACATAGATGAAAGTGTGCCAGCAATCGTACAAAACTGTAGTAACCTGTTGTGAAATTAGTTGTAATAATTCTGTCAAATTCTAGCAAAACTTAACTGCCTGCTTTTGCTCCCGTTTGAGAGTTCGCCAATCACTTTGTGACAGAATATTAGAAGTCTTTCTTTTGTGGTATTTTAGGTTTCAACAACTGAGGCAGCGTGAAGAGGAAAGAATGAATGTCCTCATGGACAGTGATTCACAGAGGCTAGCGAGGGCTAAATGTTACACACAAAGTACATGCACAGAGACTTCCACATGTGTTTGCTGAGAGTAATCTGTATGTAAAGCAAGATGTAAATGGTCATCTGTTGGACAGGTTGAGGGATACTGACCTGAGAGTCTCCAGTCTGCAGTGTGGACTCTCCAGTCCTGCAGCGAGCAGCTTCACTCCTGGATCTTGCAAGTCGTTGTTACTCAAGTCCACTACTCTCAGACTAGAGGACTGGGAGCTGAGAACTGAGGCCAGAGCTTCACAGCTTCTCTCTGACAGCTTACAGCTATTTAGCCTGAGGAAGGATTAGTTATGAACAATTTTGAAAATAAATATTTTTTCTCTTGTGTATGAATATTCAATTTAATATTGAATACATCCAGTTATGCAAGCACCGCCACCTACATTGATTTACTGGAGGCTTTGAATAACACTTTTTTTAAACGCTTCACACACCAACTAACCTACAACAGAGGTTCTCAAATGTTTTTCAGCCAAGGAGCCCTTACAAGATAGAAAATATACCGGGGACCCCCTCATTCTGATTTGTGATTTTGGGCTAAGCTTAAATGTAGGGATGTCACAATATATCGCAATATCAAAACGTGACGATATGTATCGTTGAGATGAAATCTCATATTGCGAGAAAAAGAAGCTGAACATGGTGGCACTGATCTGCATCTGATTGCATGCTCGCTCTCCTTTTCATTGCTTTGTTAGAACAGACGAGGGACGTTACAATGAGAATGGTGAAATTACTCAAATTAGCATGGAGGATGCCCCCTCAACTTACAAATCAAAGGCAAAAAAAGTATTGTTAAAATATCGTATCGTATCGTTATCGTGAACCCAATATCGTGTATCGTATCGTATCGTGAACTGAGTGTATCGTGACACCCCTACTTAATTGTTTCCACAGTAACGTGATTGACTTTTAAATTGATAGGTTTGTTAGATTAGAATGTAATCCATGAAGCATTTTAGATTTACAGCATAAAATATTTTGAACTATGAAGCTTTTGTAAAAAAAAAAAAGTTTTTAGTTTTATTTTCCTGAAAACTTTTCGCGGACCCCCTGGCAAAGTGCCACGGACCCTGGGGGTCCCCGGACCCCCATTTGAGAACCACTGACCTACAACACACAATTGGCAAAACTTAATTTTATGCTTGAAATCACACATTGTGTACTAAACACCAACACTAATTTTCAAAATGCAAGAATACACTAACACACACACACACACACACACACACCCGCACGCACGCACGCACGCACGCGCACACACACACACACACACACACACACACACACACACACACACACACACACACAAAACAAATATTACAAATGTCTCCAAATGAAATAATTGTGTCAAAACACATGTTCTCTTCCCACAGGGATCTTTAGTCAATCACAGGATAATGACATAGAAAATAGTAACAGGAAGCTGCATGACTTCACATGTGTCAGTTCTATAGGCTACCCTTATATACAGTTTGTTGATAGTCAATTGGTTTCTTCACTGCAGTCTTGGACCACAGGAAGACTAGCTGTCATCTAGGCATCAGCTAATGGGGATCCTTTTTAATAAACAAATAAATAGCAGTGAGAAGAATACAAGACAGAGTGTATATTTTAGTTTCAATATACACTGTGAACTGCTGTTCACTTTAACTTTAGCCTATAAGTTAGCATGAGGTAATCTGTTCAGACACACAGTGTGCAAGCATTTGTAAATGTAGGTGAAACACTGGAACCACTTTACTTCTGACACTTTAGTTAGTTAGTTAGTATTTTTTTTGACAACATTTAAAACATACATGAATGGCTGAGTGATCACCATATCAGTTTCCATATCGGGTTCAAGAATTGTCGAGGATTCACACACAAGAAAGCCCGAGGGCTTTTTCCATTGTGGTCCTCCATCACAAATAAGCAGTGTTGGGAGTAACTAGTTACTGAGTAACAAGTTACTGTAACTTAACTACTTCTTGCAGTAACTAGTAATCTAACTTATTACTTTTCAAATTTAGTAACTCAGTTACAGTTACTAAAATAGTAACTGGGCTAGTTACTAGTTACTTTAGGACATGAAAATAACGGACAATTCACAGGATTATCTGGTTTCTGATCCTCAGACCTAGTCCTGGGAGAGAGCTGCAGCTGCAGCCAGACCCCCAGAGGCTAATGACCTTGATAGGCTATAAGCCTCCCCAATAAGTGAATGTTCAATGCCACACTGTGGCACAGCAACACTAACATAATGTGTGCATAATAACAATCAAAGCAGACTTTTAAAAGTAACATAAACGTTACTTTCCCTAGTAACTAATTACTTTGAAGTAACTAGTAACTTTAAAGTAATTAAATTACTTTTTGAGAGAAGTAACTAGTAACTGTAACTAATTACCAATTTTCAGTAACTTGCCCAACACTGCAAATAAGTAATAGTTGAACACTCAAAAGCAGGGACAGAAATATCCCTGTGCAGCAACCAGCACCTGCCCCATATAAGCCCCCCCCCTACAGTACGTATGCAGCCCCCCCACACACACACACACAATTTGAAATATGTTTACTGTGTAATAGCTATGCAATATCTGACTCAAAGCCTTGTTTACATTGTAAATTTACATTGTAAATACATTGCATGTATGTGCAATATCTGAGAATATATATGTACAGTATCAGTCTTTGTTTACAATCCTGTGTGGCTTATTTATACATATACCGTACTGTAAATATTCGTTTTTGTGTACATATTTAAAATGGAAACTTTACATCACACTTATAGTATATAGTAGTTAATGTAAATGTTTAAATGTATCCATGTCCTTGTTTGTTTTAGAGTGTGCATACCTGTTTGCTTCTGTGAGTACATTGAGAGCAACGCAAACCGGAGTCAAACTCCTTGTATGTGTACATACTTGGCCAATAAAGATTTATTCAGATTGTGATGATGGTAGAGCCGCACAGACGGATGTTGTGCTAACAACATAGATGAAAGTGTGCCAGCAATCGTACAAAACTGTAGTAACCTGTTGTGAAATTAGTTGTAATAATTCTGTCAAATTCTAGCAAAACTTAACTGCCTGCTTTTGCTCCCGTTTGAGAGTTCGCCAATCACTTTGTGACAGAATATTAGAAGTCTTTCTTTTGTGGTATTTTAGGTTTCAACAACTGAGGCAGCGTGAAGAGGAAAGAATGAATGTCCTCATGGACAGTGATTCACAGAGGCTAGCGAGGGCTAAATGTTACACACAAAGTACATGCACAGAGACTTCCACATGTGTTTGCTGAGAGTAATCTGTATGTAAAGCAAGATGTAAATGGTCATCTGTTGGACAGGTTGAGGGATACTGACCTGAGAGTCTCCAGTCTGCAGTGTGGACTCTCCAGTCCTGCAGCGAGCAGCTTCACTCCTGGATCTTGCAAGTCGTTGTTACTCAAGTCCACTACTCTCAGACTAGAGGACTGGGAGCTGAGAACTGAGGCCAGAGCTTCACAGCTTCTCTCTGACAGCTTACAGCTATTTAGCCTGAGGAAGGATTAGTTATGAACAATTTTGAAAATAAATATTTTTTCTCTTGTGTATGAATATTCAATTTAATATTGAATACATCCAGTTATGCAAGCACCGCCACCTACATTGATTTACTGGAGGCTTTGAATAACACTTTTTTTAAACGCTTCACACACCAACTAACCTACAACAGAGGTTCTCAAATGTTTTTCAGCCAAGGAGCCCTTACAAGATAGAAAATATACCGGGGACCCCCTCATTCTGATTTGTGATTTTGGGCTAAGCTTAAATGTAGGGATGTCACAATATATCGCAATATCAAAACGTGACGATATGTATCGTTGAGATGAAATCTCATATTGCGAGAAAAAGAAGCTGAACATGGTGGCACTGATCTGCATCTGATTGCATGCTCGCTCTCCTTTTCATTGCTTTGTTAGAACAGACGAGGGACGTTACAATGAGAATGGTGAAATTACTCAAATTAGCATGGAGGATGCCCCCTCAACTTACAAATCAAAGGCAAAAAAAGTATTGTTAAAATATCGTATCGTATCGTTATCGTGAACCCAATATCGTGTATCGTATCGTATCGTGAACTGAGTGTATCGTGACACCCCTACTTAATTGTTTCCACAGTAACGTGATTGACTTTTAAATTGATAGGTTTGTTAGATTAGAATGTAATCCATGAAGCATTTTAGATTTACAGCATAAAATATTTTGAACTATGAAGCTTTTGTAAAAAAAAAAAAGTTTTTAGTTTTATTTTCCTGAAAACTTTTCGCGGACCCCCTGGCAAAGTGCCACGGACCCTGGGGGTCCCCGGACCCCCATTTGAGAACCACTGACCTACAACACACAATTGGCAAAACTTAATTTTATGCTTGAAATCACACATTGTGTACTAAACACCAACACTAATTTTCAAAATGCAAGAATACACTAACACACACACACACACACACACACACCCGCACGCACGCACGCACGCACGCGCACACACACACACACACACACACACACACACACACACACACACACACACACACAAAACAAATATTACAAATGTCTCCAAATGAAATAATTGTGTCAAAACACATGTTCTCTTCCCACAGGGATCTTTAGTCAATCACAGGATAATGACATAGAAAATAGTAACAGGAAGCTGCATGACTTCACATGTGTCAGTTCTATAGGCTACCCTTATATACAGTTTGTTGATAGTCAATTGGTTTCTTCACTGCAGTCTTGGACCACAGGAAGACTAGCTGTCATCTAGGCATCAGCTAATGGGGATCCTTTTTAATAAACAAATAAATAGCAGTGAGAAGAATACAAGACAGAGTGTATATTTTAGTTTCAATATACACTGTGAACTGCTGTTCACTTTAACTTTAGCCTATAAGTTAGCATGAGGTAATCTGTTCAGACACACAGTGTGCAAGCATTTGTAAATGTAGGTGAAACACTGGAACCACTTTACTTCTGACACTTTAGTTAGTTAGTTAGTATTTTTTTTGACAACATTTAAAACATACATGAATGGCTGAGTGATCACCATATCAGTTTCCATATCGGGTTCAAGAATTGTCGAGGATTCACACACAAGAAAGCCCGAGGGCTTTTTCCATTGTGGTCCTCCATCACAAATAAGCAGTGTTGGGAGTAACTAGTTACTGAGTAACAAGTTACTGTAACTTAACTACTTCTTGCAGTAACTAGTAATCTAACTTATTACTTTTCAAATTTAGTAACTCAGTTACAGTTACTAAAATAGTAACTGGGCTAGTTACTAGTTACTTTAGGACATGAAAATAACGGACAATTCACAGGATTATCTGGTTTCTGATCCTCAGACCTAGTCCTGGGAGAGAGCTGCAGCTGCAGCCAGACCCCCAGAGGCTAATGACCTTGATAGGCTATAAGCCTCCCCAATAAGTGAATGTTCAATGCCACACTGTGGCACAGCAACACTAACATAATGTGTGCATAATAACAATCAAAGCAGACTTTTAAAAGTAACATAAACGTTACTTTCCCTAGTAACTAATTACTTTGAAGTAACTAGTAACTTTAAAGTAATTAAATTACTTTTTGAGAGAAGTAACTAGTAACTGTAACTAATTACCAATTTTCAGTAACTTGCCCAACACTGCAAATAAGTAATAGTTGAACACTCAAAAGCAGGGACAGAAATATCCCTGTGCAGCAACCAGCACCTGCCCCATATAAGCCCCCCCCCTACAGTACGTATGCAGCCCCCCCACACACACACACACAATTTGAAATATGTTTACTGTGTAATAGCTATGCAATATCTGACTCAAAGCCTTGTTTACATTGTAAATTTACATTGTAAATACATTGCATGTATGTGCAATATCTGAGAATATATATGTACAGTATCAGTCTTTGTTTACAATCCTGTGTGGCTTATTTATACATATACCGTACTGTAAATATTCGTTTTTGTGTACATATTTAAAATGGAAACTTTACATCACACTTATAGTATATAGTAGTTAATGTAAATGTTTAAATGTATCCATGTCCTTGTTTGTTTTAGAGTGTGCATACCTGTTTGCTTGTGTGAGTACATTGAGAGCGACGCAAACCGGAGTCAAACTCCTTGTATGTGTACATACTTGGCCAATAAAGATTTATTCTAATTGTGATGATGGTAGAGCCGCACAGACGGATGTTGTGCTAACAACATAGATGAAAGGGTGCCAGCAATCGTACAAATCTGTAGTAACCTACTGTGAAATTAGATGTAATAATTCTGTCAAATTCTAGCAAAACTTTAACTGCCTGCATTTGCTCCAGTTTGAGAGTTCTCCACTTACTTTGTGACAGAATATTAGAAGTCTTTCTTTTGTGGTATTTTAGGTTTCAACAACTGAGGCAGCATGAAGAGGAAAGAATGAAATGTCCTCATGGACAGTGATTCACAGAGGCTAGCGAGTGCTAAATGTTACACACAAATTACATGCACAGAGACTTCCACATGTTTGCTGAGAGTAATCTGTATGTAAAGCAGGCTGTAAATGGTCATCTGTTGGACAGGTTGAGGGATACTGACCTGAGAGTCTCCAGTCTGCAGTGTGGACTCTCCAGTCCTGCAGCGAGCAGCTTCACTCCTGGATCTTGCAAGTCGTTGTTACTCAAGTCCACTACTCTCAGACTAGAGGACTGGGAGCTGAGAACTGAGGCCAGAGCTTCACAGCTTCTCTCTGACAGCTTACAGCCACTTAGCCTGAGGAAGGATTAGTTATGAACAATTTTGAAAATATATATTTTTTCTCTTGTGTATGAATATTCAATTTAGTATTGAATACATCCAGTTATGCAAGCACCGCCACCTACATTGATTTACTGGAGGCTTTGAATAACACTTTTTTTTAAACGCTTCACACACCAACTAACCTACAACGGAGGTTCTCAAATGTTTTTCAGCCAAGGACCCCTTACAAGATAGAAAATATACCGGGGACCCCCTCATTCTGATTTGTGATTTTGGGCTAAGCTTAATTGTAGGGATGTCACAATATATCGCGATATCAAAACGTGACAATATGTATCGTTGAGATGAAATCCCATATTGCGAGAAAAAGAAGCTGAACATGTTGGCACTGATCTGCATCTGATTGCATGCTCGCTCTCCTTTTCATTGCTTTGTTAGAACAGACGAGGGACGTTACAATGAGAATGGTGAAATTACTCAAATTAGCATGGAGGATGCCCCCTCAACTTACAAATCAATCGCAAAAAAAGTATTATTAAAATATCGTATCGTATCGTTATCGTGAACCCAATATCGTGTATCGTATCGTATCGTGAACTGAGTGTATCGTGAACTGAGTGTATCGTGACACCCCTACTTAATTGTTTCCACAGTAACGTGATTGACTTTTAAATTGATAGGTTTGTTAGATTAGAATGTAATCCATGAAGCATTTTAGATTTACAGCATAAAATATTTTGAACTATGAAGCTTTTGTAAAAAAAAAAAAAAGTTTTTAGTTTTATTTTCCTGAAAACTTTTCGCGGACCCCCTGGCAAAGTGCCGCGGACCCCTGGGGGTCCCCGGACCCCCATTTGAGAACCACTGACCTACAACACACAATTGGCAAAACTGTTAATTTTATGCTTGAAATCACACATTGTGTACTAAACACCAACACTAATTTTCAAAATGCAAGAATACACTAACACACACACACACACACACACACACACACGCACGCACGCACGCACACACACACACACACACACACACACACACACACACACACACACACACACACACACAATACAAATATTACAAATGTCTCCAAATGAAATAATTGTGTCAAAACACATGTTCTCTTCCCACAGGGATCTTTAGTCAATCACAGGATAATGACATAGAAAATAGTAACAGGAAGCTGCATGACTTCACATGTGTCAGTTCTATAGGCTACCCTTATATACAGTTTGTTGACAGTCAATTGGTTTCTTGGTTTCTTCACTGCAGTCTTGGACCACAGGAAGACTAGCTGTCATCTAGGCATCAGCTAATGGGGATCCTTTTGAATAAACAAATAAATAGCAGTGAGAAGAATACAAGAAATAGTGTATATTTTAATTTCAATATACACTGTGAACTGCTGTTCACTTTAACTTTAGCCTATAAGTTAGCATGAGGTCATCTGTTCAGACACACAGTGTGCAAGCATTTGTAAATTTAGGTGAAACACTGGAACCACTTTACTTCTGACACTTTAGTTAGTTAGTTAGTTAGTATTTTTTTGACAAGATTTAAAACATACATGAATGGCTGAGTGATCACCATATCAGTTTCCATATCGGGTTCAAGAATTGTCGAGGATTCACACACAAGAAAGCCTGAGGGCTTTTTCCATTGTGGTCCTCCATCACAAATAAGCAGTGTTGGGAGTAACTAGTTACTAAGTAACAAGTTACTGTAACTTAACTACTTCTTGCAGTAACTAGTAATCTAACTTATTACTTTTCAAATTTAGTAACTCAGTTACAGTTACTAAAATAGTAACTGGGCTAGTTACTAGTTACTTTAGGACATGAAAATAACGGACAATTCACAGGATTATCTGGTTTCTGATCCTCAGACCTAGTCCTGGGAGAGAGCTGCTGCTGCAGCCAGAGCCCCAGAGGCTAATGACCTTGATAGGCTATACGCCTCCCCAATAAGTGAATGTTCAATGCCACACTGTGGCACAGCAACACTAACATAATGTGTGCATGAATAACAATCGACTTTTAAAGTAACATAAACGTTACTTTCCCTAGTAACTAATTACTTTGAAGTAACTAGTAACTTTATAGTAATTAAATTACTTTTTGAGAGAAGTAACTAGTAACTGTAACTAATTACCAATTTTCAGTAACTTGCCCAACACTGCAAATAAGTAATAGTTGAACACTCAAGAGCAGGGACAGAAATATCCCTGTGCAGCAACCAGCACCTGCCCCATATAAGCCCCCCCCCCATACAGTATTGTTGCAGCCCCCCCCCTCCCCACACACACACACACACACACACACACAATTTGAAATATGTTTACTGTGTAATAGCTATGCAATATCTGACTCAAAGCCTTGTTTACATTGTAAATTTACATTGTAAATACATTGCATGTATGTGCAATATCTGAGAATATATATGTACAGTATCAGTCTTTGTTTACAATCCTGTGTGGCTTATTTATACATATACCGTACTGTAAATATTCGTTTTTGTGTACATATTTAAAATGGAAACTTTACATCACACTTATAGTATATAGTAGTTAATGTAAATGTTTAAATGTATCCATGTCCTTGTTTGTTTTAGAGTGTGCATACCTGTTTGCTTGTGTGAGTACATTGAGAGCAACGCAAACCGGAGTCAAACTCCTTGTATGTGTACATACTTGGCCAATAAAGATTTATTCTAATTGTGATGATGGTAGAGCCGCACAGACGGATGTTGTGCTAACAACATAGATGAAAGGGTGCCAGCAATCGTACAAATCTGTAGTAACCTGTTGCGAAATTAGTTGTAATAATTCTGTCAAATTCTAGCAAAACTTTAACTGCCTGCATTTGCTCCAGTTTGAGAGTTCTCTACTCACTTTGTGACATAATATTACAAGTCTTTCTTTTGTGGTATTTTAGGTTTCAACAACTGAGGCAGCATGAAGAGGAAAGAATGAATGTCATCATGGGCAGTGATTCACAGAGGCTAGCGAGTGCTAAATGTTACACACAAATTACATGCACAGAGACTTCCACATGTGTTTGCTGAGAGTAATCTGTATGTAAAGCAAGATGTAAATGGTCATCTGTTGGACAGGTTGAGGGATACTGACCTGAGAGTCTCCAGTCTGCAGTGTGGACTCTCCAGTCCTGCAGCGAGCAGCTTCATTCCTGGATCTTGCAAGTTGTTGTTACTCAAGTCCACTACTCTCAGACTAGAGGACTGGGAGCTGAGAACTGAGGCCAGAGCTTCACAGCTTCTCTCTGACAGCTTGCAGCCACTTAGCCTGAAGAAGGATTAGTTATGAACAATTTTGAAAATATATATTTTCTCTCTTGTGTATGGATATTAAATTTTATATATTGAATACATCCAGTTATGCAAGCACCTACATAGATTTATTGGAGGTTTTGAATGACACTTTTTAACGCTTCACACACAACTAACCTACAACACACAATTGGCAAAACTGTAAATTTTATGCTTGAGATCACACATTGTAAACTAAACACCAACACTAATTTTTGAAATTCAAGAATACACTAACACACACACACATACCTGCATGCATGCGCGCGCGCACACGCACACACGCGCACACACACACACACACACACACACACACACACACACACACACACACACACACACACACAATACAAACACTGCAAATGTCTCGAATGAAATAATTGTGTCAAAACACATGGGGCCCTATTCTCCCACAGGCCTTAGGCGCAAAAACTGGCGTTAAACGCAAAAAAATGTGCCTTGCGCCTGCCTCGGGAAGATAGCAACATGGTTTTAGGCCCCGAAATGCGCTTTACGCCAAAGAGGCGTGGCGCAGTGTCAGAATAGGCCAGAATGGGCGTTAATTTAGTGCTTAGCGCTTTTCAAAACCAGGCCTATTCAGTGCGCCGGTTGATGACTGATGGAAAAAAAGTTTGCCGGTTCTATTATTGTGCGTAATTGCGTGGACTCTCCTCTGCCATCTCACTCTCTGTCCCCCCTCTCTCTCTCTCACTCCCTCGCGCATCAGACAGCAGACAGGCACACAGCTACACATGTGAAATGACTGATGGAAAAAAGGTTCACTGGTTATATTATTGTGCATAATTGCGCGGACTCTCCTCTGCCATCTCACTCTCTGTCCCCCCTCTCTCTCTCTCACTCCCTCGCACATCAGACAGCAGACAGGCACACAGCCACAGATGTGAAATCTCCCAGCATGCATTGGGCTAATACATTTCGATAATAAATAGCAACCAAATTAGCCTAAATAGATAGAAAGGTAGATAGAAATAATGTGTAATGTTAACACAACATGCAATTGTAGAACATTTCAATATTGGACAAAATAAAATCTCGAAATCAAAACACAACCCTATGTGAAACATATATCTCATCCTGGTGGTATATATATCCCTCGCAGATTTAACGTAATTTAGGAGATGAGTGACAGCCGTAACTCGGTTCTACTGTGACTTCCTACTGTGATGTCGCTCCAATAAGATGACTTACTTCACATTTTCTTTTACAATAAAAACACATTCATGCAATGACTTTACATAATGTAGGCTATATTTATGTGCATCATCCTACTTGTGCAGCAGAGGAGAGAAAACGATATCATTCTGGACAAACTTTCACCAATCTAATCTTATCATGACATAGGGATAGGCTATATTTTTCTAGCCAATGCTTTTAGAACATTCTTTTCACTTTGATCTTGCTATAGTGTAGCGTATTTACATGCTTGCAGTATTTAAACTGCAGTTAGATTGGTTTGAGAAGCATAATAATATGGAATAATAGCCTATATATGGAGACAGACAGACGGGGATGAAAGGGAGGGGGGGAGCAGAGCGCTTGGCTTTACTGGCTTTACTGGATCGCTCCGTGGAATTGGAGCTTAAAAGGCAAGCTTGTGATTTGTTTACTGCACTTCCCCAATGAGCAGATTGTGCATAATTTTACGCTTAAAAGGCGTGGTTATAATGCTTAAGGCCACCTGTAGCGCCGACACCAATATCGAGTGCGCTGGTCCACACCCACTAATCTGCGTTGCGCCTGGCACTAAGCACAGTTTTTAGGCCGTTGCAACGATAGAGCCCATGTTCTCCACAGGGACATTAAGTCAATCACAGAACAATGACACACAATAACAGGAAGCTGCATGACTTTACATGTGTCAGTTCTATAGGCTACCCTTAAAGACAGTTTGTTGATAGTCAACTGGTTTCTTCACTGCAGTTTCTTTTGAAGTCACTCTTCTTTTTTGTAGTGTATAAATGTATGCATCTTTTCTTTTTTCAAGCCTTCTATGTCAACAGTTACAATTACTCATCTTTATTTTATAGAATGTACAGCAATGGTTTTCAGAGTGAGGTCTGGGGACCCACAGGGGTCCTTGAGGGCGTTCCAGGGTGTCCCCAGCAAAAAGGGGAATAATGTATTTTCACCATAATTCCATCCATAAGTAACACAGTGACAGAATGTATGACTGTTTTGGTCATGGGTCAAAAATCTTATCAGATGGAGGACCTGTGGGACAAGATCTTGTCAAATGGGGGTCCGGTCTAATTCAGGGGTTCCCAACCTTTTTTGGCTCGTGACCCTATTATGATGTCACAAAAACCCACAACATTCAAATTCCGGTACACCATCGATAATATCATCAGTGACATCGTCAGTGATGTCACATAGTATGCTTCCTTTCCCCCCGCAGAATTCGGACTGACTTTAATCTCAAAACTCTGACTTTATTCTCAGAATCCTGATTTAAAAATATAGGGCCCTATCTTGGTACAGGCGATATCCCCTACTTACGCTTGCGCACCTGTTTGCGCGTGCCTTAAGGCAGGGAAGATTGCAGTCCGCTGCCCAGGTGTTATGCCGAGTTTTGCACCCCCTCCCGGCAGTATCCCCACCTCACGGGAGCATATTGTAATGATTTATACAGAAACATAACTGTTTAAAAATGATATAATTGTTTGGATAGATGTGACCTCCCTGTTTTTAAGTTAAAACAGCCCCAAAATATGGTGGCGATGCAATTCCTCACGGGGAAGCATATCTCACAACAACGGGCGCAAACACAGATTAGAGGCGTGCCAAATCATTTATTAATGGCGCAACCACACTCCCAGCTGGGCTGGGCACAGTGTTTGTGGTGTGTGGGAAATGTTTGTTTGAAAAGCTTGTGTGTTACGTTTTCATTAGCGTTAATACACTAATAATTAATTTCAATGTCCACTATCAAGAGCAATTCAGTTGGTTCATGATGCTGGGATGCGTGCACTGCAGTGGTTATGGTGTGGGAGATTCCAGCTGTCAAAAGAAGACAAAAGACTTGCTCCTGGCCAATCCCGGCGCTTGACTGCTGTGTAGGCGGGCACAGGGCGTGGTTTTTGCGTAACCTATGTGCGATTCAAATTCTTGTTTACATTAAACGGTATGTATGTGCAATATCTGAAAAAATATATGTACAGTATCAGTCTTTGTTTACAATCCTGTGTGGCTTATTTATACATATATAATGTAAATGTTTAAATGTACCCCTGTCCTTGTTTGTTTTAGAGTGTGCATACCTGTTTTGTTTGTGTGAGTACATTGAGAGCAACTAAAACCGGAGTCAAACTCATTCATTGTTTTGGCCAGTAAAGCTGATTCTGATTGTGATATAATGGTATAGCCACACAGACAGATGTTGTGCTAACAGCATGGATGAAAGGATGCCAGCAATCGTACAAAACTGTAGTAATCTACTGAGAAATTAGTTGTAATAATGCAGTCAAATTCTAGCAAAACTTTAACTGCCTGCATTTGCTCCAGTTTGAGAGTTCTCCACTTACTTTGTGACAGAATTATTACAAGTCTTTTTTTTTGTGGTATTTTAGGTTTCAACAACTGAGGCAGCATGAAGAGGAAAGAATGAAATGTCCTCATGGACAGTGATTCACAGAGGCTAGCGAGTGCTAAATGTTACACACAAATTACATGCACAGAGACTTCCACATGTGTTTGCTGAGAGTAATCTGTATGTAAAGCAAGATGTAAATGGTCATCTGTTGGACAGGTTGAGGGATACTGACCTGAGAGTCTCCAGTCTGCAGTGTGGACTCTCCAGTCCTGCAGCGAGCAGCTTCAATCCTGGATCTTGCAAGTCGTTGTTACTCAAGTCCACTACTCTCAGACTAGAGGACTGGGAGCTGAGAACTGAGGCCAGATCTTCACAGCTTCTCTCTGACAGCGTACAGCCATTTAGCCTGAGGAAGGATTAGTTATGAACAATTTTGAAAATATATATTTTTTCTCTTGTGTATGAATATTCAATTTAATATATTGAATAGATCCAGTTATGCAAGCACCTACATATATTTAGAAGAGGCTTTGAATAACACTTTTCTTATCAATATTTTCACAAGGGCAGTACAGTAAAAAGATTGTGCCATTTTGGGACATTTCAAGACAAAGATGGAAGAAGATTGCATGTAGACTGCAACATTTCACTTTGCATTTCTAACTCATTGAGCGAGAGTCACTTCCCGTTACATCACTTCCTTCTAATGCTGAGCTACTTTGTGAACAATAACCACTAGGTGGCAGTAAATGAGTTTGTGAATAAACAATGACCTATAGGTGGCAGTAAATGAGTTGGTGAATAAACACTAGGTGGCAGTAAATTACTATAATCTTAGCAACAAATCCCACTCCAATAGTCCTAAAAAATCTAATCCGACCCAACCCAACCCGCTTGAGACGCAGACCGAGCTCAACTCGCCCGCCATTGTCACATAAGTACACTCAGCCCCAGACGGACTCAGTCCGACCAAAACAAACCGTTATTAGAGACATTATAAAAAAGTGTGCAATTAATGCTGCCGCGGCTCAAATACTAGGAACGGTATGTAGGTGTTACTGACATAAATGTTTTTCAGCTTTCATACTGTGCTTATCCCTTTTCGGCTCTCTCTCCTGCATCTCCGCTGCGAGGCTACTGCATGCGTAATTATGCAGCATTCTGAGAGCCTTAGTGCTTAGTGATGCAGCTCTATTTGAAGTTGAATTTCATTCCACCAGCACACATTTTATGAATCAGCAATTTTTTATTCGTTTCTATTAATATATATACTTTGAATCCCACCAATTTAGTCCATCATTTTCCCCTTGGTGCACATGAAGACACATGCTTCCATCACTGTCTGCTTGATGGCGAGAGGGACTTCAGCTGTAGGCTACTCGTGACAAAACCAGACATCGAATTTTCAGCAGTTAACTTTTGCAGTAGCTAGGCCTAGGTTACTGGCTATTAGGCTACTAGGAGATGAGGCAGTTAAGTTGAGCTGGGTATAGTAACATTATAGGCCGACAATATGCCCCATGTCGCTCTCTCTCTCTCTCTCTCTCTCACTCCCCGACGGGCTATTGCAGTGCAATTAAACGTAGCCTAATGGTTGGAAAAGATCAACATTTGCTTTTTATTTTCTCCCATACCCTTTCTCCTACCTAAAGTCATCTAATGTTACACCACAGACCTGTATGGTCGAGAATTATGTAGCCTAATAAAACCAGACAAACAAATTCTCATTTTTAAATCAAGGTGTGTTTAATCTGTATGTAAAGCAGGCTGTAAATGGTCATCTGTTGGACAGGTTGAGGGATACTGACCTGAGAGTCTCCAGTCTGCAGTGTGGACTCTCCAGTCCTGCAGCGAGCAGCTTCATTCCTAGATCTTGCAAGTTGCTGTTCCTCAGGTCCAGCTCTCTCAGGCTAGAAGACTGGGAGCTGAGAACTGAGGCCAGAGCTTCACAGCTTCTCTCTGACAGCTTACAGCCACTTAGCCTGAGGAAGGATTAGTTATGAACAATTTTGAAAATATATATATTTTCTCTTGTGTATGAATATTCAATTGAATATATTGAACACATCCAGGTATGCAAGCACCTACAGAGCTTTGTTGGAGGCTTTGACCACTGGTAACAGCCTCAGAAGAGCCTCCTCTGAAGCAGAGTATTTCTTCAGGTCAAACACATCAAGCTTTTCTTCTGATGACAGTAAGATGAAGACCAGAGCTGACCACTGAACAGGGGAGAGTTCTGCTGTGGAGAGACTTCCTGATCTCAGATACTGTTGGATCTCTCCCACTAGAGAATGGTCATTCAGCTCATTCAGACAGTGGAACAGATTGATGCTTCTCTCTGGGGACGGATTCTCTTTGATCTTCTTCTTGATGTACTCGACTGTTTCCTGATTGGTCTCTGAGCCACTTCCTGTCTGGGTCAGCAGGCCTCGTAGAAGAGTCTGATTGGTTGACAGTGAAAGGCCCAGGAGGAAGCGGAGGAACAAGTCCAGGTGTCCATTTGGACTCTGTAAGGCGTTGTCCACAGCACTCCGATAGAGGAGTGTTAGTTTAGATTTGTCTCTTGATAGTGTTGACCACGAGGATGTTGATTGAGTTTCTGACAGTAGATTGACACCAGTTTTGATGAATGACAGAAAGACATAAACTGCAGCCAGAAACTCCTGAATGCTCAGATGGACAAAGCAGAACACAGTGTCCTCGTTCAGCCCATGCTCCTTTTTAAAGATCTTTGTGAACACTCCTGAGTAGACTGAGGCTGCTGTGATGTCAATGCCACACTCTGTCAGGTCGGCTTCATAGAAGATCAGGTGGCCTTTCTCCAGCTGCTCAAAGGCCAGCTTTCCCAGAGACAGAATCATCTCCCTGCTCTCTGTATTCCAGAGTGGATCTGTCTCAGCTCTCCCATGATACTTGATGTTCCCCTGTTTGGACTGAACCACCAGGAAGTGGATGTACATCTCAGTCAGGGTGTTGGGCAGTTCTCTCTCTCTGGTGTTCAACACATGCTCCAGAACTGTAGCAGTGATCCAGCAGAAGACTGGGATGTGGCACATGATGTGGAGGCTTCGTGAAGTCTTGATGTGGGAGATGATTCTGCTGGCCTGCGCCTCATCTCTGAATCTCTTTCTGAAATACTCCTCCTTTTGTGGGTCAGTGAAGCCTCTCACCTCTGTCACCACGTCAATGCACTCAGGAGGGATCAGATTGGCTGCTGCAGGTCGTGTGGTCATCCAGATGCGAGCAGCGGGAAGCAGTTTCCCCTTGATGAGGTTTGTCAGCAGCACATCCACTGAGGTCGACTCTGTAACATCAGTCAGGATCTCGTTGTTTTGGAAGTCCAGTGGAAGTCGACACTCATCCAGACCGTCAAAGATGATCACAACCTGGAACTTGTCAAACCTGGAGAGTCCTGCTTCTTTGGTCTCAGGAAAGAAGTGATGAATAAGTTCCACCAAGCTGTACTTTTTCCCTTTCAGCAGATTCAGCTCTCGGAAAGTGAAAGGAAATGTGAACTGTATATTCTGGTTAGTTTTGTCTTCAGCCCAGTCCAGAGTGAACTTCTGTGTTAAGACTGTTTTCCCAATGCCAGCCACTCCCTTTGTCATCAATGTTCTGGTTGGTATATCTCTTCCAGGTAAGGGTTTAAAGATGTCTTCACTTTTGATTGTTGTTTCTGGTCTCACTGGTTTTCTGGATGCTGCTTCAATCTGTCTGATCTCATGTTCATCATTGACCTCTCCACTCCCTCCCTCTGTAAGGTAATGCTCTGTGAAGATTTCATTCAGAAGTGTTGGGTTTCCTGCTTTAGCAATCCCCTCAAACAGACACTGAAACTTCCTCTTCAGAGTGGATTTGTGACGTTGGCAGACTGCAGTAATAGTTTCTGAAAGAACAAATTACGTCAATCAGTGGATGTGCTGTAAATATGAGAAGTGTAAACCTGACTGTGCAGCCTCATGTGAAAGGCACATGTGGTGGTGCCATTTGTTTTTAAATAAACCATGTATTCAGCATTATACACCAGCATGAGTAAATCAAGGATTTTAGCTGATGATTCATGAGGATTGTGCATATTACTTTCCAATCTGGTATCCATCTTTCTTGATAAATGTCTATATTTACCTATACTCTATAGACCCCTTATACGACTACGTCACACTGACATCACGCAGCGTCAGATGCGCATGACGGAGGTAGAAGGACAGAGTCCATGCAGCCCTGGGAAGTACGAGGACATAAAAAATGCCCGACTTTGCAGTGCTCATTTCATATCAGGTAAGCTGCCTGTAGCTGTAGGCTGCTAAGAGCCACATCGCTCGGTTAGTTAACAACCAAGTAACGTTAGATATTGTCATTATTGAGTTGTGTGCATTATCAACATAACAATATATCTTTGCAAGTTACAGAATAACTATCTACGCTATGTATTGCTGGCCACTCTAGGCTTGGCCATTTCTTCTTGTCTTTTATCCATTGACACGGTGCCAATGCGTATGGGTCTGTAAGACGTATCCCATTAACCAACGTTAATTTCGATGCATAACATTGCTTATCACTAGGCGATAAGCTGTTGTAGTAAGCCGAGAACTGCATTTTAAAACTAAAATCTAACAATGTGTGTTGCAGATGGGCGCAGAGCAGTCCTGACAGCGGCGGCTTTTACACAGCTCTGTGTCTGTCATTGCCGGGCTCCCGGCTTTTTGACTCCTTGCTGCGCGCGCAGCTCCTATGTTGACAGCTGTATAAGGGGTCTATATCTCCTATTTTCCCACCACTTTCCCTCTCCATCATGTTTGGAAGCTTATTAAGCGGGTTTCGGGAGCAGGACCACGCGATCAACCAGGCCTTCACAGCCACGCCTCCCCAGGTGAACCTAACCTCCTATATAACCCCACCTGGCCCGTTGTCTCCTCTTGGCTCTCGCGTCTGCGGCCCTCCCCCCCCCACCCTCTTGTGTTCTCTCTCCTCCATTTCTCTGTCTCCTCCTCATTCTGTCTTCCTGTATAGGTAACTAGAAGTAAGGGGTCTGTCGAAGCCGCTCGACTGCTGGACTCCCCGGAGACCGGAAGTAGGCCGGACCCCGCCGAACCTCCCCAAACCACTGATGATCCGCCGAGATGGATCCCATTCTCCATTCAAATAAATGGTCAAACGTTCCTGGTTGTTTGTGTGGTCCTTGCTAGTGAATAAGTTGTTAAAGCCTCTTACTGCTGTGCAGAGAGTCAGCCAGCTCCTCCTGCTTCATTCTCCTCAGGAAGTGCACTGTGATGTTTAGAAAAGCCTCTGTGCTGCTCCTCCTCTGCTCTTCCTCCTCGCCGTCCACCTCCTCCTCATCCTCCCTGTGACTCTCTAAGCATTCTGAGTAATCTAAACTCAGAACCCTCTGGAATATCTTCAGCTCCTTCTTCACAAAAGTGATGATGTTCTCCTCAAGCAGCTGGAACAGAATAATATTTGAATTCAACTCTCTGACAAAAATTATAATAACATCAGATCCATCTGGCATAGACTCAAACCCCTCTCGTCTAAAGAGTGCAGCTTGAAAACTGTTAAGACCAGACTGGTTGTTTTATATTTAATTTGTAGCTGCAGTCAAATGGAAAATAAAATGTGTTGTTGTGTATTTACACACCATAAATATGGAGTCCTTGTCTGTTTGAAGCTCCTGGACAGGCTGACCACTGGGAACCTCTGACCTCTCCTGGTGAACTCTGGAGAACACATGATCTGCCGGAATTAGTTTGGAGGTTTTCAAAGTTGGAGGCCGGCCTCCCCGGGGTGAAGGGTGGGGTGGGGCTCCAAACAGTTTCAGGGGAGGCTCAGACAGACTTTTTTTATGTATTTAGCTATAGCCTGAAGTACGTACTGTATATCAAACAGCAATATCAGGCTATATTGGCTCAATTGTTGAGTGTCTATGGGATCAAATAACATATCACACACACACACACACACACACACACACACACACACACACACACACACACACACACACACACACACACACACACTATGAAAAGGAACCGGTTCCAAATTTCTCAAAACCCGGAAATCAATAAGGTCCGAGCTTATCGATACTCTTATCCATACTAGCGGCTGTGCGTCCTTTTCTCCACGCTCCTCTGCATCTCTCTCTCCTTCTCTGTCTCCAGTGCAAGCACTCTGACTGTCACTCTGGCGCTGCTGCGTCTATCGTTTGTCTAATAAAAGTTTGAATTCGATTAAGGATTGAATCGCGTGTGTTGTGGCACGCCCCCCTTGTGGTCAAAGGCTTGCCTACATTTCACAAAAGCCAAAGATAAGCCTGCAGTGAAATGCCATATAACTGATAATGTGATTTCTTGTAAGGGGGAAACACACCAATGATCAAACATCAGCGTTGTTCATCAGATAAAACCAAAATGCAGTAGGCTACCTTCACTGTCTTCATCAAGTCGGAACACTGTTAAATGCGCTCAATCATCCTCCACTGAAGGTAGGCTATGCATGGTGCACGCTGCACGCACCAGAACTGTGTAGCATAATATTGTTGACATTAATAATAATCCAATTGATAATAATCCAATGTGATCTGTTGCTTGTTGTGTCATTGTGTGTCCTGCTCTCGATCTGACACATGACATGAGTATGACAGAGCTGCAGGGCCAGCTCGGCGAGGTGCAGGTCAGGCGAGGCCGCGTATCGGCTGAGCTAGCGAGCCAACGTAGTGGGCGTGGCACTGGCTAGTTATTGAGCGAGATGCCTAGTTGAGTAAAAACGAGCGTTGGTGAAGGTAAATAACGTTAAATAATGTAAATAAATGTTATGCAAACTGTAGTTTTTAGCTAAAATACAGTTTGCAATGCATGATAAACGTGTTTTCACAGCAATATAGCAATTGATATTAGAGAGGGAATTTTGACCTGTTTAGCTTCCTAACAGCTTGTGGGGACACGGTGGCTCAGCGGTAGAGCTGTCGCCTCACAGCTAGAAGGTCCTGGGTTCGATTCCCACCTGGGACGCTGTGAGTGCTGAAGGAGTGCGTGCCCGTCCGCATGCCCTCGAGTGCCCCACCGCCCGGGTGGAGTCGTCAAAAGGGCCTTTCTGTGTGGAGTTTGCATGTTCTCCCCGTGCCCCCTGGGGGTTTCCTTCATATAGGAACCCGTCACCAAAAAACATGCAATATCCTGGTCACTGAAGTGGTGGTGCCTCCTCTGGTCATTAGGGGCACCTGTTCGGAGGGAGGGGAACTCGTTGGAATAGCGTGATCCTCCCACGTGCTATGTCCTACCAGTGAAGCTTCCCCTGTCAGGTGAAAAGAAGCAGCTGGCTACTGCCCATGTCTCGGAGGAAGGATGGAGTCAGTTTCGGCTCTCCCCAGATCGACAGAGGGTGGAGCAGCAACCAGGATAAATAAATACAAAATTAGCACTAATGGGGGATAAGAATGGGATAAACAAAATCAGGGAAAAAAAAACTTCTTAGGGACTGTTCGTTATTTATGAGAGGGGGGGTATGGTGCAGAAAGGGGGAGGGATATCAAATATTTTTTTGAGTACTGGGGAGGGACTTGTGTTTTTTATTTTGGCTTTAGGGAGGGCTATACAACATTCATTTTTTGTATTTTGTATATATTTTAAATGCGTTTTTTCGTTCCAAAATTCGTGTTTACTCCCCTATTTATATCTATGGTTTACCTGTATGGTGACTGGACTTGGTATCTCCCATTCCTTCCTTTCACGTAAACCGCTGCTCCTATGCACTGTGTCCAGGCCCTCACTCGATCCTGCTGTTTGCTTGGTGCATTGACTGAAAACGTTTATCATCGCTTTATATTGTTTCAGAGCTGGAATTGTTGACACATATGCAGTTGGCTAGGCTCAGGGCCGGTTCGAACATATAGGCGACCTAGGCGACCGCCTAGGGCGGCACTTGAAGGGGCAGCAAATTGTGCGCCTTCACTTGCAGCTCTCCAAATATTCTCCAGCGCTCTGCCTCTCATGCTCTTCCCCGCTAGATCCATTCTCTCGCCGCTGTCCGCGGCACGAACCGCCCGCCCTACTATGCCTCTGATTGGCCTACCCTGATATTCTTACCCTAACCCAACCAATCATCACTCCTCATGCCTAAACAAGCACTACTACTAGCCAATCAGAGGCAGAGGAGGGCGGGTCATCATGTCTTCTCCATCCCGCTTGAATGAGGAAAAGGGACATAGCCTACAAGTAGACTAATTTACATCATTAACTTCGGGTTAAGGTAGCCTAGGCCATGTGCTCATATGTGTGTACCAGTATTAGTGTAATCAGTAAATTAGCGCGATATTTCTAACGTTGTTTCTGGGTTCCAAAACAATCTGTTTCCCTGTGCGGTGCGCAGTGCGCACTTTGCCTGCCCATTCATTGGAGAGACCAAAATTCCAAGATACAATATCTGAAGTTTCTCAAAGTTGAAACTACCTCTGCAGTAGTAGCCTACAATGAAACAAGACAGACTTAATGGACTGGCAACAATCTCCATATAAAATGAACTGGCAGAGAGAATCCTAATAGAGGATGATTGGATTTATTTAAAGACCTTTGCTGACGCAGCCCCCGCTGGTGTCCACTTCTGAAAGGTAAACAAGCTTTATTTGCCAACAGCTCGTAACAACAACTCGCCTTTGTTAAGTTGTGAATCTGCTGATGATATAGGCTATAGGCTAAATACATTGTGAGTCTTATATTACTGTGGTTGCGCCGCCGTGCGCACATTCCGTGTTTTATGCACATGAGAAAGTGGTAGATAAGAGAGATTTGCATAGTTTGAGGGTCTGAAAAATGTGATTATTTGGAAAATATCTGTGCTGTATCATGACTGCTGTGGTTATTGGAGTTATTATGCAGAACTGTGCAGACCTGTGGCACATTATTTTTGTAGGTAGGCTATATGGATGTGCAAAATGCCTGCATATTGCATCATGCATACTTTGATGCTGGTATGGTGTTGCCAATTGGGGGCGGCATAATTTGTTCTCGCCTAGAGCGGCAGAATGGCACGCGCCGGCCCTGGCTAGGCTACTCTAGGCTTTATAGCTAGGAGATGAGGCAGTTATTGGGCTGGGTAGCCTACTAAACGTTATATGCCCCCGCCCCCTCTCTCCCCCGATGTCATAGGGCGCTATCAAACGTAGCCAAATCATCGGAAAAGGTCATATTTTCTTCAATACTACCTTTGGTGTGAATATGATAAAGTGTGGTTATTTATGGTGGAGGGAGGGTCATGCATTTATCTCCAGTCACTCAGGGAGGGACATGGAAAAATATTTATAGATCTGGGGAGGGTGAAGGAAAAAAACGAAAACAAAGTCGCCCCTGCACCATACCCCCCCCTCTCATAAATAACCAACAGTCCCTTAACAGCTTGTTGTAATTAAAACTACTAATGCCAAGATTTGTTTTTAATCAAAGCAAATATTTAAATTAAAATACAACTCTCTAACCTGCACCATGCTCTTTAAAAAGAAGCTTCTGGGCTATAGCCTTTCATTTAAGGAATAAATATTGTTCCACAGATTGAACATGCTGTTTAGATGGCTGGGTTAAGCAAGTACATTGGTAAATTTATTATTAACAGCTTAGTTGTATAAGCGAGGGAAAAAGATCGGATCGGATTGATATCGGTATCGGCAGATACTCAAGATTGTGGTATCGGATATCGGATCAGGATATGGAAAAAGTGGTATCGTGCCATCACTATCCCTAAATATGAAGTCCAATGCTGCTCTGATTATTGGATGTGATGTTTTGAGAGGAGAAAATAAATCAACAGAATATCATGACTTATTTCCTCTATTCAGTAGAATCAAATAATAACAAACTCATCTGTTTTCACTTCTTACCTTTGCTCAGTAGACTGCTGTCCATCTTTGAACTCACCAGGATGATCCATAGACCGGTCACTCTTCATGGACACACAGCTGGGTACAGGAGAGTCTGCTCTCTCCTGCTGGATCCTGCTAAGGATTGATAAAACAAGCTGGTGGCAGTAAACATGTTAGAGAAGCAGGGTTTTGACCAGCAGGTTGCCAGTTTGAATCCCAGTACCAATGTTGAAAGTTAGAGTGAATATGTAACTCTTTCTCCTCCCTGTACAACTACCATTAATTAGACCTTGAGCAAAGATCTCAATCCCCAGAGTGTTCTGGTAGCTGGCCCTACTGTATGCAGGGACTCCTCTCTAATATATTGTACTACATTTTAATGTTTATACTGTATAATGTCTATAATTAGGGCCTCTATTTTGGCCTTCTTATCATTGACTGTATATAATAATCTGGAGGAACTGAGCCCATTGGGTTTGACATGGCAAAATGAAGTCCACTTCCTGATATTGTTTGATTCCGTTTGATTGGATGGATGGATTTACCTAGAGCATTGTGGGATATCTGTTCAAATCTGGATCAAATACAGGAAGGGGGCTGAGCATGGACGGGAGTAGGGGGAGTGTCCGAATTGCTCTCTGAAAAATGTCCTCACAGCCACGACAACCATCTTCTTGTCCCCGCTTACACTTGCTAACTTGCTAACGTTAGTTGCTATTGCTAGCCTTGCTCCATTGCTCTCACAGTGCATACAGTAGTCTATGCTGTTGCTGGGTAACTTTTAGCTCAAAGAAAAGGCCAGAGAGTATTATTTCCTCCAGACCTCGCATCACCAGCCTGCCGCTTGACATCTTCCTATCTTAGGGGGGCACGGTGGCGCAGTGGTAAGCGCTGTCGCCTCACAGCTAGAAGGTCCTGGGTTCGATTCCCAATGGGACGCTGCGCTGAAGGCGTGCATGCCCGTCCGCATGTTCTCCCCGTGCCCCCTGGGGGTTTTCTTCATATAGGAACCCATCACCAAAAGATGCAATATCCTGGTCGCTGAAGTCGTACCTCCTCTGGCCTGTTCAGAGGGAGGGGAACTCGTTGGAATAGCGTAATCCTCCCACGTGCTATGTCCTACCGGTGAAGCTTCCCCTGTCAGGTGAAAAGAAGCGGCTGCCTGGCAACTGCCCATGTCTCGGAGGAAGGATGGAGCCAGTTTCGGCTCTCCCCAGATCGACAGAGGGTGGAGCAGCAACCAGGATAAATAAATAAAAAGATTAGCACTAATGGGGGATAAAAATGGGATAAACAAAATCAGGGAAAGAAAAAAAAAAAAAAAACTTCCTAACAGCTTGTTGTAATTAAAACTACTAATGCCAAGATTTGTTTTTAATCAAAGCAAATATTTAAATTAAAATACAACCATTAAAGGCTCTGTATGTCAACAACATTGATTTTCTTTATTGTTGGAAAAAAGTGTTGCTGCTGCTATGCTATTTCTGTATTTTGCTATTTGCCTTTTCAAATAAATGCCCAGCCTCAGCAGTGTTTATTGAAGGTGAGGCTAATCATTCTGTTAAGAAATCAAACAGTCACAGACTCACAGTTAACACGTTCACTGCCAATGGCGAGTTGACTCGTCAAAAAAGATCCAGCGGTTGACTGCCAATGACGAGTTGAGACGTCAAAAAAAAAAAAAAAAAATTTGACGGTGCTACGTGGATCAATGCCCCCCACGTCTCCTATAAAAATATTGGAGCCGCCGGACGTGTACAACCCATTCCACCGACCCACTAAGTGGCGACAGTGCTCTCCATTCTAGAGGAAGGCAAGCAAAAAGCAGTGTGAGGAAGCCATTCTCATGAAAGTGGATTGGCGAAGACGCTTTCGCGCTTGGGAGCTGGCGGTGGGGTTTTGCAAATTTGCGTGGTGGATTGCGGGTGGAGCGCACTTTGAGACACGCAGCATAAGTGGGACCGGAGTCGCGGAAGCTTCATCAAGGCTCTCAGAACCCCAGGGGACGGGCGAGCCCATCCAGACTTGCACAGCGGCCGCCAGCAGACAGGCACAGCAGCAGCAAAGCAGTGAGCCTGGTGACGCGAGGTTACAGCAGCAGCGGAGACGAGCTTGTGGCACGCCCGCTGCAGCCAAGAAGAACACACACGGAGGGAGGAGTTTGAAGGAGAGGGGTGTTTCCTGCTGTTATGGAGGAAATTATTGTTCAAAACTATTGTTTAGATGTCTGACGTCTTACTGATGCCAAAAATGAATGGTTAAAGTGACTGTTCTATCGAATTTCACAAAAAGCCGTTTATCTCAGAATAAATTTTCAGACGCTGAAACCATGCTGTATTCAACTGCTAATGCTTACATAAGTACTAACTCTACAAACTAACTCTTTTAGACAGAGAAAGCACACATTCTATTAGTTCTTTTGAGATATTGTGTGTTCACAAAATCCTAACAGAAACGAATCCTCGGCTCTTGAAAGATGAGCCAGAATCCTCAAAAAAAACCTCTGGCAGAAGCTAACTACAGTATTGAAAAACGGCTGGCAGTGAATGTGTTAAGCAATCAAAGCACCAGTTCTGTTTAATTAAATTTATTGTGGTCTCGTCTTTCCACCAAATAATAGAAAAGTATAGATAGTGGTATCGATAAGCAGACTCAGAAATGGTATCAATATCAATAAAAATTTACAATCCCCATCCCTAACTAGGGATGGTCCGATCCGATACTCAGTATCGGTATCGGAGCCGACCTGGCCCAAATCACTGGATCGGATATTTGGTGGGAAAAAGAATCCGATCCGATCCATAGCCTAAACTATCACTAAATGCTTCACTAAACTTTGAGCAATGCGCCGTCACGGATGCAGATGAACAACCGCAGCATCGTGCATGTGAATGTGAACAGAGTGAGATTGCACTGTGTTGTTGTCACCACAGCTGTGTTGATCAAGGAAGAAAAAGGCTGCGTGCAATTTAATACAATGTGAGTGTTTTAAGCAATGGAAACTTCAACAGCGCGGCGCAGACTGCCTGCCTGATACAATGGTCACTGTATCACACACAAACCTGACAGCAACGTTACAGAGAGATTGAGGAGATCAGATGCAGCACCGGTGAGCCACAAAACACACCGCCAGCCGCGTCAATTCCGCGCAGCACAGTATGCTATCACAATAGCCTACGTTACCATTCCCACAAGTGAAGTCAAATCTACGCACTTTCTGCATAACGGATCGGCAGATTAACGCTAATAAACACTCACCCAACTCAGCAACGATAAAGTTAGTTGTTCTCTCCTCCTGTTAGTCCTTATTATAATTCATCCCAAAAGTCAAAATCTTCCTTGAAAACACCAAATAAAACTAGATTAGGCCATGTGCCCGTGTTTACAAACACCATGATCCATGAACTGCGCTCTGCCCCTTGTTTCCCGCAACACGAAAGTAGGGGAGACCAGGGACAGTTACAACAAGGACATGTGTGTGGGTGTGTGTGTGTGTCTCAGTGGTGTTGTCTACGTGATACGCAGGTATACGCAGTATACACACTGCAAAATGACTCAGATTTGCGTTGGCGCACTGGGAAATGCGCTATGATACGTATCGTTTTCAATTTCCATTCATAAAATTCACCCTGTGCGCTCTGTGTGTTACCCTACGTTCACACACAGCACCCAAGCCTTGCCTTTACCCACGCTTTTAAATAGGCGTCCTTTTTAGTCAATGAGGCTGTGTACACAGGGCGCCTACACAGGGGGGGGGGGGGGGGGTCAGAGTCACAGTATACCCTCTGAAAAAAGGTAGACTACACCACTGGTGTGTCTGTGTGTGTGTGTGTGTGTGTGTGTGTGTGTGTGTGTGTGTGTGTGTGTGTGTGTGTGTGTGTGTGTGTGTGTGTGTGCGTGCATGCGTGCGTGTGAAGGCTTAAAACGAAGCAGCAAGCATTAGTGCATTAGAGTATATGTTCTGGGCTATAGCCTTTCATTTAAGGAATAAATATTGTTCCACAGATTGAACATGCTGTTTATGGCTGGGTTAAGCAAGTGCATTGGTAAATTTATTATTAACAGCTTAGTTGTATAAGCGAGGGAAAAAGATTGGATCGGATTGATATCGGTATCGGCAGATACTCAAGATTGTGGTATCGGATATCGGATCGGATATGGAAAAAGTGGTATCGTGCCATCCCTATCCCTAAATATGAAGTCCAATGCTGCTCTGATTATTGGATGTGATGTTTTGAGAGGAGAAAATAAATCAACAGAGTATCATGACTTCTTTCCTCTATTCAGTAGAATCAAATAATAACAAACTCATCTGTTTTCACTTCTTACCTTTGCTCAGTAGACTGCTGTCCATCTTTGAACTCACCAGGATGATCCATAGACCGGTCACTCTTCATGGACACACAGCTGGGTACAGGAGAGTCTGCTCTCTCCTGCTGGATCCTGCTAAGGATTGATAAAACAAGCTGGTGGCAGTAAACATGTTAGAGAAGCAGGGTTTGACCAGCAGGTTGCCAGTTTGAATCCCAGTACCAATGTTGAAAGTTAGAGTGAATATGTAACTCTTTCTCCACCCTGTACAACTACCATTAATTAGACCTTGAGCAAAGATCTCAATCCCCAGAGTGTTCTGGTAGCTGGCCCTTTACTACTGTATGCAGGGACTCCTCTCTAATAGATTGTACATTTTAATGTTTATACTGTATAATGTCTATAATTAGGGCCTCTATTTTGGCCTTCTTATCATTGACTGTATATAATAATCTGGAGGAACTGAGCCCATTGGGTTTGACATGGCAAAATGAAGTCCACTTCCTGATATTGTTTGATTCCGTTTGATTGGATGGATGGATTTACCTAGAGCATTGTGGGATATCTGTTCAAATCTGGATCAAATACAGGAAGGGGGCTGAGCATGGACGGGAGTAGGGGGAGTGTCCGAATTGCTCTCTGAAAAATTCCCTCACAGCCACGACAGCCATCTTCTTGTCCCCGCTTACGCTTGCTAACTTGCTAACAATAGTTGCTATTGCTAGCCTTGCTCCATTGCTCTCACAGTGCATACTGTAGTCTATACTAGCTGTTGCTGGGGGACTTTTAGCTCAAAGAAAAGACCAGAGAGTATTATTTCCTCCAGACCTCGCATCACCAGCCTGCCGCTTGACATCTTTCTATCTTAGGGGGGCACGGTGGCACAGTGGTAAGCGCTGTCGCCTCACAGCTAGAAGGTCCTGGGTTTGATTCCCAATGGGATGCTGCGCTGAAGGAGTGCGTGCCCGTCTGCATGTTCTCCCCGTGCCCCCTGGGGGTTTTCTTCATATAGGAACCCCTCACCAAAAGATGCAATATCCTGGTCGCTGAAGTGGTGCCTCCTCTGGCCTGAGAGGTTAACGTTATACAACGTTAAACATTGAGAGAAAAATAGCATATACTCATATACGCATATACTCATATACTTATGAGCATATACTCATAACGTTAGATCAACTGTATCAATCAATGAGGGGGAACAAGGGGGTTAAACTCGTCTGGATTAGGGTTTAATATTTTTCCCGAAAATGCGCCATACTGGGAAACGGGAAATGAAGCCCTCTTTCCCGGGAATCCCGGGAAATTTGTATTTGTATTTGAATTTTTTTTTTATGCATCAAGGAGAAATATAATAAGTATATATATATATATATATATGTATTATTTGGTGCCATTCATATTTATTAATTAAAGGAGAATTTCGGTTTTTTACAAGGCCCATCTCCCCCCTCTGTGAAACCACTTCTTCAGAGAAACCACAGAAGGGGGACGATACGCACTGTAACCCCATCCGGGTCAGATCAACGCTGACTCCGGTGTTGTTGTTAGCCTAGCTTCTAGCTGTTACCTAAATAATTATATTTACAACCATAATGAACCGTGATCTGACAGAAAAAGTGTCATTTAGAGAGCGCGTGCACTGCCGTGCAGAATGCCCCGTGGGCTCCTGTTCTAGCGGTTCTAGCCTGTTTGAAGAGTGTACTCGGAGCTCAAAATCTTCCCTGGGCATCCGAATGACGCGAAACTATTTCGGTGAGTAAAACATCATATTCTAAACTGGAAATGAGGACCGTGGTGTAAAAAACCGAAATTCTCCTTTAAGGCAAAACATCGCAATTTAACAAACTTTTTAAGCTGTTTTTAGGCTGTATGTAGGCTGTACCTACAGTATATGCTGTAGGCTATATAGTGCCGTTAGGGTTTATATAGTAATATATAGTAATTAATATAGTAATATAGTAATCGCCTGGATTGGCATATGAATAAATCCTGTAGTAGCCTAGGCTAAAAGATGTCTTAGAGACTTTCTAGTTGACAACCTTTACTTGTGCTTGGTTCGTTCTGTTGTGGTTTGTCGCGGTCCGGTTCGTCTAGACACGAGCCTAACTCTTTTTTTGAACCGAACCCGTTACATACAGTGATTAATACAGTTATACAGTGATTAACAGTGTCATTCGTTTCTTCAAGGTGTGGCCGTCCAGCACCAGTGATGGGGACACACAACAGAGGATCAAAGGATTTGTGAAAATTAACTCTATAATATTCTGCTCTCCTGAGATTTTAATGCTAAGCTACATGTTACTGATGATGATCAGTTGTTTCAACATAGGATATTGTAATAACACACAAGCCAAATGCTGACATTTGCTTTGAACCATTTGTAGCTAGTATCTGCCAGTGACCGGAGAATATTGTTATATTTCCTTGTTTTAATGTTTTTGTCAATAAACATTGCCAACAAAGATAGCCTTGTTGTATATTATCATGTAAATATGTTAGTTAGTTAGTTAGTCAGAGGCAGGTTGGATAAAATGATCAGATGTGATATAATATTATATATATATATATATATATATATATATATATATATATATTATATATTGTTGATGTCGAGTGAACACGAACTACGAACCGAAGATTGGACCAGAGGACATGACTACGGAGAAACAACCGACCAGCAGTCTGCTTCAAATCAACGAATACGGAATGCTTTATATTTATTGAAATGAAATATGGTGATATCTGGTGGTCTGAAATTACTCTCTCTAGCTAGGCTAACTGGCTCATATTGTGTCATATTATTGTAACGTCTGAATCGGCGTCTCATAACTTTATAATAGCATAACGTTACATAGCCTGGATGACGTTAGCTAATGCTACCCAGCCTTCCATTGGCATATGCTGCCTTTAGCTTGTGGTATTACAGTAATATTGTCTAGCTGGCTAGCTAGACAGACAAGTTTATCTGAAACCAGGGTGACAAGATCCCTGCTAATTCTAGCTTGTCTGCCTTTCTGTGTCACAGAGTATCTAGCTGGTTTACAGTATCTTAACAGACTATGCATTACATGCTACACCATGCAACATATTCGATATAATTCAAACAATGGTTCCTTTCCCCATACCATGGTGGGCTGATGAGATCTGATGATATGGAGTTGATCTGAGTTGATGATAAAAGGTGTTTTCCAATAATCATGACATTAGATTGCCATATTTTTAACTGAACTTTGCGGAATTACCTCAACACAATTGTGTATCAGCTTTAAATGTCAAATATATACAGAATTAAACAAACGACCAGCAGCATTCAAATGTTCAGTTCTTACCTTTGCTCAGTAGACTGCTGTCCATCTTTGAACTGAGTAGGAAGATCCATAGACTGGTCACATTGTATAGACTGCGGCGTGAACAGACAAGCAAATTTTGGCTTGAAATCCACCCAGAAAGTCATGCCGCTGCCGCCCACAAGGTGACGTCTCCAAGTTTCCCCAAAGTAGCGTCTAGATCTTGCAAAACAAGAAATATTGATCTTATATTGCTTTGAACGACATTTGATTGACAATTTATTTGTTGTGTGATCAGATAGTCACAGTGTGATGTGCACTCCACGTGCAATGACGACTATTATTGAACACCCATTGTTTTAAATATGAAAACATGTTTATGTCATATAAGTGCCCATAGCATGTGTCTCTTATTGTATTTATCACAAGCTTCCTGAATCCTGTGGTGTTTTGTCCCATTAGTCTTGCCATAACTGAACGCAGTGTGTTCTGGGATGTTGTGCTGTATGGTGCTGTCTGCTAAATAAATGGTTAACTTACGCTGGTTACATTATCTGGGTTGGTTTAATAATCGAGGTGGGGAAAGTGAAAAAGCAGCTCCCCTCCCTATACCACCACTGAGGTGCCCTTGAGCAAGACCCTTAACCCGAACCGCTCCAGTGGAGCTGTTCAGTGGCCAGCAGATCAGACTGTGGTTATACTGGTCAGCTTTTGTGTGTGAATGTGAACAGGGCGCTCCTGAAAAAGAGAGCATTGCTCTCACAATGCACGTTCTAGTATGAACCTTCAACATTGAGGACAGTATAAGCCGTACAGAGTAGATGCACGCACAGTCAACATAAAGTCTTACATTATCATACATGATCTAAAATAATACCTGTCTCATCGCTGGTTGGAATCATGAAACTGAGTTAGCGAGGCAGCCTCGCAATGCAAGTTCCAGTAGGAACCTTCATTTTGAAACTTAAGTCCGCAATAGAAAATCTCCATTAACGACAGTATACTGTATATGACAAAATGCAGTGAGTAACTTGAACAAATCAATAGCCTAGTGTTTAAGAGAAAGGACTCTGAAGCCAGCGCCCTGGGATCAAGTCCTGCACCAGGTTGTCTTTTTATTCTCTGAATATAGCCTGGGAGTGGCATATTTCGACGGGGAAGGAGACGATCTACGTGCAGCGGCCGTGTAGGAAACGTCATCGACGTCGCTAAGATTTCCATTCCAGATATATAATTAGACCCTGACTAAGATGTAATGGTTTGACGTGCCGAAGTTGGTCGTTATACGTGAAAATGTTTGCTGGGTCTTCATGGACACACAGCTGGGTACAGGTGATTCTGCTCTCTCCTGCTGGACTGGGCTTCAACACAACAGAGACAGAGCTTTGACTCTGGATAATGAAGGGTTAATGATGTCACTGCTGAGCTGTAATGATGTCACTGTGCTGAGCTGTAATGATGTCACTGCTGAACTATAATGATGTCACTGCTGAGCTGTAGCCTAAGATGTCACTGCTGAGCTGTAATGATGTCAGTGCTGAGCTGTAATGATGTCACTGCTGAACTATAATGATGTCACTCACTGCTGACGTGCTGAGCTGTAGCCTAATGATGTCACTGCTGAACTGTAATGATGTCACTGCTGAGCTGTAATGATGTCACTGCTGAACTGTAATGATGTCACTGCTGAGCTGTAATGATGTCACTGCTGAGCTGTAATGATGCTGAGCTGTAATGATGTCACTGCTGAACTATAATGATGTCACTGCTGAGCTGTAATGATGCTGAGCTGTAATGATGTCACTGCTGAGCTGTAATGATGTCACTCCTGAACTAGTCTCAATGCCAGACCCATGAGAGTTCTTACGCTGATATGTTAGTGCATGCTGCAGATCTCTCGGAGTGCAGCGATTCAACGTAATATTTGAGTCTGGGGAGAGACTACTCCTACTAGTAATGTCACTGCTGAGCCGTAATGATGTCACTGCTGAACTATAATGATGTCACTGCTGAGCTGTAGCCTAATGATGTCACTGCTGAGCTGTAATGATGTCACTGCTGCTCCCTCTCTACTTGTTCTGGTAGCTGCTCAGTGACCAACAGCAGAAGACTGTGGTTGTACTGAGCAGCTCTGGTATGAATATCTGTAACTGTGTGGATGTGAGGCAGATCAATGCTGCAAAAGAACATGGATGTAAAGTAAACCCCTTCTGGATAAATACAGTAACTGCTAAAAATAAGAATACAATGTCACATGTTTTAATGCAAATAACATATTTTTTGTCTGAAAAATGTAAATTAATAAAGAAATCCTTAGACCATGCTCTGATGGTGCACTGATTATTTCATGCAAGGTTTTGAAAGAAGAAACTGAAGCCCTATTCGCAACCGGGCGTTTGAGGACCCATTAGCCATTAGCGTTTCATTCAAAGGCCTTCCTCAGCGTGAGGAAGGCCTTTGAATGAAACGTTCTGCTGCTGCCCGGTTTGAGGAACCATTCAAACCTGTGAAAGGACATTTGGAGTGCTGGCTTTTTCTCGATTTACTGAACTCTTTGCTTGCCCTGCACCCAGTGAGTTTTTAGCAAGTAGTGGGTCATCATGGTAGCTACATAGGTCATAATGTGCAACTTCTAAAAAATAAATGATAGCTACTATGAACAGAATAACAAAAACAGACTCCATACTTCCCACCATTGCTGTAGTCCCGAATCCTTATGCAACGTCACAACGAAACATAAGAACAATAAGAGGAACCTCAAGTTTAATGTTTGAATAAAAAGAGACCAGCAGAACAAATACAAAGTAGACACAGTGTGTTATTTCTTGAAACACAATTTTTTAAATTGGCCTGTTTAATTCTGAGTGATAGGAGCAAGCCTATGATGTAGTTTTAGTGCAAGAATTCTTTAGCACTACAATATCAAAAGGATATGTAACTAAATGCAATATAACCTTTTTCAAGGATATGTACAATGTGTGAGACATCAGTTTTGTATTTTATCAAGTTTGTACAAAAGCGTTTATTTTGAAAGATTCTGATCGGAAGTCCAAATGGTTCTGCTGCTTACTGTATCCAGCCAGCTGGAGGCTGCAACTCCACGGGGATGTCAGTAAATTCGAGTAAAACACAGACTTCGCTTATCCCGTGTGACACAGACGTCGGGGGGTAATTTTTATATCACATGAGGTCTCCAGGTAATACTAGTCCCGTGTGAATAGGGCTCATGTCAACAGACTATCATGACTTAGACTTAGAATTGAATAATAACAAACTCATGTTTTCAGTTCTTACCTTTGCTCAGTAGACTCCTGTCCATCTTTGAAATGAATAGGATGACCCATAGACCAGTCACTCTTCATGGACACACAGTTGGGTACAGGAGATTCTGCTCTCTCCTGCTGGACTGGGCTTCAACACAACAGAGACAGAGCTTTCACTATATAATGAAGGGTTAATGATGTCACTGCTGAGCTGTAATGATGTCACTGCTGAGCTGTGAGATGGAGAACAGTCGTGAACAGTTAGAGATCATCATCTTACCTCTTAGCCTTGGTCCGGCTGTCATGTTCCTCAGACAGAGAGAGCCTCTCCTCTCTCTCCTCACACTGATTCATAGTGGAGCCAACACCTTGACACAAACACACTGGGCTGATTCATCACAACAAGCTTTCACCACAGGATAGATTATGTCACAAACAATGTGTATTCCATTGATAAATACATCCTTGACATCAAATACACTGACATGGGTTAATCTAGAAATGATTCTTAAAGAAGACATGAAACATTTAATCATATGACTCTAGTTCATTTCACCTAAAAAACAGACAGGACACTGCTTTCAAGTCGCACATTTACCTATTTTCTAGAAAGATGAACAACATTTCACCTTTTCACCAACTGGGGCACTGCTTAATGACCAGTGCAGGGCTGAAAAAGTAATCAGATTACTTGAACATCACTATGGCGGCAGTACAGTAGGCTACAGTACAGTACAGTACAGTACAGTACTAGGTAATTAAAGGAGAATTTTGTTTTTTTTTAACCTGGATCCCTCTCCTCACATTAATTATTATCTGACGACTCACCCAGTGTTCTCCGCAGCATTTTTGTCCGTCTTAGGTGTTGTTTTGAGATCAATAGTGTGCAAGCCAGCCATAGAACGGAGCTCCGTGGGGGCCACTTAGCAGCGTGCTTTTCATCCATGTAAATAGACAGTTTTATTCCCGTTTTCGACCCATATCGTCATAATCTCATCCCTAAGGAACCATCAGACATCAGCGGTAGTTACAGGCATCCCATTTCCGCCTGTCGGGTCAGTGAGACCAACTCTCCTCAAGTCCCGCGAGACTTTCCTGCCGCTGGCCTGTGGACTGACTTGACGAGATTTGGTCTCACTGACCCGACAGGCGGAAAAGGGATGCCTGTAACTACTGCTGAAAAGAGCCCGGGGGAGAATTAGCAGTCTGATGGTTCCTTAGGGATCAGATTCTGACGATATGGGTCGAAACGGGAATAAAACTGTCTATTTACATGGATGAAAAGCACGCTGCTACGTGGCCCCCACGGAGGTCCGTTCTAGGACTGGCTTGCACACTATTGATCTCAAAACAACGCCTAAGACGGACAAAAACACTGCGGAGAACACTGGGTGAGTCGTCAGATAATAATTAATGTGAGGAGAGGGATCCAGGTTAAAGTTTTAAGGGTTGGTATTAAGTATTTTGAATTCTAACAGGCTCACAGCAGATGTTGTTGTGTTTCTGACTTGGATTGTGGTTGTTTTGATTCATCAAAACATTCAAAATCCTTATTACTGTACTGTACAGCCACCCTAGTGATGTCTTCAAGGAACGTACTAGTTGGCAAAAAGATGAAATGTTGTTCATCTTTCTAAGTTAAATTATGTGAATAAATTCAATAATAATTGTATGTTCAAAACTGTAAAATTATTTAAGTAAATAGTCAACCTGAAGGTAGTGTTAAAGTCGAGTCCGAGTCCGACTCGCCTCAAGTCCGAGTCCTGTACACATTGTCAGGACTTGTGAGTCGACTTGGACTTGAGCAGTGAGCACTGATGACGCTTTTGTTTTTGTGTTAAGGTTCACACCGACCTATTAAAGTTTTTCGCTGGCATCGAGTTTACATACAAAGTCAATGCAAACGAGCGACTGAGCGTTGATTCGCCCGGGAGAAATATCGCTGGGCATCCGAGCGACAGAGCAGGGGCGTAGGCAGAAATTCAATTATGGGTGGGCCTGGATAAAATTGGGTGGGCCTGGATAAAATTGGTGGGGCAATTGCATGATGAAATCGTCATGCATTAGACTCTGGAGATGATGTGCCCTGCATTTTTAAGCTACAAAACCATTAGCTAGCAAGGCAGCAGCAAGTTTGCCTCTAGAAAACAACCAATAAAAATAAATAAAAAAAGGGCCTGTGCGCCTACCCAGGCCCACCCATAGAAACGCCCCTGCGACAGAGACAGAGCGATAGGGCGAAAATTCGCTCGTCACCCCAGATGAAATATCCCAACTCGAGCTAAATTTCGCTGCCATCAGTCGCTTGCTGTTCAACGCTGATTGACTGCCGTGTGAGAGTGAGTCAAGGATCACACTGGCTTGGAACAAACGGCTGGTTTATTGTGTGGCAACAAACCACATTGACAGCTGATTGACAGGCTGACAGCTGACATGAAGTGAAGTCTGTACTACCGGTATAGAGCTCGCGTTAGGAGCACGCTGATAGGCTTAGCTTGTAAACAACTACGGTGGCTCGTAGTGGACAAACATCACAACGTTGTGTAACGTTATAGCACCCAGATGTCCGTCAATTATTGTGCCTGTTGTTGACGAGCGATTTAAACACAGCGACAGAGCGATTCCAAAGGGTTGAATCGAGCGACGGAGAGAAAAATAAATATCTCGGTGTGAACACAGCTTTAGTTGTTTTTGTAATAGGCCCTAATAATTTGGCATAAGATATTGACAGCTATATTAATACCAGGACATTATTCAACTGGTGCAAAGGCAGTCATGCGTGTTCCACATGTGGATTCACGCTCATGTTCAGTAACTCTGGACTTGGACTCAGGTAATGGGGACTTGACTCGGACTCTTCTTTGGTAGTCTGACTCACAGGAAGCAGGCTGCGGGGATAAGCTCTGCCATTGGCTGCGACCATTTCAGTCGGAGCGAGGGGAAATCGATTTCCGCTCCTTGCGTCTCGCTCTCAAATACCTCCGCCACTGTGAAACAACAATGCTAGCTAGCAAAAATGGCAAGTTTTGGCAAATATTTTGATTGTGCAAGGCCTGCTTGGTACTTTCGGTGGATGGTTGTAAAGATAACAGAGCCTTTTCCCCGCTAGATCAGAGTGAGAGTAAGAGGAGGAGGAAGCAGGATAATAATGTAGCATAGCCCTTTAAGAGAATGGAAGGTGCTAGTGATTTTACGGTAACACTTTACAATACTGGTGCAAACGTGCATGAATGCATGCTTAACTCATGATGAATTAAGCCATTAATTGATGCTTACCGCATCATCAACTAATGAAAGGTATGTTTGATGAACACACCGAGTCATATATGAATTACTATTAATTAAGTAGGCTATGCCTATATCATCATAGTTAATTCCTCATCAACACATACATCAACACACTGTGTTCAATAATACCGTAATTCATGTGTTAATTACCACTATTAATGTCACTTTTCCCCAACCAATCTGCATTTTCCTTCCTTCTTAGCTATGTTTTATTCCTGCTGTAATTTGCCCTGTTTTTAATATGTATTTATGTTCTTATTACGTGAAACTGTTTTTATATGCACTGTAAGGCGACCTTGGGTGTTCTGCAACCGGAACTTTAGCGTTACCAGACCGCAATGCCGATAGCCCACATCAGAACCAGCTGAGCGAGGCGGTGTGCAGCGTGTCAGGGACCGGCTGGATCTAACCTCTCCCAGCCATTAGCTCGTTCATCATGGGCATTCCTTCCTCTTCGAAGCTTGGTCCACTGCAGGGACACAGAACATGTGGCCGGTGTTTTGTGCCTATCTTACCGGGTGTCTAAATGCACGACCTAGCAGGCCAGCCACCCCCTACCACTACCCAGGCTAAGAGCCTCTCTCCCGGCCCGACACCCAGGGCAGCCCCCCTACTACCACGGGTAAACCCAGCCCCACGTGACCTGCTCTCAGACCTGTTGACTAGTGAGCAGGGTCTGTCTGAGAGCAGGTCACTGGGGGCTGGGTTTACCCAGGCTACCACCACCCAACCCCTACCCGCCCTGCCCCTCACCTTGCCTGGGTCCCACACCTCCGGCCGAGAGCCCTTCAGAACCTCTTAGCCGGGTACGGCTATTTCAGCAGCTGTAGCTATCATTCCGATGTTGCTGCTCTGATATAGGCTATGCGTGTAGTAGCCCGCCTTGGTAGCCCCGAACCAGACCAACTCCAACACATTCTCTGACGTTGTATCCACTGTGCATCTCCAACAGACATCAAACACTGGATGTATGTCTTGCAGGCTCTATATGCCAAGAATTATAGGTACACTTATGAAGATGGCAATTGTCCATGAGATACAGCACATTGAACGTTATGTGACATCAACTGTTTGAAAATTACGGGTGTCAACAACTATAAAGGCAACCTTTGATATCAGTTAGTATGACTCGCTGCCAGATGACAAGATGTCCTGTTGATCATTAACATGAAACAACCATTCATTGACAAGTATAGGTAGCCGTAAATTACCCCCCCCAATATAGGTTATAGCAGTGCAATGAAATAGAATAGTTTGCCCTCGTATAGTCTGTGTTAGTAAAGGTAATATATGTGTATATATATATATATATATATATATATATATATATATATATATATATATATATATATATACACATATATACTGTACACACCACTACATATATACTGTATACATATTTCATCCAAATTGTAGTTTCTAGTTTGAGTACCGGTAGTTAAACTACCGTACTCAAAAATGACCAGAAAGTAGTTTAACTACTTGACTCACTACACAAATGAATGTAGTTGAACTACCAGCAAGGGACTGCAAAATGTAGTTATACTATAGTTCAACTACATGTAGGCCTAGTTCACTACTCCCCAACACTGCCTGTATGGAAACACTGTAGGGTATTTACCTGGTGAACTCACATGCAGATCAAATCAAAGAGATGTCCTAGCTTCATCCGTAGAGGAACACTGCGAGAGACGACGCTGCTGTTTCTCCTTCCTCCGTCCTGGCTGGGTTTCTGAGACGTGACCTGAGGCTGCGGTCACATCATAACTTCAGTATCAAAGTGCACAAATATCAGTTTGATATCAAACCTCCTGTAAATGAATAACAGACAGACACAATGAACCGAGTCATAATAGGCCAGGAGCCAGCCCCGCCTCTCAGGATGTTTTCTGCTACACATGCTACACATATAATATATATATAATAGGGCCACATTCAACTCAGGGCTGTTTGGTCTCAGGGGCACAAAGCAAACATTTTTGGGACAAAAATCATGTAAATGCAAATAATAAGGTACTGCAATGGCTTAAATAGTCATGCATGCATGACATTTAGCAGGAAGTATGCTGGAACATAGGGGGAAGTAGCAAAATAAGATTCTGGGGCTTGCTTCAATTCTATTGTTAAATTTCACCCACAAAATCATAGAAAGAAATACTGTCCGTTTTACAAATTCGATACACATTTCATATAATGATTATAAAAATAGTTTTACTTGGTCAAACCAAGCGATTTAGCCATTCGATATAATAAAGGCAGGACTGTCTGTCTGTATGTACTGTATGTATGTATGTATGTATGTATGTATGTATGTATGTATGTATGTATGTACAGTATGTATGTATGTATGTATGTATGTACAGTATGTATGTATGTATGTATGTTTCAATGCTGAGAGACCAGTGGGTAAAATTTAACAAGTGAGCTTTATTCACAAATGGCATGGCAACTCATTTTATGGCATGGCAGCATGGCAACTAGTTCTTTGGCATAATGACTCCGTGGTAAGATGCCTCTCTTCTTGTGGTGAGAGGAGGGCATCTGCTCAGACTAGGATACAGAATCCCCCCCCCCCCCCCATAGGGGAATTCTTCAGGAGTCAAGACATTGGTGGTGGACTGGGGAGGTGGGTGGGGCGAAACACAGCTTCAGAGGATGGGATACGATCAGCCCATGTACAGCGACCATGAGGTGAAGGATCAGGGAAAGAGGATGATGACGCGCTGACCATGGCTATATGTACTGCCACGTCATAGCCTCGGCAGTGACGTCATTACCGACGTCATATTGACATATTGACAGAGGCTGATTGGCTATTGAGGATGGGGTGAGATGAGTCAGGAGGCACACGTCATAACGGACGTCACACTAGGATTACACTTGACTTAAGCTGAGAGCTGATGCCTATTGTGATGTGAGGTAACATGACTGGTCCTCACAATGTATGTATATACTGTATGTATGTACTGTATGTATGTCCGTCACGTATCTCGAGAACCGCTCCTCAGATGGACTTCAAACTTGGGGAGTCCGCTTAGGGGACCTGACAGAGTGCAGTACCGAATTTTGTGCAGTTCCATAAATTGATCTTGGTGCACTTTGTGCATATTCCTTTCCCACAATGTTTATTCTCCAGATGCATTCAAATAAAACTCACTGGGCAGGCAGTTGCTGTACTGTAGATATATGTAGATGGTGTCTTAGGAGCAGGTTGAGGTGTGGCTACAGGACTTTTACAGCACATTATGAGCAAACTACATCAGGCATTTTCAGCAGCTACAACAATGAAGTGATTCAATTTCTCTGTTAACAGGATCGCTTGTGGTTCTTGAGTCACGCGGGTCCAATTTTGACTATAAGCTCTGGAGCAGTGGACAGCCCAACAAATCTGGAGGTGCTGGTATTGTGATGAACTGGTCAGGTAACAAGCACACTTCTCTAGCATCTAGTCTAACACATTTTTGGTAGGGTTAGGGTTAGGGTTAGCTAAAAGTGATTCACGTTGGTGAAGATCATCCTGCTGAACCCAAATTACCGCTCCCATAATGATTGATTGATTATTTATTTAGGTGTCATGCACTCTAGGTGCCCAACCCCCATGGGTTTACAAGACACAACAATAAAACAGAACAATAAACAACACAACAATGATACATTTAGAATACAAGTCGTAAGACAGCAATGGGCAGGACAGCAATATAAAAACCAACACATCAATTTCTAAATAGAAGGTTCTGTCTTTGCTCCCATGCTTGACAGATAACATTTGCAATGAGGAAGATTCCCTTGCTGAAACATAGCTCAAGTTTCTCATAGTCATCCAGCTCAAAAAAGTCAACGTAGATAGAGGACATTTTGCTAAAGAGTAGCCTACATCCCTCACGTCATCATACACAGTGCAGTAAAACAAGAAATGAACCTCATTTTCAATTTCATGTAGCTCACATAAGTAAGCATAGTCTTTCTTCTTCAGGAGTAGCATTAAATCTACCCGGTTTCTAGTGCTAAGGGGAGGGTTCCTGATCGTAGCTTTTTCATCTGTTCAAATCAAATTTCACATAGGGTTCAACACAGTAGCTGTCCTTTATGAGGACAGCCATCAACTTTTAACCACAGACTTTATTTTATACATTTAAGTGAAATCCCCATTCTAAAAACCTCATTCATGTTTCCCCCGTAAGATCCAACATGCTACTTCCGGACTCATTCCTGCGCTGTGCTCTAGAGCAGTGGTTCCCAACCATTTTTGTGTTATGTACCCCTTGAGCTGTTTTACCATGCCGATAGTACCCCCTCACTCATGTGTGTCCTAAAGTTGTTATATTAAACTTATATTAAACAGTAGGCCTCTCTAACACATCTCATTAAATGAAAATAATTTGATTCCTCTTTAATACAATTTTGACAGTTTTCAATTGGTTCAGTTTTCAATCAGTTTTTATCATTTTGGAAATACATTGTAATCCCAATCTTTCCAAGTACCCCCTGCAAGCTGCTCAAGTACCCCTAGGGGTACACGTACCCCTGGTTGGGAATCACTGCTCTAGAGCACCGCAATAGAGTCTATTGCACCAAAAAAGATGTATTTGCCTCAAAAAGAGAGAAACAGAAAGCATAATTTCACAAAAGCTCTTCAACTGTAGTTTGATCCACATTTCTGCAGCCAGTGCTTCTTATTGAAGACACGCACTGAAGAGACGCACGCACGCACGCACGCACGCACGCACACACACACACACACGCACGCACGCACACACGCACACACACACACGCACGCACGCATGCACACACACGCACGCACGCACACACACACGCACACACACACACATACCTGATCTAGTCAAACATTGGCATGTATGGTCCGATTTTTAGAGCCCAAATAAAATGTAAAGTTGCTGAGAGAACAGCGGGGAGTTCTAAAACGTTCCAGTTTACGTCATGTTCTTCTCACTTCACCTGCAGTTCTCACACCAGGTGTTACAGTAGGTGCAAGAGAAAGCACTTAACATCCTGTAGTTTCAGGTGTTTCCAAAAACGCTACAGAGGCTGTTAAACGAGTACTCATCCCAAAGGTGATCCACATTGTGTTTTTGTTTGTTGGCAACACATATCGTCCATTGATCTTGGTCACTCCATGTACTTGGGGATGCATCCTTTCAGGTCGACCACCTCCGCCCATTCCTCGTATCTCTCATCTTCCTGTGTGTGCTTTAGGTGCTGGAACAGAGAGACAGAGAGAGAGCTCAGGAAGCACAACCCAGCTGAGACACCTCAGTCAGTCCGTGTGACCTGAGAGCGCTTACCTTCTCAAAGGCGCTCTTCATCCCGCCTCCTTTTGCACCGACGAACGCCCAGCTGTCTCTGTGGCCCAGCGATTGGACGACGGAGCTGCCCAGCTCACCGATCAGCTTCTTCGCTTCGTCATTTAACCTGTCAGAAAGGCGATCAGCATATATTCTTTTTAACACACACATCAGTCTGGAGGAAGGGAGATAAGAGCTGATGATGTGCGAGACATTTACTTTGTGGCAGGGTCGTTAAAGGAGGCGATCAGCACAGCAGAGCCTTTCTCAACGGTCTTGATGAAGTCGATGAGACCTTGAGCATCTGCAAGACAAACACCCAGTTGACATGTTGGACCAGTGTTTTAGTCGAGTCACGATGTCTCGAGTCCAAGTCCCGGTCACCAAAGAAGAGTCCCGAGTCGAGACCCCATTCCTCAAGTCCGAGTCCAAGTTCTCAAAGTTGAGTCTGCAGGCTTGGAATTTCATTATTTTGGCTATCGAGTGGCCGGACCGTTCCCCGAGCTATTAATCCCATTATACGTACACTTGACACAACGCGCCACCACATTTTCAAAACTTTTATTTCACTACATGGCAAAAGTAGCTTAATTTTAATTTTATTTAAAAGTGCTTAATTTCTGTGCGACAAAAGCTGTGTTAAAGCCCCAAAAGTAAACACATTTGAAACAAATCTAAGTATTCTACAACACTACAGAACCAGAACCCCAGCACAATTAGTGCCTTGCTTTAAGCATAAAGCTGTAGAACCACATTGTGATAGTAGTCGTTCCTTACCTCCATCATACATGTTGAAGTGAGCGCTCTTGATGACTTCTCCTGTTTTCCCTGTTAGAGACAGAAGCTGTTAGAGAGACAGAAGCTGTTAGAGACAGAAGCTGTTAGAGACAGAAGCTGTTAGAGACAGAAGCTGTTAGAGACAGAAGCTGTTAGAGAGACAGAAGCTGTTAGAGAGAGAAGCTGTTGGAGACAGAAGCTGTTAGAGACAGAAGCTGTTAGAGAGACAGAAGCTGTTAGAGACAGAAGCTGTTAGAGACAGAAGCTGTTAGAGAGACAGAAGCTGTTAGAGACAGAAGCTGTTAGAGAGACAGAAGCTGTTAGAGACAGAAGCTGTTAGAGAGACAGAAGCTGTTAGAGAGACAGAAGCTGTTAGAGACAGAAGCTGTTAGAGAGACAGAAGCTGTTAGAGAGACAGAAGCTGTTAGAGACAGAAGCTGTTAGAGAGACAGAAGCTGTTAGAGACAGAAGCTGTTAGAGAGAGAAGCTGTTAGAGAGACAGAAGCTGTTAGAGAGACAGAAGCTGTTAGAGACAGAAGCTGTTAGAGAGACAGAAGCTGTTAGAGAGAGAAGCTGTTAGAGACAGAAGCTGTTAGAGAGACAGAAGCTGTTAGAGACAGAAGCTGTTAGAGAGACAGAAGCTGTTGGAGAGAGAAGCTGTTAGAGACAGAAGCTGTTAGAGACAGAAGCTGTTAGAGAGACAGAAGCTGTTAGAGAGACATAAGCTGTTAGAGAGAGACAGAAGCTGTTAGAGACAGAAGCTGTTAGAGAGACAGAAGCTGTTAGAGACAGAAGCTGTTAGAGAGACAGAAGCTGTTAGAGACAGAAGCTGTTAGAGAGAGAAGCTGTTAGAGAGACAGAAGCTGTTAGAGAGAGAAGCTGTTAGAGAGACAGAAGCTGTTAGAGAGACAGAAGCTGTTAGAGAGACAGAAGCTGAAAACTGAAGCTACGACCGTTTCTTATGAAAGAAAATGAGTGAAGTCTGGTCTAACACTCACCATTCACAACAACCATGTTTAGCCCAGGGCCGGCATTGTTTGTCACTGAGCCAAGAACGCTGAGGAAAGAGGACACAAGTCATACTGATGATACTGTCAATATCAACACAACAAACCAGCAATGAACCGTAGCAGCAACCAGCAACCAACCAAAGGTAGAGACACCAGAGAGAAAGAAAGAGAGGAGAGACCGGAGGAGAGACCTACAGCTTGTTCGCCAGACAGATCTTTGGAGGCACAACATTGGCAGCTCCAGTCTGGATGAAGAAGCTGAAGTGATCCTCTGGACAGTGCTGCACACTGCACGCTCCACCTGGAGAGAACAGGCGCAAAACTTTAGGCTCACGGCGCAGTGGTGTGGCCATTCAGCTTTATGGCAGCATGCCTCCTCCCACCACCCACAACCCCCCTAGCCACTCCCCCTACCTGCCCACTAGCTACTCCCCCTACCTACCCCTCGAATGCCGACTCTCTACCACCTTCCTATCTCTAGCTATGGCACCTATTCCCTAGCCTCACTAAACGTCCATGAGTGAGTGACTGAGTGAGTGTCCAGACTTTTCCATCTTCTGACCCCGACGGGGCCTGCTGGCACAGCGCAGTGGGAAGAACACAACGCTGATCAGTCCTGATTAGCTTCATTGATCAGTCCTGGTCCTGACTAGGCTTGGGCAGTATCTATTTTTTTATTAGACCCTGATATACGGTATGACGGTATTAGTTTAATCTCCGGGGGGAAGCCAACTAGAAAATTCCAAATTATTCTTCTGTTGGCCAAGTTCCTGATGTATAGATTCCTGTCCATCAATAAAAGAAAGTTGCAACTTCTGTTTCAGAAAGCTATTTACCGTACATGCATAATGTTGTTAACAAAAGTCCTCCGTATTAAACGAAGGGAATGGACACTGTTATGGGCAAGTCTGTAACATGTTCATTTTAAAGTGGTCTTAAACAATATAGTGGCACTTGTAACACATATATGCTTGCCTATTAATACGGTTAAAAAAAGTATCCTACAAATGTCAAATAAAAATAAATAAATGAATAAAAATAATTTAGGCTAAGCCCAGCACAGGCCACATACCTTCATACTAAATACCCTGGTGGAAGCAATTCTCCATGACCGTCCAATAACAACTGTGTCAGATGATCATAATGAACAACCTACTTCCACCTTGCATACAGGAGCTGTTCACAGTCAGAGACTCGCTACTGTATATGCACTCAGGGGAACTTGTATTTTTAAGACATCCATGGCAAGGACCAACACTAAAGGCAAATGCACATCTGTAAATGGAGTACACTTATGGAACAACCTCGACAAAGAATTAAAAACATGCACTTCAGTCACCAAATTTAAAAAGATGTTTAAAACTCAGGTACTCAATAAATATAAAACATTATGATAAACAAATCCAACCACCAATAAAATCGAAGATAAGATTGTATAATGATTAACCAAAACCAAATAAAATAAACAAGGACCAATGCATTTGTTACTAACCTGTAACAACTGCATTGACTTGTCTAATATGGTGTATATATGGTATATTGAATTATATGTATATATATGTAAAAATTAATGTATATATGTATGTATTATATACGAACACGATCACTTGTAAATTTCTTTCTAAAATTCTGTCTGCAGTTTAGTCAAATACCATGATTGAAACTGCGTTAACATGTTTTGTTTTTTAGGGTAGGCAAAATAAGCTGTGGCTTCAGCCGACACCTTTTCGGCCCATCTTGCCACAACTCATTGTATGTGTGTATTGTCATGTTTTGTTGAATGGACCGAAATAAACTAACTAACTAACTAACTTGGAAGCCCTCACACATCACTGATGTCATAGACATTGTGACGTCATTGTGATGCCATCAGTGAGTGATGTCATCAGTGATGCAAAGTTGAGCAATTGTGCGCTGCGCAAGCCAATTAGAGCAGGTGAGGCCGCGCTGCGGGCGAGGCCACGCTGCGGGCGAGGCCACGCTGCGGGCGAGGCCACGCTGCGGGCGAGGCCGCGCAGTGACCTCGGCGAGCTGCACAGCGGGCAAGCCGAGGAATCGAACGCGCGTAGCGCATGAGATGCCTAGTTGTATACAAAACCAAAGATGACATTCCTTACACTTTCTCATGAATATTTGGTTATTTTTGTTTGTTTGTGTCTGCGAAGAAGTGGGCACTTTTTGCACACACAAAAAACTCAATTATGGCTTTTCTTTTGCTGGCATGCAATCTTTTTTGTATTTTATTTTGCTCTAATTTCTTATCACATGTACATTATCTTTTTCATAAGTAGCTTTAGTTAATCAAACTAGATTTCTCCCTAGGGTAGCTTTGCTGAAGTCAACTACTTCCAATGTGAAGTAATTGGTAGTTGCATGTTGCATGTTATGCTTTCAAAGTAGCTTTGATGTGCGGGGGCTGATCATTGACCTGACAGTGTGGGGATCGGTTTATGTCTGTCTTCAGCCAGAGGAAACTCAGCTGCAACAGAGAGAGATACAGACAGAGTTACAGACAGATATAGTCAAGAGTTACAGGCAGTCCGAGTTACAGTCAGACAGACAGGTTACAGAGATACGGCTGAGTTACCAGCATTATTTGCATTCAAAGCTCCTACCATCGAAAACGTAGTTGTATTTCTGTAGGATGACGGTAACAAGGATGAACAGGAATGCCAACACCGACACATACTGCAGGACCCCTGAGAGAAACACATCAGAAACATTGAGACATCAGAAACACACCAGAAACATAGAAACACGTCAGACAGAAACACATCAGAATAATAGAAACACGTCAGAAACAGAAACATGCATCAGAAACATAGAAAGACGTAAAAAAAAAACACACATCAGAAACATAAGAACACATCCGAAGAAACACATCGGAAACATAGAAAGATGTCAGAAACAAATCAGAAACATAGAACAGAAAGAAAGCTGCACTGTCTGATCCTGGGCTTGGTGTTATGTAGTCTGAACGCCAGACCCAAGAGAGTTCTTACGCTCTGGGTCTGATACACCACATTACTGCATGCTGCAGATCTCTCTCTGGGTCTGATACACTATGTTACTGCATGCTGCAGATCTCTCTCTGGGTCTGATACACTATGTTACTGCATGCTGCAGATCTCTCTCTGGGTCTGATACACTATGTTACTGCATGCTGCAGATCTCTCTCTGGGTCTGATACACTACGTTACTGCATGCTGCAGATCTCTCTCTGGGTCTGATACACTATGTTACTGCATGCTGCAGAGCTCTCTCTGGGTCTGATACACTATGTTACTGCATGCTGCAGATCTCTCTCTGGGTCTGATACACTACGTTACCGCACGCTGCAGATCTCTCTCTGGGTCTGATGCACTATGTACTGCATGCTGCAGATCTCTCTCTGGGTCTGATACACTATGTTACTGCACGCTGCAGATCTCTCTCTGGGTCTGATACACTACGTTACTGCACGCTGCAGATCTCTCTCTGGGTCTGATACACTACGTTACTGCATGCTGCAGATCTCTCTCTAGGTCTGATACACTACGTTACTGCACGCTGCAGATCTCTCTCTGGGTCTGATACACTACGTTACTGCACGCTGCAGATCTCTCTCTGGGTCTGATACACTACGTCAGTGATTCCCAACCAGGGCTACGTGTACCCTAGGGGTACTTGAGCAGCTTGCAGCGGGTACATGGAAGGATTGGGGATTACAATTTATTTCCAAAATGATTAAAACAGTATTCCAAGTAATTTCATAGGCCCATTTCTAAAATGATACATGATACAACTACTGTAGTTCCCCCCTGGCAGGTGTCAACTTACACTACTCTATGAAGAGGTCACGCATGTCACAACTGCACAAAACTAGAAAACATGGAAAAATGGCTCAAGCGTCCAGTTACTGTTGCTTCAGATTCAGGTTTAGGGAAGCCCAGAGACACAAGGGAAAGAAGAGGCCAAACCAAAAGACAGACAGTTCAGTGAAACATCTATTTTGTATGGATTTACTTTACGTCCACAGATCCACTGCAGCCACAGAGTTTTTGTTACGGCGATCATCCTCCTGACAAATAATTCAATGAAGCCAGCCCATCTACAGCAGCACCAGAGCACCAAACAAACACTCAGGAAGTTTTGGTAAAACTGACAACTTTTCAAAACTGTCAGAATTGTGTTAAGGGGAGTCATTCAAATGATTTTAATTTAATAATTAGTTGTGTTTGATACTAAAAGTTTAATATGAGTCTCATAGAACAAATGTAGGAGGATCATCAACACGCATGAGTGAGGGGTAGCCTACTGCTCGCATGGCAAAACAGCTCAAGAGATACATAAGACAAAAAAGGATGGGAACCACTGCACTTCACTACGTTACTGCATGCTGCAGATCTCTCTCTGGGTCTGGGATTGGTTCCCCCGAAATCCTGGGGGCACCAATCGGTAACGACTTTAGCGATCAGGCCCACCCACGCAACCTGACTGTTGACTTGTGAAAAGACACCACTCTCTCATTGGTGCTACGACCTGTCACTCATTTAATTTTGACCCCTAGACCCACCCTCAAAACAGCAGCTGTGGCTGCAAAGTGGCACAGACTATATAGAGCTGAACAGTCACGTGACATTTCTTGCCCCGGAAGAGAGTTCCCCATTCATCTCCCCATAGAACCTTTCAATTCCACCCCCCCCCCCCCCATCTTAATTTTTTGTTTCTGCTCCAAATAAAATGTTGTATGTCACTCACGATTCAGTAGGTCACGAGTTGGCTTGGTTCCAGCCTTAAAACTCGTTATATAAGGATTTTTCTAAATATCTATGGAGATATGAATGGGAAACTCTCTTCCGGGGCAAGAAATGTCACGTGACTGTTCAGCTCATGTAGTATGCAGAGTGCAGCGATAATATTAGAGTGTGGGGAGAGACTAGGGGCTCTATTCTCCCCCTGGTCTTAGGCGCTAAACTGGCCTTAAATACACAAAAAACACGCTTTATGCCTGCCTACCCGTGACTCGGGAAGATAGCGTCATGTTTTTATGCCCCCAAAATGCGCGTTACGCTGAAGAGGCGTGGCGCAGTGCCAGAACAGGCCAGAATGGGCATTTCGGCCTTAAATACCAGCCTAAAGCGATCTTGCCAACTGGCTTTAATTTTGCGGTTAACGCTTTTCAAAACCAGGCCTTATTCACTGCGCTGGCTCCCCTACAATACGCCATACACAGACATACATTTGCATCTCTCCCAGCATGCATTGAGACTTAACCAATTTTGACAAGAAAAAGCAACCAAATCAGCCTAACTAGGCTAAAGCGGCATGGTTCTGCGCAACCTGGACATGGCGCCCTGTCGCCGAATTGCGGCGACAGCGAGACTGTGCATACTCGAACGTTAACTCGGCACGTTGGCTGCGGTACACGTCCAAAACGTTATCGTGTCGTTTACCAAGAACTTGCAATCATGTCGGTGGGGGGACATTTTATTGTCCCTCCATTTCAAAACTCATTCCGGTGAGCCTTCAGAAGGCTTTGCTAGATGAGGGACAAGCACTGTTAAATGAGGAAATGGCATTTCCTCATTCCTCACAACAAGGAGTTGACGCCGCGGAGTCACATTTTCAAGGAGCTGCACGCCCCCTCCGCCGAGCTGCGTGGATAGGACGCCAAGCTGCGGCGCAGCTTGGTGCAGTCAGCGCCGGCGATTTCGCTCGAGCATAATTTGCGCTTACATGTAATCCAGGCCGTATATATATCCATCGCAAATACGTGTTATAGTCGAGTGACAACGTAACACGGTTGTACTGTGATGTCCGCCCCAACAATACTTAGCTTACTTGACTGTCTGTTTGTTAAACTCTTTGTAGTACACAGGTACAATTACTTCCAATTAAATTTTGTAATTTAAATTCCTAACAGCTCCTTTCTTCAATTTTTGGCTATATTTACAGTATGTCACATCATTTAGCCTGTCTGTGATGTGCAGGAGCAGCAGGTAGCCTACAAGCTATAAAACTAAGCCTGCCCTGAGAGCCGAGTGGGGCACTGGGGGTGCTTGTTCACTATTGTGAAAGTTATGTGTTTACAACATATAAAGATCATGGAAGTGGATGGTATCAGGAATGTCACCGATAGGTAACGTTCTATATTGTACAGGGAGACCATCAGCCCTGCTGAACAGATCTGTATTCACCTGGCTGTAGGTTGAATCATTTTATTCAGGCTATGATCTGTGATGCACTGAGATATCCAAATTGGCATGAAGAGATGACAGCATGCAGCCGCAACCGGAGTTACCGGACTGGAGTATATCGGTGGATCGGGACCTTGGAAGGGAAGAATGTGATTGGTTTACTGGAGACCACCAATCCAACACTTGTGAATAATTCTACGCTTAAAAAGGCGTGGTTAAATGGTTAGCGCCGCGGATTCTGCTGTTTAGCGCCACGGAAAAATTAGGGAATGCGCCTGACCACGCCCACTAATAGCGCCGGGCCAAGCCATGAATGCAAATTTAAGGCCAGGGGGAAGATGGAGCCCTAGGTGTGATGTGGAGGACAGCTCCCTCAGAGGGCTCAACAGCTCGCTTGACCAGTCCAACCAGACAGCTGGCTACTCTGTGGCATCTTCACATACCAGACAGCTGGCTACTCTGTGGCATCTCCACATACCATAGAAAAAATAGAAAAATACCCGCACACTGGAGCAGCTCCAATATATTTAATTTAAAAAGCTACAGCAGCAAGCTTTCGACCCTCACAGGGGTCTTCATCAGGCAAATGGCATGAGGGAAGACATAACAGGTATATATGGGGACAAGGGCTGATGACAGTACATTAACGGCAGCTGCCGTGAGTCAATTAAGCCTAAAGTGCATAGCCAATAGCAGGTAACCAGCACCTTAAAAGGACCTGACTGCAGCCAAAGAAATAAAGGCGCAGTCAGTCATTTTTTCTACATATGCAGGTAGCCTACAATCCTCAATATTTGCAATAAAATACATAGAAACATACATAAGAGAAATTACATAGAATAAATATACATACTAGAAAAGTGAAAAATAGTATGTGGGGAAATGAGTATTACACAATCAGTTAAAGCTAAAAGCTTGTATACAAAAATTACAAAAATTAAGACTGTATAAAGGAGAATAATGACAGTTATAAAAATGGTTTTATGTCAAACTCCTCATTCAGACCTTGAGGGGACATGGTATTTAGAAAGAAAATCCAATAGGTTTCTCGCTGTAGGAGCAACTTTTCATGATCACCTCCTCTGGGGGGTCTTGCTCCACACCTATATAGCGAAAGGAGTTGAGATTGTGGCCAGCCTGTTTAAAATGAGCAGCAACAGGGTTCTGCTCATCGCCGGTTCTGATGTTGCTCCTATGTTCACTCATTCTGGTGCGTAATTGGCGAGAGGTTTTACCCACATACGCAAGGCCGCAGGGGCAACGAATAAGAGATATAACGTGCGTGGTGCAGCATGTAATAGCACCACGTATAGTTATATTCCGGCCACTGTGGGGGTGACTGAAAATTTTACATTTGTGTGTATAATTGCATTGAGTACAGCCACCACATTTATAATTGCCATCTGGCACAGAGAGGAAGGTAGGTACAAGCTGGGGGCGCAAGTGGGATTTGACCAGGCAATCCCTGAGGTTAGTAGCTCGTTTAAAAACCAGTCTCGGAGTCTCAGTGTAAACCCTCTTAAGTTTTGGGTCTGACTCTGACAATATGCCAGTGTTTTAACATCACACTTCTAAATTGCGCACCTAGCGGAGAATACTTGGTGCAGCAAATTGAAGAGTTATTTAGAGTTTTTTTATTCTGTGTATTGGGCTGGAGACATTGCACCTGGGACACCTGGTCAACACGCTCCTTGGCTGCCTGCACCCACTCAGCTTTGTATCCTCTGCAGAGGATTCTGTTGGACAGGTCTGTGGACTGTGTGGAGTAAGACATGTCATTACTGCAGATCCTACGGACCCTGTGAAATTGACTGATAGGGAGACTTTTTACAAGTGCCCGTGGATGAAAACTGTCACCTCTTAGTATAGTGTTACGGTCAGTAGGTTTACGGAAGAGATCAGTATGGATGATGTTACCAGTTTTGCATACAAGTACATCCAGAAAACTGATACGCTCCTTGTCATATTCCAGTGTGAACCGCAAATGATCATTACAGGAATTTAAGTATGTATGGAACTTGGTTAGCTCATCCACAGTACAGTCAATAATCAAAAAAATGTCATCAATAAACCTTTTGTATAATAAGATTTTAGAAAAGAAAGGGTTCACAGGGTTCAGAACATAAGTATTTTCAAAAAAGCCCATATATAGACAGGCATAGTTCGGTGCCATTTTGCTGCCCATCGCAGTGCCTTTTAATTGTAGGAAAAAGTCGCTTTGAAAGCGAAAATAATTATTGGTTAAAACAGTATTAGCCAAATCCAATATACATTCCATACTGGGCTTGGACGTGGATGGGCGTTTTTGGAGAAAGTGCTGGAGTGCCTCAATCCCGCCCTCATGTGGGATGTTTGTGTACAGACTCTGAACATCAAACGTAGCAAATAATAAATGATCAGTGACACCTTCAAATGATTTTAGTGAATTAATCAAATCAATGGAATCCCTTATATAGGATGGTAACATAGCAACCTCTGATTTAATAAAAAAGTCTACATACATCTCCACATACCACACATCTACTTTGTATGAAGCATAACCATGTTGAGATCATATTATTATATTATATCCTATTGACTTTTAAGTTTTCTAAATACATTATTACATATTTAAAGAATGCATAAATGGTTCAAAGCAAAATGCAAAAAAGGAAAGCAACTTCTGTGTGTCTTGTGCTTGTGCTGCATATTTTTTGATATCTACTGTACAACCGTTTACACATTCTTTAAACATGTAGATATTTTGCACACACTGAATCCACTCCATGGACTTGAACAGTCAGTCTAGTAGTCAAACTTACTTGTGATGCTATGTCGGTTCATCATCTTTTTTGTTCCTGTTGTTCCTGCAAAAACAGTTAAGGTTGAACCGATGAGGCAGAGATTAAAATACCATATTCCACACTACATCGCTCTACACTTACAGGCTATATCCACAACAGACTTCATGGTCACTCTACTGACGATAACAGACAGCTCTACATACTGACGTCATCACAGTACAGGTAGAACAGATCCAGTTTCAAAAGAAAGTGCATACCAATAAATGACAGAGCGAGTGTGAATCTGAACTCATTGCAAGTTAAGAAACACAATATGAAAGTGAGTAAACTCCTGGACTGACCTAGTTGCATTGTGGTCATATTATATGAAAGTGAGTAAACTCCTGGACTAACCTAGTTGCATTGTGGTCATATTATATGAAAGTGAGTAAACTCCTGGACTAACCTAGTTGCATTGTGGTCATATTATATGAAAGTGAGTAAACTCCTGGACTGACCTAGTTGCATTGTGAGCATGCTGCCGATGTCCTGGCTCCTGTCACACTGAGGAGGAGAGTCCTGCAGAGGAGATGCTGGATCTGCCGGACGGACCAGTCAGTCCGGTCCCACCCCGCCCACGTTCCGCCCCGTTGACAGCTGATAGGCTGCTGGGAACCGTTCTGATTGACAGCATTGAGTCTGCGAACACAAATATTGATCATGTGAAAGGAGACATTCTGCAACTGCCAGCTGAGAGACAGATGGGATATTAATGGTTATGGAGTCACCGTTCCTGTGATTGTAGACATTAATGTACAAAGCGGTTCCCCTATCATCGCCCAGGGCCGTGGTAGGGGTTCATCATAGCATTGTCGCCCGACATGGGAGTGAACTGGGGGTGGGGCATATCGATGATTTCATTTTCAAATGAATGAGGATATCATCCAGTCATTATCTCCATTGTTCAGTCAACAGGGTTCGGTTTCAGGTTATTTCCCACATCTCAATTCTCAACTGCTGCTCATTACGTCATTTAGTGGATGCTTTTGTCCAAAGTGACTTGCAGTACATTTTGTCAACAGTAGTGAAAGCAACAGTGCGTCACAGCCTCCATTAGCGAAGACATTTAAAAGAGGATTAAGTAGCATTTGTAGAGTTTTTAAAGGGGGGTGAAGAAAGATTAGTTCAAGAAGAGTCACAACACTGCAAAAAAAACTGCGACCCGGAAGTGAAAACCTGACAATGAAAACCAATACAAGTTTAGGGGCTTGTTGTATTTCATAGTAGTGATTTCTAAACCAGAACATGTAGCCTCATATCTATTCTGTACTACAGACCCAGTGTTTTCTAATATGGACGATGGGTCTGCAAAACAATCCCCCTTCCTATGTTTCATGTAGCCTACAAATATGGGTTTATGTGAATCAGAGCCCTCGTGAGTTCCAAGTGGTACAGCGAGTTGTCGGTTAAACTCACTCCGCAGTCCGCAGTATAAAGGCCCGTTAGCCAGCACCGCCAAAGGGAAGTAGGCTAGCTCTTGCAGTTGGCGCATCCGCTTTTCAAAGCGGGGCATCGTGGGATCGAATCCCGCCTCCACCTCTGGGCCCGCCCCTAAACATGGATCGCTGTGACTGTCAACACAACACAGGTTACACATAATACACCTTGTAAAGATGAAATAGTTGAGGAAATGAGCAAACTTCAAAAGACGCTGTGATATGAATGTTTGACATTATTTATAACATACTGTATAAAAATAAGTTACTCCTAAGAGTAGGATACATGGTGGAGCCACACATGGAAAAATAGTGCAGGTAATTTCCTTGACAATGCAGCTTCTACTGTGAGCACCTTATGGATGGACTTGATTAGCATCACTAGCTGTCTATAACAAGCAGTGTAAGGCTTTACGCTTCCTAAATCCAGTAATCACATTACAATTACAATACTATAATGCCAGCAGTGTCTGTCTGTCTGTCCTTCACGTATTTCGAGAACCGTTCGTCTGATTGACTTCAAACTTGGGTGCACTTAGGGGGGCCCGACGGGAGTGCAGAGTGGCGAATTTCGTGCAATTCGGCATAGTGCCAACGACTGGCAACACAAAAAGCGGTTTATCTTGGGAACCGTTTGTCCGATCGATTTCAAACGTGGGGAGAGCACGGCTGGGAACCCAATGGAGTGCAGTACTGAATTTCATGCAATTCGAATACATGCAGTTATAGCGCCACCTATTGGCAAAACAAAAATCGTTTTTTAGCTCGAGAACCGTTGTTCCTACTGGCAACACAAAAAGCGGTTTATCTCGAGAAGTTTCCCCGATTTACTTTCAAACTTGGGGAGTGCTCTGCGTGAAACCCGACAGAGTGCGGTGCAGTATTTCATGCAATTTGGACACATGCATAGTCATAGCGCCACCTACTGTCAACACACAAAAAGCAGTTTATCTTGAGAACCCTCTGATCGACTTCAAACCTGGCGGGTGCGCTTCTGGGAACCCGAGAAATTGCAGCGGTGAATTTTGTGCAATTCGACCAATAAGATCACGGCTTTCACATATCTCCAGGACTGTCCGTCCGATCGACTTCAAACTGGGGAACGGGCACTGCACTAGTAATATATAATGTGCACTCATAAGTCTCGCCTCGTGCATGTAGCGAGGGGACTAAATGGACTAAATGGACTAAATAAAATCACATACATTTCCCCCTGATGATATAAAAAGGTATAAAAGGGTCCACTTTTTGGGACCTGACATTTCAATGTCAGAGAGACACACAGCAAACTGTACTGGACCCGACCCAGACCCGCACAGCCCACTTCTTTTGAATGGACCCGAGACCCGGCTGGTTCTGCATCACACCCTTGGGTATTCGGGCATACCTGAAGACCTCTAGTGCATGGATTAATCCATGTCAACAAAGCTTTGTTGACATGGATTAATCCACGTCAACAAAGCTTTGTCACATGACCCTATCAAAAAGCCATTTGGTATTTCATCAGCTGCAGGTTTCCACGGTAACCACTGGTCAATCACATCAGCTCTATGAGACAGTATCAATATACTGTGTAGTGGTTCTGGTCCATTTATTGAATGCCAATACACAAATGTCTCATCAGGCCCGTGGTCTTCCTTGAAAAATAGATTTGTAATGTTACAAACAGATGAGCTTTGGTTAAATCCTAAGACCAATCCTCAGACAATCATTTGTATTTTAGCAACAATACACATGTAAATACAGCTCTTTGAAAATGACAAAACATTTCACATTGATGTTGTGAACCAATAGATGTGATGTTGTACATATCCAGTCTGTGTTGTACACATACAGTCTGTGTTGTCCACACATTCAGAGTTGGAAGAATGTCGAGAATGACACAACATGGTTATTGCATTCACAAAGAAGAATTGTACAGCTGAGCCACTGACCAGATCTCAGTTCTTAAGGCTTCCATCAGAATTAAAAGGAGCTTTTGTGCTTCCAAACATCTAAAATCAACAGCAGTGCTCAACCAAAAGTCTGTGGAGGCTGAATTGTTTCACAGATGACCTACTGTAGATAATGTTCAGAATGTACATTTCTGTAGATTAATGTCCAGGCTTCTCAGCCACTGTTTGAATAGCTTTAACACTCAAATTGAACCTGCTCAAATCGTCCTGTCCATCCAGAGAGGTCTACCAGGATGGTTCACATCCCAGAGTGGTGTAGACCTACAGGACTGTCTACCACAAGGTTTCTAGATGGGTGGTCTACAACCAGTAGGAGTGGCATACACTTCCAGGTAGTCTATCAGAGAGGTCTACACCACCAGGACAGACTATGAGTGTGTCCAGGATAGTCTTCCAGGGCATCTAGACTTCCACGATAGTCTACCAGTGCATCTAGACTTCCATGATAATCTAACGGGAATGTCTACACTTCCAGGATAGTCTTCCAGGGTGTGTAGACCTCCAGGATAGTCTACCTGGGTGCCCTTTCCTCCACAATAGTCTTCCAGGGTGTCTAGACCTCAAGGATGTCTACTACAGCTCCAGCTCCAGGATACCCTACCAGGGCGTCTATACCTCCAGGATAGTCTACCTCCAGGCCAGTCTTCCAGACGGTTCCTACCAGGGGATCCTACATCCAATTGTGGTCTACCTGTGTGGTAAAGCAGCGTGTTCTACCAGCGCAGTCCTACACATCCAGGATGCTCTACATCAGGGCATTGAGGTGTCCAGAGTGTCCTACAGAGTTCAGCATCAAGGCTCGCTGGTCCAGGAGCTCCCTCTCGCGGCCCAGCGTCACTCTCTCCTGCTCCACCATGGCTCGATCTCGCTCGACCGCCGCGCGCTCCCTCTCCAGCCACAGCCTCTCCGCCTGCACCGCCGCCCGCTCGCGCTCCACGGCCGCCCGGTCCCTCTCCACCATCTCCCTCTCTCTGTCCACCGCCGCCCTCTCTCGCTCCACCATCTCCCACTCCCTCTCCAGTCCTCCCAGCGGCCCGTCGCACTGGTCCGGGGGCCGCTGGCACGGGTCCCCGAGTGGAGCGTCGCAGAACGCATCCTGTCCGTAGTCCGAGGAGGAGGCGGGGGGAGGAGGAGGGGGGCGTGGCCTGTGTCTGGGGGCGGGGTCTGGCTGCTGCTGCTGCTCGTCTTCTAGAGTGACGGGGGTGAGGAGGGGGCCGCCGGTCGCCAGGCGACCCTCCATGGCGTCGTTCATCAGATGAAACCACGGCCAGGAGGAGGCGCTGTCTGCCACGGTCTCCATCCCTACGGGAGGATACTTCAGATCCTGAGAGGAGAGCAGACAAGAGGAGAGGAGAGATCAATCTACTCACCAATAAAAAGTTGTTTGGGTAAATTTCTTGTCACTTGTCATTTTGAAGCACTTTAAATGTCTTGAACCCAACCAGCCTAAACATCTAGTCTACTGTAACCTACTCTATTCTGAAACTAAACTAACTAAAGAAACTAAAAAAAGTGTTCTGTGGTAAAAAAAAAAAATTCCCTCTGCTCCACTCGCTTGCTCCTGCCTGGAAGTGTACATGGCTATATAATTTGTACAGATCAGATTTGATTATAAAAAATATATTCTGATCATAAAATGTAAAACATTTTTAAAGATAATTTTATTTCAAATTGTTTTATTTATTTTGAATATATTTTACATTTTAACAGCTTGACTGCCAACGACGAGTGTAGTCGTCAAACACAATCCAGCTGTTCACTGCCAGCGACGACTTGACTCGTCAAAAAAATGATTTTTTTTTTTTTGACCGTGGGATGTGCATCTAACCCTTTTACATCTCTTATATAATTATTGGAGCCACCGAACGTTTACAACCCATTCCACCGACCCACTAAGTGGCAACAGTGCTCTGACTAGAGGAAGGCAAGCATTTTTTTAACTTGTCACGCCATTCTCACCCCAGCCATTCTCATGAAAATGGATGGGGGAAAACGCTTTCTTTTTCGCGCTGATTGCTGGCGATGCGGGATTGCAAATTTACATAATAGATTACAGTTGGAACACACTTTGAAACACGCAGCATAAATATGACCAGAATCGCAAAAGCTTCTCTCAACCAAAACTCCAAGAAGCGAGCGAGTCCATGCCGACTTCCTCAAACAGCGGCCGTGCAGACAGGCAGCAGCAGCAGCAAAGCACTGAGACTGTGACGGCCGCTGCAGCCAAGAAGAACGCCCACGGACTCTCCCTCTCGCTCTCTCCCTCTCTCTCTCTCGCTCTCTCTCTCTCTCTCTCTCCCTCCCTCCCTCTCTCTCTCTCTCTCGCTCTCTCTCTCTCTCTCTCTCCCTCCCTCTCTCTCTCTCTCTCTCTCTCTCTCTCCCTCTCCCCCTCTCACTAGGATTAAACCTAGTGCGTCTCCCTCCCGAGAGGGAGGGAGAGAGAGAGAGAGGGAGGGAGAGCGAGAGGGAGGGAGAGAGAGAGAGAGAGAGAGAGAGAGAGGGAGGGAGAGCGAGGGGAAGGGAGAGAGAGAGAGAGAGAGAGAGAGCGAGAGGGGGAGGGAGAGAGAGAGAGAGAGAGCCAAAAATGAATGGTTAAAGTGACAGTTCTATCGAATTTCACAAAAAGCCGTTTATCTCTGAATATTTTTTCTGACGCTAAAACCATGCTGTATTCAACTGCTAATGCTTACATAACTACTAACTCTACAAACTAACTCTTTTAGACAGAGAAAGTACACATTCTATTAGTACTTTTGAGATATTGTATGTTCACAAACTCCAAGCAGAAAATAATCCTCGGCTCTTGTAAAATGAGCCACAATCCTCAAAAAACGGCTTGGCAGAAGCTACCTACAGCAAGAAAAAAACGGCTGGCAGTCAATGTGTTAATATATTTCATGTGTTTTAGTCTGTGATACCGTGAAACCGTGGTATTTTTGTCCAAGGTTATCATACCGGCAAAAACATATGTAGATACCATTTGTTTATTATATCACAAATCCCAATATTGTCCACAATAATCGCAAATTGCAACTTTTCCCCAAATCATGCCGCACTAGCTGACAGTTGATCAATCAGACTGGCAGTTTATCAAGCATGCTGGCAGTTTAAGCAGGCTGGCAGTTTAAGCAGACTGGCAGTTTAAGCAGACTGGCAGTTTAAGCAGACTGGCAGTTTAAGCAGACTGGCAGTTTAAGCAGACTGGCAGTTTAAGCAGGCTGGCAGTTTAAGCAGACTGGCAGTTTAAGCAGACTGGCAGTTTAAGCAGACTGGCTAGCAGTTTGTCAATGCAGTCTGGTAGTTGGTCACTACCTTATATCTCCTCTTCAGATTGTCCCATTTCTTTGACATCTGGTAGGTGGAGACCTTCCCCAGCAGCCCCAGCTCCTTCAGGATGGCTCTGTTACAGTTACCACAGACAACATGAACATCAGGGCAACCGTACACACAGGTAAACACAGCATCAGTACACGCTGACGTCTAACACGTCACACGTCTATCACGTCACACGTCCATCTATACGACAGTCCGGTACTTGGGACAGGTGTATATTTGCCTACACAAGACACATACAGATAGATACACAGATAGATACACAAGACAGATACAGATAGATACATAAGACACATAAGACACAGTATCTTACTTCCAGGCGGCCTTGGCAGCGTTCCTCCTCCCAGTGAACAACGTCTCGTTTGCGGCTCGCAGTTTAATCAGCTTCCTGGTGTCCTGGTCTGTCACTGCAGGCAGAGAGAGACAGAGGCTGTCTGTCACTGTGACAAACAGACAGACAGAGAGAGACAGAGGCTGTCTGTCACTGTGACAAACAGACAGGCAGAGAGAGACAGAGGCTGTCTGTCACTGTGACAAACAGACAGACAGAGAGAGACAGAGGCTGTCTGTCACTGTGACAAACAGACAGGCAGAGAGAGACAGAGGCTGTCTGTCACTGTGACAAACAGACAGACAGAGAGAGACAGAGGCTGTCTGTCACTGTGACAAACAGACAGACAGAGAGAGAGACAGAGGCTGTCTGTCACTGTGACAAACAGACAGGCAGAGAGAGACAGAGGCTGTCTGTCACTGTGACAAACAGACAGAGAGAGACAGAGGCTGTCTGTCACTGTGACAAACAGACAGACAGAGAGAGAGCCTGTCTGTCACTGTGACAAACAGACAGGCAGAGAGAGAGACAGAGGCTGTCTGTCACTGTGACAAACAGACAGGCAGAGAGAGACAGAGGCTGTCTGTCACTGTGACAAACAGACAGACAGAGAGAGACAGAGGCTGTCTGTCACTGTGACAGACAGACAGAGAGAGAGACAGAGGCTGTCTGTCACTGTGACAAACAGACAGACAGAGAGAGACAGAGGCTGTCTGTCACTGTGACAAACAGACAGACAGAGAGAGAGCCTGTCTGTCACTGTGACAAACAGACAGGCAGAGAGAGAGACAGAGGCTGTCTGTCACTGTGACAAACAGACAGGCAGAGAGAGACAGAGGCTGTCTGTCACTGTGACAAACAGACAGACAGAGAGAGAGACAGAGGCTGTCTGTCACTGTGACAAACAGACAGGCAGAGAGAGACAGAGGCTGTCTGTCACTGTGACAAACAGACAGGCAGAGAGAGACAGAGGCTGTCTGTCACTGTGACAAACAGACAGGCAGAGAGAGACAGAGGCTGTCTGTCACTGTGACAAACAGACAGACAGAGAGAGACAGAGGCTGTCTGTCACTGTGACAAACAGACAGACAGAGAGAGACAGAGGCTGTCTGTCACTGTGACAAACAGACAGACAGAGAGAGACAGAGGCTGTCTGTCACTGTGACAAACAGACAGGCAGAGAGAGACAGAGGCTGTCTGTCACTGTGACAAACAGACAGACAGAGAGAGACAGAGGCTGTCTGTCACTGTGACAAACAGACAGGTAGAGAGACAGAGGCTGTCTGTCACTGTGACAAACAGACAGACAGAGAGAGAGACAGAGGCTGTCTGTCACTGTGACAAACAGACAGACAGAGAGAGACAGAGGCTGTCTGTCACTGTGACAAACAGACAGACAGAGAGAGAGACAGAGGCTGTCTGTCACTGTGACAAACAGACAGACAGAGAGAGAGCCTGTCTGTCACTGTGACAAACAGACAGACAGAGAGAGACAGAGGCTGTCTGTCTCTGTGACAAACAGACAGACAGAGAGAGACAGAGGCTGTCTGTCACTGTGACAAACAGACAGACAGAGAGAGACAGAGGCTGTCTGTCTCTGTGACAAACAGACAGACAGAGAGACAGAGGCTGTCTGTCACTGTGACAAACAGACAGACAGAGACAGAGGCTGTCTGTCACTGTGACAAACAGACAGACAGAGAGAGACAGAGGCTGTCTGTCACTGTGACAAACAGACAGGCAGAGAGAGACAGAGGCTGTCTGTCACTGTGACAGACAGACAGGCAGAGAGAGACAGAGGCTGTCTGTCACTGTGACAGACAGACAGGCAGAGAGAGACAGAGGCTGTCTGTCACTGTGACAAACAGACAGGCAGAGAGAGACAGAGGCTGTCTGTCACTGTGACAAACAGACAGGCAGAGAGAGACAGAGGCTGTCTGTCACTGTGACAAACAGACAGACAGAGAGAGACAGAGGCTGTCTGTCACTGTGACAAACAGACAGGTAGAGAGAGACAGAGGCTGTCTGTCACTGTGACAAACAGACAGGCAGAGAGAGACAGAGGCTGTCTGTCACTGTGACAAACAGACAGGTAGAGAGAGACAGAGGCTGTCTGTCACTGTGACAAACAGACAGGCAGAGAGAGACAGAGGCTGTCTGTCACTGTGACAAACAGACAGGCAGAGAGAGACAGAGGCTGTCTGTCACTGTGACAAACAGACAGGTAGAGAGAGAGACAGAGGCTGTCTGTCACTGTGACAAACAGACAGACAGAGAGAGACAGAGGCTGTCTGTCACTGTGACAAACAGACAGGTAGAGAGAGACAGAGACTGTCTGTCACTGTGACAAACAGACAGGCAGAGAGAGACAGAGGCTGTCTGTCACTGTGACAAACAGACAGGTAGAGAGAGAGACAGAGGCTGTCTGTCACTGTGACAAACAGACAGACAGAGAGAGACAGAGGCTGTCTGTCACTGTGACAAACAGACAGACAGAGAGAGACAGAGGCTGTCTGTCACTGTGACAAACAGACAGGTAGAGAGAGACAGAGGCTGTCTGTCACTGTGACAAACAGACAGGCAGAGAGAGAGACAGAGACTGTCTGTCACTGTGACAAACAGACAGGCAGAGAGAGACAGAGGCTGTCTGTCACTGTGACAAACAGACAGGTAGAGAGAGAGACAGAGGCTGTCTGTCACTGTGACAAACAGACAGACAGAGAGAGACAGAGGCTGTCTGTCACTGTGACAAACAGACAGACAGAGAGAGACAGAGGCTGTCTGTCACTGTGACAAACAGACAGACAGAGAGAGACAGAGGCTGTCTGTCACTGTGACAAACAGACAGGTAGAGAGAGACAGAGGCTGTCTGTCACTGTGACAAACAGACAGGCAGAGAGAGAGACAGAGGCTGTCTGTCACTGTGACAAACAGACAGACAGGTAGAGAGAGACAGAGGCTGTCTGTCACTGTGACAAACAGACAGACAGGTAGAGAGAGACAGAGGCTGTCTGTCACTGTGACAAACAGACAGACAGAGAGAGACAGAGGCTGTCTGTCACTGTGACAAACAGACAGACAGAGAGAGACAGAGGCTGTCTGTCACTGTGACAAACAGACAGACAGGTAGAGAGAGACAGAGGCTGTCTGTCACTGTGACAAACAGACAGGCAGAGAGAGAGAGAGGCTGTCTGTCACTGTGACAAACAGACAGGCAGAGAGAGAGACAGAGGCTGTCTGTCACTGTGACAAACAGACAGACAGGTAGAGAGAGACAGAGGCTGTCTGTCACTGTGACAAACAGACAGACAGGTAGAGAGAGACAGAGGCTGTCTGTCACTGTGACAAACAGACAGACAGAGAGAGACAGAGGCTGTCTGTCACTGTGACAAACAGACAGGTAGAGAGAGACAGAGGCTGTCTGTCACTGTGACAGACAGACAGACAGAGAGAGACAGAGGCTGTCTGTCACTGTGACAAACAGGCAGAGAGAGACAGAGGCTGTCTGTCACTGTGACAAACAGACAGACAGGCAGAGAGAGACAGAGGCTGTCTGTCACTGTGACAGACAGACAGACAGAGAGAGACAGAGGCTGTCTGTCACTGTGACAAACAGACAGACAGGTAGAGAGAGACAGAGGCTGTCTGTCACTGTGACAGACAGACAGACAGAGAGAGACAGAGGCTGTCTGTCACTGTGACAAACAGACAGACAGGTAGAGAGAGACAGAGGCTGTCTGTCACTGTGACAAACAGACAGGTAGAGAGAGACAGAGGCTGTCTGTCACTGTGACAGACAGACAGGTAGAGAGACAGAGGCTGTCTGTCACTGTGACAGACAGACAGGTAGAGAGACAGAGGCTGTCTGTCACTGTGACAAACAGACAGGCAGAGAGAGACAGAGGCTGTCTGTCACTGTGACAGACAGACAGACAGAGAGAGACAGAGGCTGTCTGTCACTGTGACAAACAGACAGGCAGAGAGAGACAGAGGCTGTCTGTCACTGTGACAGACAGACAGGCAGAGAGAGACAGAGGCTGTCTGTCACTGTGACAAACAGACAGGTAGAGAGACAGAGGCTGTCTGTCACTGTGACAGACAGACAGGCAGAGAGAGACAGAGGCTGTCTGTCACTGTGACAAACAGACAGGTAGAGAGACAGAGGCTGTCTGTCACTGTGACAGACAGCCTCTGTCTCTCTACCTGTCTGTCTGTCACTGTGACAAACAGACAGACAGAGAGAGACAGAGGCTGTCTGTCACTGTGACAGACAGCCTCTGTCTCTCTACCTGTCTGTTTGTCACTGTGACAGACAGACAGGTAGAGAGACAGAGGCTGTCTGTCACTGTGACAAACAGACAGGCAGAGAGAGACAGAGGCTGTCTGTCACTGTGACAGACAGACAGGTAGAGAGACAGAGGCTGTCTGTCACTGTGACAAACAGACAGGTAGAGAGACAGAGGCTGTCTGTCACTGTGACAAACAGACAGGTAGAGAGAGACAGAGGCTGTCTGTCACTGTGACAAACAGACAGGCAGAGAGAGACAGAGGCTGTCTGTCACTGTGACAAACAGACAGGTAGAGAGACAGAGGCTGTCTGTCACTGTGACAGACAGACAGGTAGAGAGAGACAGAGGCTGTCTGTCACTGTGACAAACAGACAGGTAGAGAGAGACAGAGGCTGTCTGTCACTGTGACAAACAGACAGGCAGAGAGAGACAGAGGCTGTCTGTCACTGTGACAAACAGACAGGTAGAGAGAGACAGAGGCTGTCTGTCACTGTGACAAACAGACAGACAGGTAGAGAGAGACAGAGGCTGTCTGTCACTGTGACAAACAGACAGGCAGAGAGAGACAGAGGCTGTCTGTCACTGTGACAAACAGACAGACAGGTAGAGAGAGACAGAGGCTGTCTGTCACTGTGACAGACAGACAGGCAGAGAGAGACAGAGGCTGTCTGTCACTGTGACAAACAGACAGGTAGAGAGAGACAGAGGCTGTCTGTCACTGTGACAAACAGACAGACAGGTAGAGAGAGACAGAGGCTGTCTGTCACTGTGACAGACAGACAGGCAGAGAGAGACAGAGGCTGTCTGTCACTGTGACAAACAGACAGGTAGAGAGAGACAGAGGCTGTCTGTCACTGTGACAAACAGACAGACAGGCAGAGAGACAGAGGCTGTCTGTCACTGTGACAAACAGACAGGCAGAGAGAGACAGAGGCTGTCTGTCACTGTGACAAACAGACAGGCAGAGAGAGACAGAGGCTGTCTGTCACTGTGACAGACAGACAGGCAGAGAGAGACAGAGGCTGTCTGTCACTGTGACAAACAGACAGGCAGAGAGAGACAGAGGCTGTCTGTCACTGTGACAGACAGACAGGTAGAGAGAGAGACAGAGGCTGTCTGTCACTGTGACAGACAGACAGGTAGAGAGACAGAGGCTGTCTGTCACTGTGACAGACAGACAGGTAGAGAGACAGAGGCTGTCTGTCACTGTGACAAACAGACAGGCAGAGAGAGACAGAGGCTGTCTGTCACTGTGACAGACAGACAGGTAGAGAGAGAGACAGAGGCTGTCTGTCACTGTGACAGACAGACAGGTAGAGAGACAGAGGCTGTCTGTCACTGTGACAAACAGACAGGTAGAGAGAGACAGAGGCTGTCTGTCACTGTGACAAACAGACAGGCAGAGAGAGACAGAGGCTGTCTGTCACTGTGACAGACAGACAGGTAGAGAGACAGAGGCTGTCTGTCACTGTGACAAACAGACAGGTAGAGAGACAGAGGCTGTATGTCACTGTGACAAACAGACAGGCAGAGAGAGACAGAGGCTGTCTGTCACTGTGACAAACAGACAGGTAGAGAGAGACAGAGGCTGTCTGTCACTGTGACAAACAGACAGGTAGAGAGAGACAGAGGCTGTCTGTCACTGTGACAAACAGACAGGCAGAGAGAGACAGAGGCTGTCTGTCACTGTGACAAACAGACAGGTAGAGAGACAGAGGCTGTCTGTCACTGTGACAGACAGACAGGTAGAGAGAGACAGAGGCTGTCTGTCACTGTGACAAACAGACAGGTAGAGAGAGACAGAGGCTGTCTGTCACTGTGACAAACAGACAGACAGAGAGAGACAGAGGCTGTCTGTCACTGTGACAAACAGACAGGCAGAGAGAGACAGAGGCTGTCTGTCACTGTGACAAACAGACAGGTAGAGAGAGACAGAGGCTGTCTGTCACTGTGACAAACAGACAGGCAGAGAGACAGAGGCTGTCTGTCACTGTGACAAACAGACAGGTAGAGAGACAGAGGCTGTCTGTCACTGTGACAGACAGACAGGTAGAGAGACAGAGGCTGTCTGTCACTGTGACAAACAGACAGGCAGAGAGAGACAGAGGCTGTCTGTCACTGTGACAAACAGACAGGTAGAGAGAGACAGAGGCTGTCTGTCACTGTGACAGACAGACAGGTAGAGAGACAGAGGCTGTCTGTCACTGTGACAAACAGACAGGTAGAGAGAGACAGAGGCTGTCTGTCACTGTGACAGACAGACAGGTAGAGAGACAGAGGCTGTCTGTCACTGTGACAAACAGACAGGCAGAGAGAGACAGAGGCTGTCTGTCACTGTGACAAACAGACAGGTAGAGAGAGACAGAGGCTGTCTGTCACTGTGACAGACAGACAGGTAGAGAGACAGAGGCTGTCTGTCACTGTGACAAACAGACAGGTAGAGAGACAGAGGCTGTCTGTCACTGTGACAGACAGACAGGTAGAGAGACAGAGGCTGTCTGTCACTGTGACAAACAGACAGGCAGAGAGAGACAGAGGCTGTCTGTCACTGTGACAGACAGACAGGCAGAGAGAGACAGAGGCTGTCTGTCACTGTGACAAACAGACAGGCAGAGAGAGACAGAGGCTGTCTGTCACTGTGACAGACAGACAGGCAGAGAGAGACAGAGGCTGTCTGTCACTGTGACAGACAGACAGGCAGAGAGAGACAGAGGCTGTCTGTCACTGTGACAGACAGACAGGTAGAGAGAGAGACAGAGGCTGTCTGTCACTGTGACAGACAGACAGGTAGAGAGAGAGACAGAGGCTGTCTGTCACTGTGACAAACAGACAGGCAGAGAGAGACAGAGGCTGTCTGTCACTGTGACAGACAGACAGGCAGAGAGAGACAGAGGCTGTCTGTCACTGTGACAGACAGACAGGCAGAGAGAGACAGAGGCTGTCTGTCACTGTGACAAACAGACAGGCAGAGAGAGACAGAGGCTGTCTGTCACTGTGACAGACAGACAGGTAGAGAGAGAGACAGAGGCTGTCTGTCACTGTGACAGACAGCCTCTGTCTCTCTACCTGTCTGTCTGTCTGTCACTGTGACAGACAGACAGACAGGTAGAGAGAGCCTGTGTATAGAGCAGTGTAACTGCGCGGGTCTGGACCTGCATGCGGGTCGCCAAAGCTCAATTGGTGCCTCGCAGCACGATACACTTCATTCATATGGTAAATGGTAAATGGCCTGCATTTATATACCGGTAGCGCTTTTATCCAAAGCGCTTTACAATCAGTAGGTAGTCTACATTCACCCATTCATACACCGATGGCGGCAGGCTGCCACGCAGGGTGCTGGCACACCATCGGGAGCAATTTGGGGTTCAGTATCTTGCCCAAGGACATTTCGACATGCAGACTGGAGGAGGCGGGAATCGAACCACCGACCTCTTTGATCCAAAGCGATTAGTGGACAACCCGCTCTACCTCCTGAGCTACAGCCGCCCATATCTTGCCCTCCTGGCGACTTTATTAAAGCGACTAGTGACAAATCTGGTGAATCTTCTGACCACAGGAAGCAATGCTAATGTGTTGAATCCCAAAGGATTTTGCCTATGAATTGGTGCAGCTGATGCCAGGTTTTCTCTCTCTCTCCTCTCTACCTGTCTGATAAACACATTATGAATTGGTGCAGCTGATGCCAGGTTTTCTCTCTCTCTCTCCTCTCTGCCTGTCTGATAAACACATTTCTAAAGGCATACAATGAATCTGGACTGGGTGGGCGGAGTCAGTACTTAATATTACAACCAAGTCAGTCAATGATTACGGCTCAACCGAGGCGTGGCTTTTTTTGTGTGCATATATTGATATGCACATTAGCGTGTGACATCATCTAGCGACTTTCTGAGCAGCCAGGCCATGCAAAGTTTCAGCCCAATCCGACCTGGGGACCTGCCCATGACCTTCCCTGGATCATAATTTGAACTATGGCTGAAGATTTGCATGGCGGTCATGCAAATCTTCAGCCATAGTTTAAATTGGGGGGGGGGGGCTAAGGGGACCTCGGCTCCCCGAAAGAATAATTTGAGACATTGAGGGGGAGCCCTAAAACTAAACTATATAAAAATGGGGCTGTTTCACCAAAACCACCTACCACATCAATAATCATGTTGGTTATACTGTTGCAATTAGTTTAGAAAAATATAGTCTAGAGGTCGACCGATTAATCAGGTGGCCAATTTCAGCAATTTGGCCTTAAAATGGGTCAACTCGTAGCTCTCAGGAAGGTCACAGATTGTGGACATAAATGGGACCTTTTCCACAGCGAAAGCGGTTAGATCCGGGGTGCCACAAGGGAGTGTCTTGGGGCCTCTCTTTTTTTTTTTTACTATATATTAATGACATGAAACATGCCTGTTCATCAGACCTCTTTCTTTATGCAGATGATTCAGCAATTCTGGTCTCCCATAAGGAATTAGCATTAGTGGAGAAGACTCCTAGTGATCAGCTTCTAAAGGTGGGGACTGTCTAGCAACTCTTATCAAAGGTGTCGAACCCCCATATCATAAATCAGCATTTAGGGTCAGAACCTGTCTTACTAATACAGAAGAATGTGTCTTACTAATACAGAAGAACCTGTCTTACTCTTGTAAGAGAGGTCGGAGGGCGTGGAACACTCCTCCCCGCTGGCGTCGATGTAGGTGACGTTCCCATCGGCCTCACCATTGTCTCCGCCCACCATGCTCTCGAGCTCCGATACGCTGCCCCTCTCGACCAGTAAACAGTCTCTGTCGGGGGGCGGGGAGGAGCCAAAGACGCCGTCCTCCTCATTGGTCCAGAGAGGCGTCACTCTGGGGGCTTTCCCCACCAGCCGACCCTCCAGAGCGTCGCTCATCAGCTGGAACCAGGGCCAGGAGGCGGGGCTAGTCTGGCCCTCCATCCCCCGAGGAGGAAACTTCAGGTCCTACAGAGACAGACAGGTGGAGAGACAGACAGGCAGATAAGACAGACAGGTAGATAAGACAGAGAAGTAGAGAGACAGACAGGTGGAGACATGTAGAGAGACAGACAGGTGGTGGAGACATGTAGACAGACAGGCAGACCGGTAGATAAGACAGAAGTAGAGAGACAGACAGGTGGAGACGTGTAGAGAGACAGACAGGTGGTGGAGACATGTAGAGAGACAGGCAGACCGGTAGATAAGACAGAAGTAGAGAGACAGACAGGTGGAGACATGTAGAGAGACAGACAGGTGGTGGAGACATGTAGAGAGACAGGCAGACCGGTAGATAAGACAGAAGTAGAGAGACAGACAGGTGGAGACATGTAGAGAGACAGACAGGTGGTGGAGACATGTAGAGAGACAGACAGACAGGTAGATAAGACAGAGAAGTAGAGAGACAGACAGGTGGAGACATGTAGAGAGACAGACAGGTGGTGGAGACATGTAGAGAGACAGGCAGACCGGTAGATAAGACAGAAGTAGAGAGACAGACAGGTGGAGACATGTAGAGAGACAGACAGGTGGTGGAGACATGTAGAGAGACAGACAGACAGGTAGATAAGACAGAAGTAGAGAGACAGACAGGTGGAGACATGTAGAGAGACAGACAGGTGGTGGAGACATGTAGAGAGACAGACAGACAGACCGGTAGATAAGACAGAAAAGTAGAGATAGACAAGTAGAGAGACATGTAGAGAGACAGACCGGTGGAGAGACAGGCAGGCAGACAAGACAGACAGGTAGATAAGACAGACATTAGTAGGGTTGCCAACTGTGTCGTATTAGCCAGGACACCCCGTAGACCAGGGCTATTCAACTAAATTGTTCAGGGGGCCACATTGTCAGAAACCTAAGGGGCCGGGGGCCGGACCGTTCCCCGAGCTATTAATCCCATTATGTATGTACACTTGACACAACGCGGCACCACAATTTTCAAAACTTGCATTTCACTACATGGCAAAAGTAGCTTAATTTTCATTTAAAAGTGCTTAATTTCTGTGCAACAAAAGCTGTGTTAAAGCCCCAAAAGTAAACACATTTGAAATAGGGCTGTGAATCTTCACTGGCCTCACGATTAGATTCGATTCGATTACGATTCAGAGGGCTACGATTCGATTCGATTACGATTATCGATATCGAACGGCCTTGAAAGCTAGTGCCAGAGTTTTGAATTTGATGCGTGCCAGGATGGGAAGCCAGTGAAGCTCTGGGAAAAGGGGGGTGACATGGGAAAATCTAGGTCAATTGTAGACCAGACGGGCTGCTGTGTTCTGAATGAGCTGAAGAGGAAGTATTTCAGAGGCAGGGAGGCCTGCCAAAAGGACGTTGCAGTAGTCGATGCGTGACCATACCAGTGACTGTACCAGAATTTGTATCGCTTCTCTGGTGAGAAATGGGCGTATCTTACGAATATTGAAGAGGGAGAACCGGCAGGAGCGTGCTGTTGCAGCAATGTAGGCAGAGAAGGTGAGTTGGTGATCGAGGATCACTCCCAGGTTTTTAGCTGTTTGAGATGGAGTTACGGTGTGGTTGTCAATGGATATGGAGAGGTCAGTCAGGGGGGATACTTTGCAATTTATATCAGCAGCATGCCATTTAATTTTTATATCGTGTTACTTCCTGCATTTTAGACACAAAATGGCTGCTTTGGGTGTAATGTGAAATAGGCCAATAGGTGTGCCTCGAGCACAGAAAGTTTGAAAACCACTGTAGACAGATTGTTGACAGTTATGATGTTCCAGTACAGATTCAAACCTTGAATTTGGTCTTCAGGTTGTCCCACTTCTTGGAGACCTGGTCAGGAGTGATCTTCCCTGCCAGTCCCATCTCCTTCACTATCCCCCTGTGGACACAAGCAGTTCATTTCACATCAAACATGCCCAGATCCTTCCACATCAATATTTTTTGTGTGTTGCCCTTTGTGTTCTTGAAAGCATAGACCTAGGTTATAGGTCATAGGCCTAACTGGGCGTTCACACCGGGGCCATTTTCACAAATTCACACGACCAGATTACATACACATCAATTCGAACATGCGAGAAGATGTGACTTCGCTCCAGGCGGCGCAAATGTGGCAAGTGACGTGAGTTTTCCCGCCGCAAATGTCACCGCGTTGCCTATTCACTTACATGAAGTTTCAATATTTCAACTTTGGCAAGTTCGCTTTTTTCGCTTTGGTGTGAACGCACGGGAAGACTCACAAAGCACCCACTGACAACAAGTTAACACGTTCACTGCCGTGGATGAGATATCTCGTCAAGCAGAAACCAGCGGTTGACTGCCGTGGACGAGATATCTTGTAAAAAAATAATAATAATAATAATTTGACGGTGGGACGTGGATCAACGCCCCCCCACGTCTCCTATAAAAATATGGGAGCCACCGAACGTGTACAACCCATTCCACTGACCCACTAAGTGGCGACAGTGCTCTCCAGACTAGAAAAAGCCGAGCCAAAACTGCAGGGGAACGCGCGAGGAAACCATTCTCATACTGTAAAATGGATTGGCGAAAACGCTTTCGCTTTCGCGCTGGGAGCTGGCGGTGGGGGATTGCAAATTTGCATAATAGATTATGGGTGCAACACACTTTGAAACACCGGCAGAAAGCCCACAATCGCACGCAGCTTCATTCCAGCTGAGCTCACAACCGAAACGAACGAGCCCCATGCAGACTCGCCCAAAGAGCGGCCGCCAGCAGCCAGGCAGCACAGACAGGCAGAGCCTCGCTTGTACCGCTGCAGCCACGGAGGGAGGAGGACACACACGGAGGGAGGAGTTTGAAGGAGAGGGGGGTTTCCTGCTGCTATGGAGGAAATTACTGTTCAAAACTATTGTTTAGATGTCTGACGTCTTACGCCAAAAATAAATGGTTAAAGTGACTGTTCTATCTTCTTCTTCTTCTTCTTCTTTCGGCTATTCCCGTCAGGGGTCGCCACAGCGGATCATCTGTTTCCATCGGTTTCTGTCCTCTGCATCGTCCTCCGTCACGCCCACTGCCTGCATGTCCTCTTTCACTGCGTCCATGAACCTCCTCTTGGGCCTTCCCCTCCTCCTCTTTCCTGGCAGCTCCATCTCCAGCATCCTCCTCCCAATGTACCCCACCTCCCTCCTCCGCACATGTCCATACCATCTCAGTCTTGCCTCTCTCACTTTCTGTCCGAACTGCTCAACATGGGCGGTTCCTCGGATGTAATCGTTCTTTATCTTGTCCAGCCTCGTCACTCCCAGAGAGAAGCGTAACATCTTCATCTCTGCCATCTCCAGCTCTGCCACATGTCTGTTTGTCTGTGCCACCGTCTCTAGACCGTACAGCATGGCTGGTCTCACTACGCTGCTGTAGACCTTTCCCTTCACTCTCGCTGGTACCCTTCTGTCACAGATCACCCCAGTCATCCTTCTCCACCCGCACCACCCCGCCTGCACTCTCTTCTTTACCTCCTTGCCACAGTCCCCACTACTCTGCACGGTTGACCCCAAGTATCTAAACTCCTCCACTTTTGGTACCTCTACTCCCTGCATCTTCACCCCCCCTCCATCTTCCCTCCCGTTCACACACATATACTCTGTCTTACTTCTACTTATTTTCATCCCTCTTCTCTCCAGCGCATGTCTCCACTTCTCTAGATTTTCTTCCACCTGCTCCCTGCTCTCACTACTGACTAGAAAGTGACTGTTCTATCGAATTTCACAAAAAGCCATTTATCTCAGCTTAAATTTTCAGACGCTGAAACCATGCTGTATTCAACTGCTAATGCATACATAACTACTAACTCTACAAACGAACTCTTTTAGACAGAGAAAGCACACATTCTATTAGTTCTTTTGAGATATTTTGTGTTCACAAAATCTTAGCAGAAAATAATCCTCGGCTCTTGAAAGATGAGCCAGAATCCTCAAAAAAAAACCTTGGCAGAACCTACCTACAGTATTGAAAAAACGGCTGGCAGTGAATGTGTTAAAGACCCCCTTAAGTCATGTTTTAAGATGCATCTAAAATCCTCTACTTTGAATAATAATTTGTGTCGGATGGTTTTCCCAACAAAACAAAAGTTTAAAATCCTTGAAACTACTTCCCCTCCATCTGCCTCATTAGAAATTCCAAAGCAACCAATCAGGGTTATCTAGAATAGTGGTTCCCAACCGCCGGTCCGCAAAGCATTTGCCGCCGGGCCGCGTGGCAGCAATGATTCCGCAGGGAGAAAGAGACAGCAAGAGACAGAGAGCGAGCGAGAGAGACAGAGAGAACGAGCGGTAGCTGAAATCGAAAGTAAAAAGACAGGTGCAAGGAGAGGATACAACGTTGTGCTTTCCCCCCCCCATGCACGCATTAAAAGACCCCACGCTGGATCGGTTTGCACATCATCAGGTAACAATGTTCTGTTGTGTAGTAAAAAAAAATACGACAAAGTGAAATCATAAAGTGTTGCAAACGCATTTCTATCTTGTGGCAATCCACAATATGTAGTATATTGATCTGGGGCCGGATGCACCAACTGGTCTTACACTGGTCTTAAGCTAAGTTGGTCGTAACTTTACGACCTAACAGCTACGCCGGTTGCACCAAGACGGCTTAAGCCTTCTTTTCACTACGCCCAGGTGTAAGAGTTACGCCTGGTCAGGAGGAGGCGTAGCGCCTGCCTGGAAGAGATCTCCGTGTCTTATCAGCGGAGACCGTTTTGAGTCCTTACCCTCATCGTCGTAACACAGCCAGTTCTCCATCTTTTGAAGCATGATGTTAGATTACAACGAGCTAGTTGTGTGGCTTAGCCTTCCAAAATGTTGCCGTTAATTTTTTAGAATTTAATACATAGAATTGGGAACGTTACATTCAATTTCATTCAGACTGTCTTTCTGGCTCAATCGCCGCCATTTTTCCCCCGGAGCGAGGGAGGGTGAGAGGAGGGAGGGTGTTTTACAGTAGTGGCTGAGAGAGCGTAGTGGCTCAGTGCTCCAAGCAGGTCGCGAGGCACATTTTTTGCAACATCATCCAATCAGGGGGCATTCCCTGGCAATTCACATGGACGCGCATTGCTACGACCAGCATAGTTAAGACCAGACGTAAGCCGTGTTGGTGCAACAGGCGTAAATCCACTCTAAAGACTGGTCTTAACTAAGACCGACGTAGGAGTTACGACCAGGCATAGTTAAGACCACTTGGTGCAACCGGCCCCTGATCTGAAGAAACAGAACGTCTCATAGACATGGGAGAGAAAGAGGGATAAACACAGGCAGTTTGTGCGGTCACATGTGGTCACATGTGGACACATTGGTGAGTTGCAATTGTTGTTAGATTATGTTCATCAAACAGCCTCTCCTCTGCTCTGGGGCTTGTGCAGTGAACCTGTCGCACATCTGTGAGACAGGTGTTGTTTCTATTATGTAGGTTTACCTTCGTATGCTAGTGGACGTGGTAGTGTGTATGTGTAGGGGGGTATGTGTGTGTGTGTGTGTGTGTGTGTGTGTGTGTGTGTGAGTGTGGGGGGCAAACAGAGGGAGGTTCCGTGGGAGTGAGAGAGGGTTGGTGGGGCGGGGGGGGGGGGGGGGGGGGGGGGTGTTCATTAACATGTTAACACGTTCACTGCCAATGACGTGTTAATACGTCAAAAAAAATCCAACAGTTGACTGCCAATGACGTGTTAATACGTTAAAAAAAATAAAAATAAAAATTGACGGTGGGACGTGGATCAACGCCCCCCACGTCTCCTATAAAAATATTGGAGCCACCGAACGTGTACAACCCATTCCACCGACCCACTAAGTGGCGACAGTGCTCTCCAGACTAGAAAAAGCAGAGCCAAAACTGCAGGGGAATGCGCGAGGAAACCATTCTCTCATACTGTAAAATGGATTGCCGAAAATGCTTTCGCTTTCGCGCATTATCGCGCTGGGAGCTGGCAGTGGGGGATTGCAAATTTGCATAATAGATTATGCGTGCAACACACTTTGAAACACCCGCAGAAAGCCCACAATCGCACGCAGCTTCATTCCAGCTGAGCTGCAACCGAAACGACTCATGCAGACTCGCCCAAAGAGCAGCCGCCAGCAGCCAGGCAGCACAGACAGGCAGAGCCTCGCTTGTGACAAACGCTGCAAAGCCACTAGAGACACACCCACGGAGGGAGGAGTTTGATTGAGAGGGGGGTTTCCTGCTGCTATGGAGGAAATTACTGTTCAAAACTATTGTTTAGATGTCTGACGTCTTACGCCAAAAATAAATGGTTAAAGTGACTGTTCTATCGAATTTCACAAAAAGCCATTTATCTCAGAATAAATTTTCAGACGCTGAAACCATGCTGTATTCTACTGCTAATGCCTATATAACTACTAACTCTACAAACTAACTCTTTTAGACAGAGAAAGCACACATTCTATTAGTTCTTTTGAGATCATTTGTGTTCACAAAATCTTAGCAGAAAAGAATCCTCGGGTCTTGAAAGATGAGCCAGAATCCTCAAAAAAACCCTCTGGCAGAAGCTACCTACAGTAAAAAAAAAATGGCTGGCAGTGAATGTGTTAATGAATGAAACATCTATGTAGATTAGTAAACATATCTTTTTTGCTCCCCTCCAACTGTTCAACGCGGTTTTCACGGAATTCTGTGAGGCTGTTGCGGCGTGCCGTGGACACCTTTTAGCTGTCCTAAAGTCACTGTAAACCATGGCCTCTTGGGGCTTATTGCTTCATTTGAAACCTAACTTATTTACTGTCAGATATTGTATTCGCAAACACTACAACAGGAAGTCAGCTAGGGTCAATTTATCTATACATCAGTGACCAGATCAAAGAACTACAACCCAGATAGGAATTGCGAGCAAAGCAAAGCCAGGAAAGGAAAGCAAAGTGGATGGAATGCTCCTTTACCTCCAGGCCGGCTTGGCCGTGTTCCTCCTCCCGGTGAACAGCGACTCGTTAGAGGCTCGTAACTCAATTAGCCGCCTGGTGTCTTCTTCTGTTACTGCAATCAAGGTCAGAGCTCAGCTTACACACAGACAAGACAGCAGGACACACAACTCTCTCCACCAGCCAATACATCAGAAGAACGGCAACGCGTCAGGCTCTTAGGCCACGCCCCCTTTTAGGGGGAAAACTCGCCATAGGAAAAGACCGAACAAGAAGCAGAAAACACTTCAAACAAACTATTTACAACGGTTTAAATTAATAATTGATATTGATATGCTGAAGAAGAGTTGTCGTGTTGTTGGCTTCACCAACAACAAATCCAAAAACTATGATCTGCGCTGTGTTTTTCTTTAATAGAGTAGGGGTGACACTGACAATGTGGATATTGATACAGGTAACATGGTGGAGTGGAACCTCATCAGCGGGCTGGATACAGCGTTCATATAAGGCAAGTACTAACTAGCTGCATAATATTAGCTTGCTTCAATGCTTCTTCCCCCTCCCCTGGCAGTCAAAAGCCTGTTCCTACTTTGCCGAAAGTGCCAAGAGATCAACGTTAGCCCCATGTTCTTATGTGGAGAGGCAGCCAGTCACACCAAACTCCATTCACAAATCTGGCAACTAAATGTGGCCTTGCTTATCGGAAAATTAAATACCGCCAGAACATAATTGACATACATAATATCTGCCAAAAAGCACTTTGTGAATGTAAAATCTCATGTTTGGAAGTTGTTTGCTGTGTATTTTGCAGGGAGAGGAATGTATGGATCACTGGCAAAACATTTAAATATATTTGGAATTAGGGCTACACGATTAATCGTATTTTCATCGTCATCACGATATGAAAATGCGTGATGAACACATCGCAAAAGTCACGTGTTATCGCAATAATTTTTTTTTTTTTTTTTTTTTTTTACAGTGCACCTGAACGCAACATGCAAGATACCGGCTGAATAAGTGTCCAAATGTTCATGTCATTCTGGCCAATACTCCACTTCTGTTATAACATTTCAGTCTGGAATATGGAATATCTTTCAATAATCGTTATGACTAAAAGGCTAAAAGTAATCTCATGTGTAAGAAATGACTGTTCTACATTGAAGTAAAAATGTAAATAATTAACTTGTTGGTTTTGGATTTTTTTTTAGCTTCAAGAGTGCATTTTTGTTCGTATGACCCTCAACACAGGCTTTGAGAATCCCGTGCCACGTATGCATAAATTAACACTCATATTGCAAAATGAATTTAGGCCCTCACTGTAATACTTCAGAAGTTGAATTTGAAGTTCAGCATTAATACATTTGTCATTTTTTGTCTTATATTTACCTTTGTGTGTTATTGCAATATAAAACTACATAATTGAGAATCGATTCTAGATTCTGGAATCGTTGGAATCGAGAATCGATTCTGGAATCGGATCGTGACCCCAGGAATCGGATCGGATCGTGACTTAGCCGGATCGGAGCACCCCTACCAGAAACAGTCTCTTTTCCTCAGCGGTTGGCTCGGAGCTGCTGCTCCGGCCCCTCCCACCCCTCACGAATTGCATTGACTGCCTGCCTGGCAGCTCGGGATCAGCGCGCGGCATGCTTGGAAAATAGAACCGAAGCTGAAACTATCGGATCAGCGTGGCTTTGGCGTGGCGTGGCGTGGCTTTGGCGTGGCGTGCGGTCGGTGTGAATGGACTCGCCTGTTAACAAGGACGCTGAATTGAAACTGCGTGGCTTTGGCATCTGGTGTGAACGTGCACTAACACACACACACACACACACACACACACACACACACACACACACAGAGTACTGCAGCCTTCCTCACGTTTGTAGGTGAACTCGGCCATGCGGTGCAGATCTCCCAGCGCCGTGGACCCGTTCTTGTCTTCGTGGTCGACCACCAGGAGATCCATCTCCGACTCGGTCAGGAACTCGGCCATGCCCCCGCGGCTCCGGCGGGCTCGCTTCCTGGGCGCCGGCGGCGACGGCTCACACTCCTCATCTCCGTCCTCCACGATGGGCGTGAGGATGGGCGCGGCGGCGGCGAAGCGGCCCTCCATGGCGTCGCTCATCCGGTAGAACCACGGCCAGGAGTTGGGGTTGGTCTCCACGCCGCGAGCCGGGAACTTCAGCTCCTGAGAGAGACGGGAAAATCTACAGTCCATCCACAGAGTAGCGCAGGAATGAGTCCGGAAAACATGGCTGTGAAAGGCAATGGGAGTTTTGTATTGGGAATTTCGGGTTAAATGCATGAAATCAGGTCTGTGGTTCACACAAGTTTATGAAAGAGCAAAGTTTGTGTTCAGCAAGATCATCTTCACAAATGACGACCACCAACATTTACAACGGTGTTCTGCTTTCGGCGTCCCTTTTATTGACAATTAATTCCTCCACATCACATCTTCTTCCACTCATCTCCTCTTCCTGATGTTTCTGTTTCACCCTGGTGGTGTGGTGCCGGATGAAACCAAACTTGCTGTTCGCGTCACTAGCACTGGCCATGTCAAGGTACAGCATATGATTGGCTGTTTATGAGCGGGGGAGGGTGCACTCAGAGTTTGTCTGTTAAATGATTGGCGCTCTATCGAACGCCCCTATCGAACCATATTTTTATTGTATTGATATATCGCGATATATATTGTTATATCGTTTTATCGCCCAGCCCTAGTTGACGCCGCCATATTGACTCCCAAAAGATTGTTTCTTGATAGCCACAAATCAAGCAAATAAACATCTCATCTGACTTGAAAAGAAAAGTAAATATATTTAAAGCAGATTCAAGTCTTTGAAGGAACGGACTCTTCCTCTCTGCCTGCAACATGGCCGACACCACTAAACTCCCTGATCTGTCACTTCATCATATCTGCAGGACCTGCGACGTCTTACTCACAACCTGTCTCCGTATTCCTGTGAAACCCTTAAGACATGACTATCACAACGGACAGCACTGGAGGTAGATGGACCTACCTTATATCTCCTCTTCAGGTTGTCCCACTTTTTGGCCAACTGGTCGGTGGTCACCTTCCCCTGAAGACCCAACTCATACAGAATGGCTCTGCAAGAAAACACACTTTGGCTGAATCCCAATGTCCCAAAACCAGACCGAGCCCTCACGGACTAGTGTGACAGGGTGTGAGGGCATAACATAATTTCAAAAGGAGTCCCCCCCCATGTACTAATACTTCAGTGCTTCCCAAAGACACAATTTCTCCCACAGTCTTTTATTTCAAATGTGTATATTGTTTTACTGAGAGAGAGAGAAAATAGGCCGCTTGTTAACTCTTCCTAAGTGCATTTATTCTGCCACACATTTAACATGTATGTTTTCAATAACATATGCATAAAAGAAAGTTATGATTGACTAAAGGTATATCTCTTTGTAATGGCTGGTTTACCTATTCAAGATCATATAAGGGGATGTGGAACTGCCAGTAAAAATGGTCAGGATCGTTCATTTATTCACAAATTGTCTCTTCTCGTGATTGATAGAGAAGTGTTGTGAAATGGGTCGCAATGGTTTGTAATTTTTAACAAGGATCAATAATTATCGATATCGACGATATGAAATATTTTATATCGATGCATTTTTTTTGGCTATATTGCCCAGCCCTATAAACACGACCGTCAACTTTCAGATGAAAACACGTGTAAATTAAATTGTATTGAAAACAACAACGCTGAACGGAGAATGCGAGCCTCCACTCACCTCCAGGCCGGCTTGGCCGAATGCTTCCTGCCGGTGAAGAGTGCTTCGTTAGCAGCTCGAAGTTTGATCATTCGCTCCGTTTCTGGTTCCGTCACTGTGAACGAGGAAACGAGTTTTCAGTCCTATGTCGATAAGACAGACATTTACAATAAACGGAGAGCAAATGGGAAAGGGGACATTGGAAGAGGAGAGATCATCAAAAGTAGTAGAAAATAACACAGTTGGAAACAAACACTAGAGACACTAGCTGGAGAGAAAAGGTGTTACAGTAGAGCACAAAGCTGTCCATGATTTACAGACTGTAGTTGTACTGGTCAGCTTCCAGGTGTGAATGTGTGTGTGAATGTGAACAGGGCACTGCTGAAACAGAGAGCATTGCCCTCAGTGAGACTCCTCCTGTATAAATAAAGGTAAACAACAAATCACTTTTGCAGTGTTTTGTTGATACCGTCATATTCACCTTATGTAGCCACGCCCATTTGACCCGGTTCTGTGGCCGTCCTACGACTTCCGGCAAAAAAAAGAAGAAAAAAAAATGGCTGGCTGCTCCAATATAATCTAACTCTGAATTAACTACGGTAATACTTTAGCCAATTGTATGTAACATACCAAATAAAAGCAAACGGCAATGTCTAAGAATGCAACGCCATGTAACTGGCTCGTTAAGTCTCGCATTCCAGGGAATTATGTTAACGTCTGCGCCTGTGCGGGTCTTATAGACGTAAGTGGCTCGAGCTGCGCTCGGAGGACAGAAAACCTTCTGAAGCTTTCTTTGTTGGAGTCCAGGTATGTTTTACCAGAAAGTGCTGGTCATTGTCGACGATAACGTTATCTGACCTGGCTAACAGTGGATACTCGCTTGCTTGCTGTGTACCGAGCTCAAAGTAGTAGGCTACGTTCTTTATTTTACCCCCTGCACTGTCCGCTCCAAAAACAACTCTCTTCTTCATGACGTTCTTTCATATTTGGCGCCGTGACCGCCGGAAGTGTTAATAGGACCCGGAAGAATTCGGCCCACTGTAAGGTCTGAACATAAGGTGAATAGGGCTCAGCGATAAAACGATAGCAATATATATCGCGATAGAGACGTCATCGATACAATAAAGAAATGCTTCGATAGCAGGTTCGATAGCACGGCTGCATGAAAAAACCTCCCTTGTTAATGGAGTGTGCTACGAGTGACACGAAAACAGCCAATCATTTAACAGGCAGGCGCTCTTTGAACAAGTCGGGATGTTTGGTCAAGTTGGACGTGCTGCTCCCTTCGCCTGCGTAGTTTTGAAACATGGTTTACAGACGGGCTGTGTTGTGTCCGTGGGCTTGTCCTGACAGTAAGCAAAGTACTTCCATATTTCACTCATACACATCTGCTTTATCAACAAGCTGTGGACTTTTGTGAAGACCGCAGCAGCCATGTTTCAGAGGCGGAAAAACAACAACCGTTTACACGCCCACGGCAAGGAGTTGAAGGCAAAGTCACGTGTCATCATATCACGTGCACTAGGGATGTTCATTTTGAAAAATTAAATAATATAATTATAGCAAATAATTGATGAACATCCCTAATGTGCACCATTGAATTCACAGGCGTCACCGCCGTTTTGCGTCGTTTTAACGGACAAATGGTACCAGTCTACTTTGATGGCAAAATGGCTGCATGGTACGAAAAATGCGTGCAGGTTGGCAGGTCTGCTCCTGGTACCGACCAATCCAGAACCGGTACCAATCAATACTAGGGGTGGGAATCACCAGATGCCCACGATACGATACTGAAACGATACTTCAGTCACGATACGATAGTATTGCGATACTGCGATATTTTCGATATTGCGATATATCGATATTGCGATATATTGAATATTGCGATATTTCGATATATTGCGATTTCTTACTTTTTCAACTGCAAATGATGTCCCCAAAGGAAAACTTTGTCAACATCTGGTTTATATAAGAACAATTTTTCAGTCTGTACATCTGACTTCAACCATTTTATTGCAGCAACATTGTCAAGTAGACAGACCAACAACTTTCATAAAGTCATGTCATAGTTGCATGCACCTGACAAACTGAACTGTTTGTTACAGTCTACTTACAGTCCACCTTAACTGGATGTGTGTGTGGACTACTGTACTTATGTAGTTTTTGCAACTTCACTTCACTTACACAAAACATTTTGTGCAGCCCATTCAGTAACTGGGGAATTTGTAAATGACTGTTATGACAAAACTGTTACTGTTAAAACAAAATGAAAATATGCTACCGTTTGTTTACTGCTGGCCTTGGAACTAAAGTGTATAGTAGCCCGGTGGCCTGGCATGGCCTGCAAAAAAATAAAAATAAAAAAATAAAAAAATGTTTTTTTTTTTTTTTTTTTTGCAATATCGATACTTGGCGTCCAAATATCGATACGATATCGTCAGGCAAAATATCGCGATACTGTGGTGTATCGATTTTTCCCCCCACCCCTAATCAATACCGGTGCTCGATACCCATCCCTACTGGCGTATGTCAGCCCTCGTCTGGTCTTGCTCAAAGGGAGAGGCGGAGGTGAAGAATAAGGAGAAACCCCAATCCTTTCTGTTCCTTCTGTCAACTGGAACAAGTCGGAACTTTTTTACACGTGGTTTGGGAATGTGAACTAGTTCAAGAATTCTGGGATAAAACAACTTCAATAATATCAGATTTAATTGAACACCCACTTCCTCCGGACCCAATACTTCTATTAATTAATGATGACTCTAAGCTTAATTTATCGGGGAAGCAGAGGAAGATTTGGCTGGCTGGCCTAACCGCAGTCAAGAAAATGATAGCCCAAAGATGGCTTCCCCCTCACTCACTTAACATTCACAAATGGCTGGCATACTTTCGTGATATAGTAATGCTTGAACTCTCCACTGCGACGGTTAATAGAGCGAAGTCCTCAACTCTTGAACTCTGGAGAGGTGTAGCATCTCAGATCTCTGACTTAATGACCTCAGTGCCTCAGGAACCAGTGCTCCAGTAGCTAAGTGTGAGACAGTTACTTTAAACAAGAGACCGCGGGGGGGTGGGGGGTGGGGGGTTTGGGGTGGAGAGGGTGCTCTCCTATATTTTATTTCATTTTGTATTTCTTTTTGTTTTGTGGTAATTACAAAATTGATGTCACTCTGCACATGTTCTGATGGGCAGGTGGGATGAGGGCTCATGCATCCTGGCTAATATCTGTCGTAATGTCGTGTAACTATGCTGAACTACTGATGTCAATAAAAAATTGATCACAAAAAAGAATAAGGAGAAACCGCACTAAATGGGCGACATGATGCAGCGAGAGACTCGATGGACTTTCCCAAAGGCACGTCGTCGTGAAAATGTCTGTGTTTTGGAATTATCAGGTGAGATGAAGTTGGAAAATTAGCAGGGCGTTTATTGTGCCCTCTCTCCTGCTTTGCTACCCCGGACTAGTGATGTGACGTCCGCGAACGATCCGAATCTATTGAACGGCTCTTTGCTATGAACGAAGGGAACCGAGTCCTACTTGAGAGCCGTTCATTTAATGTTGTGCCTAAATTTCACTGCCTGCCGCTCCCCACCACACACACAGTGTAGACCTCCCTCCCTCCCTCTGCTAGCCCGCTGAGCAGAGAGGATAGGTGCACTCATTAATTGTTACCAGCGCATGCTGTAGCTGGCCTGGGTGGGCGGACTCAGCTTAATATCAAAACGGGCTACGCTGCGGGGTGCATCTGAAGACTTTCTGAGCAGCGAAGTGTTGCATGAATTGCATTCAAGGAAAGCCAACTTTATTTACACAACACATTTCATAGAAGAAGTAAATTGACTGACTAAGCAGATGGATATGATGTCACCTTGTGTCATGTTTACAATGCAGATCAGTGACATTAGGTCTGGACATACTATGAGTAATTTAATGCTGCTGCAGTCCACAGATGCAAAATGAAATAGTGGTGGGTCTAAGATCAAATCTGATCCAAATCGTGCCATATCATTATCCTAGTAATTTCGCAGATCAACAGTAGGCTAGTGCCCGCCCCCTAAAAAAAAAGGGGGGGGAACGAAGAGCCGCTATTTTGAACGGCTGTCAGAAAGGAACGGAGCCATAAGATCTGGCTCCCTTCAAAGAGTCGTAATTCCCATCACTACCCCTGACCAGCCAATCAGAGCGATTTCTCTACCCCTGACCAGCCAATCAAGAGCGATTTCTCTCATCAACGATCCGACGCCGATTCAACATGTTGAATCATCGGGAAAAGCAGCCAACGAGATGCCGTCAAAGCAGACTAGAGTGGGACACGTCGCAAACACTAGAGCGGCGGACGCCCGGACATGGCCGACGGCCGCCTGTCGGCTTGGTGTGTCTGTGGCTTAAGAAATAAACAGCAGAAAGAAGTAAAGGTGCCTCCATGCCTACTTTTATAGGTGCACTCAGACATCCTCCTCCAGCCCATAGGGACGCCCTCTGTGGGCGGAGCATCGCTGTGGACCGTGACGTCGTCCTCGGCGCTCTCCGCTGCCCCCGACGTGTCCTCCATCTCCGTCTTGATGAGGAACTCCAGGATGTCGGCGTTCTCCGCGGTGTGGCCCACGTGCTCGTTGCCACGGTGACCGGCGTCCGGGCTCAGCACCAGGTTGCTGTTGTAGAGCCGACCCTGCATGGCTTCATCCATGATGTGGAACCAGGGCCAGGAGTCCAGAGCGCCCCCTAGGCCGCCCTGGCCTTGGTACGGCTGCTTCAGGTCCTACCGAACACATTAACACAAGAACCTTTATACACCTATGGATACTTGCTTACTAACTGCATAAGGTTTTTTGTTCATACTGTTCTTACAATGCATATAATGCGCTTTAAAATGAGGACTATCCCATTGCACACTTTGTACAGTACTTCGTCTGATCTCATGTTCTTAGCTTGCTTATTATTTGTATAAGCTAGGGATGCCAACAATTAATCGAAGATCAATTACTTGCTCGTTAAGGATTTCCTCGAACGCGTGAAAATTTACTCGATCAAAACAACAACAAACGGCAACGTGCATTCTGTCAGTACAGTAGTGTTTCCGAATAATTTTCCTGTGATCCTCCAGAGGGCGCAATGATATCACTCGGACGCGTCGCGCAGGCGCAGGCAACTCTGAACTCCTGGCAGTCATCTTTTAAGTTTGGTCTGAAAGTAGAGGCGGCGTTGTGTGGGAACAATTTTCTCACCAGGGAAGCGACACAACTCCTGGTCCAGTCACTTATCATCTCCCGCCTGGACTACTGCAACGTGCTTCTGGCCGGCCTTCCTGCCGCTGACATCCGTCCGCTTCAGCTCATTCAGAACGCTGCAGCCCGTCTGGTATTCAACCAACCCAAATTCTCTCATGTCACTCCCGTCTTCCGTGACCTTCACTGGCTTCCCATCTCGGTACGCATTAAATTCAAAACACTGGTTCTGGCCTACAGGGCAGTACACCAGACAGCTCCTCTGTACTTACAATCTATGGTCAGGCTCCAAATCTCTCACCGCTCCCTTCGCTCCTCCAGCAGCGCAGGACGCCTCGCCCCTCCTCCACTACGGGGGCTCAAAAGTCGCTCATCCCGTTCGCGACTCTTCTCGTCCCTGGCACCTCAATGGTGGAACGAGCTTCCACCTTCGGTCAGGACGGCCGAATCACTGCTGATCTTTTGGAAAAGACTAAAGACACACCTTTTCAGGCTCCATCTGGGCCCTTCTTGAAACTAACTTATTTCTCTCTCTCTCTAAAAAAAAAAAAAAAAACTTACTAACCACTTACTAACATAACTTTACCACTAATCCTTGTTGTAGTTGTCATAGACTGTGATGCATAGTTGATTGCTCTATTGCTGACAAAAATGTGTTATTGTAAGTCGCTTTGGATAAAAGCGTCTGCCAAATGACATAATGTAATGATGGGAGGGGACTCGGGAGGGGATACTGCCGTATGCAGGTGCTGTGAATCAGTGTGCAGCACGACGACAGCATCAACGCTCTATCACTTGAGCAGTGTTCATTCAGATGGATTGGCTGGCTCCTCTTCGTCAAGCCTGGAGCGGCCCACCATCGGCTCAGCATTTGAGAGGAGTTGCAACGCACAGCGAGTGGAAAAAATGGCCCAGTCGATCTGCGGGGTTATAGAGGAGGACATGATGCCTGTCTGTGATTCGGTGTACATCTACAACAACAATCACTTGGGCAGTGTTCATTCAGATGGGTTGCCTGGATCCTAGTAGTCTCACCTGGACTCGAGCTGGAGCAACTCGGCATCAGCGTTTAAGAGCTGTGACGCACGGAAAAAGTGGACAATCTGCGGTGAGTGAGCCGGACCTGGGCAGCGGCCGCGGATTCTGGGCAAATGTTGTCATGTCTAGGAGTTATGCCTCTGTGTTTTTGTATGTTTCATAGCATAGGCTATACAATGCTGTGAGAAATATACAGTATGTTGCCGCTGTATAAATGGGGGTTTTATTGAGGAAGGAACGCATTTGGTATTGTTTGCAAATGTTTATATTTTTAATTACAATTAATCGATTGATTGATCATTAACGTTACCGATGATCGATTCAGGAATTTGCGGAAAATTGGCATCCCTAGTATAATCCGTTTCATACTGTCATCTATGCATATGCACTTTAAAATTGGGTTAGGTGACTGACTTATGCCTTGTGTGGGTATTTGCCATTCTGTTTTTAACTTATACTGTTTGTATTTATTGTATATGTTTCTATGCGATTTATTATGTGTTTTTGAGCTCTTGCACCACAAATCCAATGTGGTTTCTATTGCAAATAAGCTGACTGAGATACCTACAGATTGATAGAGATAGATACAGATGCCTCTCCCACTAGGTACTATAATTCCAAGTTTAATTTCTCTGACAATTGTAATGAACTTATTGTGCCATATACACTCTTTAGTCTTTACCTTGTATTTTGTCCGCAGATTGTCCCATTTTTTGGCGATTTGGTCTGCTGTCAACTTGCCCTGAAGGCCCAAGCCTTTTAAAATGGTGCTGAAGGAAATACAGAGCGGGTTACATCAAGTCGGAGAGGAAACACGTCGACAACAAAGATGTTTGACAGGCGAAAACCTGGACATACTTCCATGCGATCTTGGCAGAGTTCCTTTTCCCTGTGAAGAGAGCCTCGTTGGACGCCCGGAACTCAATCAGCCTCTTCACATCCTCCTCAGTCACTGTGGGTGGAGGAGGGGGTCAAGAAGTATCAGATCTTCTGTTGGTGCTCATGTATACACAAACCTCTATCTCATGCACATTGCAAAACATGGTCACTTTACTTACTTTTGTAGGAGTTTATTTCTGGTAGCTGGGGCAGCGGATTCAGGCCAGACTCCATTGTGATCATGGAAGAAGAGAGGGGCTCTATAGGAGGAATGAAGCAGGGAAGACAGTGTGTTGGTATGCAGGCAGGCCTGCTAACAAACATCCGCTAGCACACTCTGCAAGTAGATGCCAGCGTTGTTTCCACTACGGGACTGCTTCTTTATTACTTGCAAAACACTGGTCGGCATTTATATAACTTTGGAGCAGTTTGGCGCTTTAGCTGGTTCCTCTGAGGCTGCATGAACCCGATAAGGAGAAGTAGGCTGCTAGCTAGCTAGCTAACTAAAGCTAACCTAAAATAACAAGCCGACACAGAGCCGTTCTCCCCGGGGCCAAACACACACTGCTTCCTGTTAAGACAGAGTCATTCCAACCTCTGCTGTCTATCGCTTTTTATGTCATGGTGATCATCAAAGTGAATACAAACAAATAATAGCGTTACTTGTTCCTCTGAGCAGAGCCTAGCCTGCATTCCGTTTCCTCTGCTCTGGGTCAGTGTGTTTCTTCCCAACAGCTTCTTCTTCTTCTTCTGGCGCTCTATGGCGGTTGGTAAACAGCTTTTGGTGCATCACCGCCCCCTTCTGAAATGGAGTGCGGATCACCAGCAGCGCACGACGTAGTCCTGTCTCGCCCTCTAGCGGCGGCATGGCGCCTCTGCAGCCTCAGGACCTGACCTACTCAGCATCAGCATCCCCTGGGCAGCCGCGTCAAGTTGACACTGTTTAGCCACAACACCGGAACTAGCGTGATTCTGCCTTCGAAATAAAAGTTTACAAACAGGCACTCCTGAAAGTGTTATTTTTAAAGCGTCAATTATTGTTCTTCATTGCATATTATTGAAGCCATATGCCTATGTAAAAGGGACGTACTGGTACACAACGCAGTTTACCCGCCTCTTTGAAACGCAGAGTTTACTCGTATCTATTTTCAGATCAGCAATATCAACCAATCAATGAAGGGAAACACTTTGAAGGTCAGGTTTTATTGCGATGGTTACAACCGGAAGTCCTGTATGTTCTTCTGTCTAACTTGACGGTGGTCAAGCTGTGGGGTCTGTGTAGCACCTGATGGAACCCGATGTTTTCCCCCTGTTGTTGTTGTTTTTGTTTTCATCTAAAGTGAAAAATATATCTTATAATTTATATTAGTTATTGAACGCGTCGCGGAGCTGCTCTTTCCTGAACGGGTAACGTATCCCCCATCAGCCTCTCGTTGTGGGCGGTGTTGTGTTTTCAATGGGCGTTTATCCAGCCTACAGTCAATTAGCCTACCATTTCATGTCATGACTCATGTTTAGCTAATAAATTAATGATTAAAATACGAAGCAGAGTGGAAGCTTATTCCGAAATATGAAGCTAAAAAGCTAATAATCATGGTGGTAGGCTACTCAATAAATAATGAGTTAGTGATTGTTCTTTATTGTAGGCTATGTCCTATAATATCACAAATAATATTCCTGTAGGGAGTTTCTTGTAGTGTCTAATGGAACCTAATGTTTCTATATTTCTAATCTCCCAATGATATAGGCTAATTAGGATATTCCTATAACATTTATAATTCCAGTAACACCTCACAATAAGGGTTAATTAATGAATTAAGCTGCTTAACAGTTATTTAATGCTTGGTTAGCTAACGTTTAATTAACATCCTTGTCACCTGACTTCATGCCTCAACCCAACCACATAGTTAACATGAAAGCATTGTAAATGATTACTAGACTCATTAGTGAACCATTAATTAAGCGTTAGTTAGCCTATTTAAGCATGAACTCATCCTTAATTAGGCTACTAACCCTTAATTAACATATATGTATTTTAATGTAACCGTATCAATATTATATGCTATGATTTTGTTTAGTGTCCTGCTAAACTTGATCATAGGATGACTATAGTCTCTCCCCGACTCAAATATGACGTTGAATCGCTGCTCCGCATACAGACATAAATGAGTATGTTTTGAGGTCGGGAACAATTGAATGACTGACAGGTCGTAGCACACATGAGAGAGTGGGTCGGGATTCCGAAACCACCAATCACTGGCCAGGATTCCAAAACCTGTTTGGAGTGAGCAGTGTCACAGACCCAGAGAGAGATCTGCAGTGTGCAGTAACAGTGTATCAGCGTAAGAACTCTCATGGGTCTGGTGTTGAGAGTATGGATGGCTATAGTTGTTTTTGTTTATAGTGATGGTGAATGACAGCGTTGGTTGTAAACTGTGTTAGCAGGTGACAGGCTGTGAGCAGCATGCTGGCCAGGAAGGGGCTGAGCCTCCTGCATGAGGGCTTCCTGCTGACCCGGCTGGCCGAGGACCAGAGCCAACCGAGCCGGGTCAGAACGAAAGCGCAGAGAGCCCGCTTCATCACCAAGTCTGGATCCTGCAACGTGGCCCACAAAAACATCAGAGAGCAGGTAGAGCAGTGGTGTCAAACATACGGCCCGTGGGCCAGAACCAGCCCGCCAAAAGGTCCAATCCGGCCCACAGGATGACTTTGCAAAGTGTGAAAATTGCTCTGAGAAGTCCTTCGATCCAATTTTTCAAGCAGGGGGTGTTTCTAGGGTCTGAAGACGTTGGGAACTTAGCCCAGCCCTCTTTAGGGAGATCTGGGGCAGCTGGGCGGTTCCCCCGGGGAATTTTGTTTTCAAAGTGGGGTCCAGGGACCACCAGGGGTCCTTAAAAGGGTTCAAGGTAGTCCCCATAGCAAATTCACAAATTGTTAATTCAGCACATTAGCCTTGATTGACAAACAGACAAGGAACCTATCAAGAAGGAAAAGACATCACTCACATCACAGCGTTTGAATTTTGCAATCTGTGGAAGCATTTTTCAGTCAAAGGTGAAACAACACATGATGGTTTATAGTGGGACTTTCCATGCCTGCCCCATTCACTTCAATAGAACTGTCCCCAAAATCTAGCCCCAATACAAAATTCGAAAGCTATGATGAGAATGATGTCTCTTCCTTCTATATACTTGAATAAGCAAATTGTTGCATTTCTGATCAACGATATCATATATCATGTTATTTTTGAGAGGGCTTTAAAGCATGAAAGACAGATTAATAGATCTGATCGGGGGCGGGGCGATTTTTCTAAAAACAAACAAACAAACAAACAAAAAGATCCCGGGCTATTAAAAAAAAACAAAAAAACAGGCCTAACGACGCCCATGGTTTCAAGCTCAGGATTTGACATTATTGATGGTTAGGTTTAGGCATGGTGACTGGTAATTGGTTAGGGTTAGGCATGATGACTGGTAATTGGTTAGGTTTGGGCATGATGACTGGTAATTGGTTAGGTTTAGGCATGATGACTGGTAATTGGTTAGGTTTAGGCATGATGACTGGTAATTGGTTAGGTTTAGGCATGGTGACTGGTAATTGGTTAGGTTTAGGCATGATGACTGGTAATTGGTTAGGTTTAGGCATGATGACTGGTAATTGGTTAGGTTTAGGCATGATGACTGGTAATTGGTTAGGTTTAGGCATGATGACTGGTAATTGGTTAGGTTTAGGCATGATGACTGGTAATTGGTTAGGTTTAGGCATGATGACTGGTAATTGGTTAGGTTTAGGCATGATGACTGGTAATTGGTTAGGTTTAGGCATGATGACTGGTAATTGGTTAGGTTTAGGCATGGTGACTGGTAATTGGTTAGGTTTAGGCATGATGACTGGTAATTGGTTAGGTTTAGGCATGATGACTGGTAATTGGTTAGGTTTAGGCATGGTGACTGGTAATTGGTTAGGTTTAGGCATGATGACTGGTAATTGGTTAGGTTTAGGCATGGTGACTGGTAATTGGTTAGGTTTAGGCATGATGACTGGTAATTGGTTAGGTTTAGGCATGAGGAGTGAGGATTGGTTAGGTTAAGGTTAAGTTATCCTATATTTATCCCCATGGGGAAATTCATCCTCTGCATTTGACCCACCCACCTTCCTAGAACTATAGAGCAGTGGGCAGCCAGAGTGGGCAGCCGCAGTGCAGCGCCCAGGGACCAACTCCAGTTCTTTAGCCATTGCCTTGGTCAGGGGGACTAACAGGAGTGTTAGCCCTAACATACATGTCTTTTGGTGGTGGGAGGAAACCCACACGAACACGGGGAGGACATGCAAACTCCACACAGGGAGGGCCTGGGACGGACCGGGATTCGAACCCGGGACCTTCTTGCTGTGAGACAACAGAGCCAACGTGCTGTCGAGGGAAATAAGGAGTGATGATTGGTTGGGTTTAGGCATGAGGAGTGATTGGTTAGGTTTGGGCATGAGGCATGATGATTGGTTAGGTTTAGGCATGATGAGTGTTGATTGGTTAGGTTTCGGCATGATGAGTGTTGATTGGTTAGGTTTAGGCATGAGGCATGATGATTGGTGGGTTTAAGCATGGGGAGTGATGATTGATTGGGTTTTCTAACAGACGTCAGATATTCTAACAGACGTCATTCTACGCGTGTGTGTGTGTGTGTGTGTGTGTGTGTGTGTGTGTGTGTGTGTGCGTGTGCGTGCGTGCGTGCGTGCGTGTGTCTGTGTGTGTGTGTGTGTGTGTGTGTGTGTGTGTGCGTGCGTGCGTGTGCGTGCGCAGGGCCGGTTCTTGCAGGATGTCTTCACCACCATGGTGGACCTGAGGTGGCAGCACTCTCTGCTGATCTTCACCTCGGCGTTCCTGTGCTCCTGGATGCTGTTTGCCATGGTGTGGTGGCTGCTGGCCTTCGCCCACGGAGACCTGGAGCCGCGCGGCCCAGAGGGCGAGGCCCGCGTGCCCTGTGTCACCGCTATCCACTCCTTCACCTCCGCCTTCCTCTTCTCCATTGAAGTCCAGGTGACGGATACTATTAGGGGACATTCAGACCAAAAGCGTTTTTGGAGCTGCCAGCGTCTTTCTGCAATTCATTCTCTATGTAAGGACGCACTAGACGTGCTCCTCTTTTAATGAACGCACCTGGCGTTTAGCGCTGGTGGAGTCTGTTGTTTTTGGAGGAGCACTGTGGCCGTTTTAAAGCTGAAAAAAGTTGAACATTAGAGGAAAAGTGCGCTGCTCGTCTTTTTCACTACTCCTACCTTTTCTCCTCCCGAGGGATTTTCAACCTCGGCTGCTGCCAGAATTGGCAATAATCTGGCTTTCATGTTGACAGTGAAGAACATCAAACAGACAAAACCAGCTGGCTACCGTCCTTGTGGTCGTTGTGTTCTGATCTGTACTGCACGCGACTACAGGGGGAAACAAACGGAGCGCAAAAAAAATGCTCCGTGCGCTGTGTTTTGTGCACAATGGAAGCGCTGTTAACATGATTTTCATAGCGTTCTGACTGAAAAAAGCGCTTATGGTGTGAATGTCGCCTTATTAGGTATTCCTAATACGGACAAGAAGTGTTATTTGGAGTACAAAAGCACAGACCGTTATTAGATTTATTAGCCAATTTGATTTTGGCCCCAGACTAGGTAAAAAATGGCGGTTATTAGCCAATTAGATTTTGACCAAAATCAATCAATCAGATGTCCACATCACAGTGGCCTATGACCGTGAAACTCGGCGGGCACATCAGTCACAACACCCGTAGTAGGGACTTCACCAAGTTTGGTGTTGCTAGCCCAAAGAATGACGACGCAGTACCGATTTAAGCGTGTGCTAAGCTAACCGCTAACACCCGTAATCACACATTAACGGCATCTACTCAGAAACCGTGACTCGCATTCACTCCGGAGTGCTTGTGGACGCCTCTCGCACCAGTCCTGAGTGATTTTCAGAGGCCGTTTTACAGCTTCAATTATTGTTATTATGAAGGACTCAGCCAGCTTCACTGTTTGCCAGGCTTTGTAACAGAGTTCTACTGTCAGTATCACAGTGACGATTGTTAGCTGAACACAGTGGGCAAGCTCCGGGGGATTTCCCAGGAAGATGCGGAAGTAATCCTGAAAGCTGTAGTTCCTCGAATGGCCACTTGAGGCAGGACTCAGAAGTTCCATCGTTTCTCGTTCACCCCCATGTTAAAATGCCCCACTTTGTAACACTGATTAAGCATCTTTACATCCTGGACTCAAACATGGTTTTGGTCTATATAGTTACGGTAATTACACCTTTTCATAACAACTGTAGGGGGGTCATTTTTTTATATATAACTCCTCCTTTTGGAGTAAAATAGATGGTAGAAAAGGGGGTGATTGACAGGTCGGCTGTCCAGTGATTGCGCAGCTTGCCGATCATGGACCAATAGCAGGCAGGGCTCTGGGAAACCCCATCTCACGTGAGCTGATGGCACTTTGCTGCAAAACCTGAGTCCAAAATATAGTGGATGGGTTTTGTCCCTATTATTTAGGTCAGTGGCTGGACATCGTCACCGTTTCCACTGCAGGCACTGTTAGGAGGGTTACTTTTCAAACATTATTCCACTACAGATGACTGAATACAGCTACCTTCAAATGTAATGTGTAACATTCTATTTGATTACTCAAATTAAGTAACGTATTCTAAATACTTTGGATTACTTTGGGAATTATTCAACGGTGTCTTGCTGAGCCCATTTGCCTGAGTCACTCTGAATGTATGTAAAACACAAGGGCAATGTGGTGTCTGATGTCATGTTTGTAAGTCAAATGTGTTATATATGTCAAAAACGCATTAAAAAAATCTGTTTGAGAAATGCGTGCCTCATATGAATTTGACAGCAAATAAAACAAAACAAATAACATAATCCCATAAAACAGGTGGGGGTCTTCAACCTTTTTCAGCCCAAGGACCTCTTGGTTGATAGAGAAACAGAGCAGGGACCCCCTACAAATAAAAATAAAATAAACCTGTGTTGCATTTTAAGTGTGGCCTATAATAACATTTATAATCCGGCGCACAGCAGGATATCAGGATTGACACTTCTTTTATTAATAGATTACATTAAAAAAGGAAAGAAGGAACAATCGCTTCATCAGATTCGCATTATAAATATTTTTTGTCAAAAGTAGCTTATTATTCCCTATTAATGCTTGTCGTTTACGCAATATATATATTTTTTTTAATAGATTTTATTTTATTTTCACAAACTACTGACAAAAATTGGCGGACTCCCTGCAGTACCTCTGCAGACCGCCTGGGGGCCCAAGACCCCCTGTTGAAGACCACTGCCATAAAGTAATCTCCTTTTAAAGACAGTAACTGTTTTCAGAATACCACCAAATTTAAACTGTAACTGTAATCGTTATTCATATTTTCTATTTTAAATAAATGCATTCCGTGCCTCAGGTCACCATAGGGTTTGGAGGGCGGATGGTGACAGAGGAGTGTCCTCTGGCCATCATGGTGCTGATCGTGCAGAACATCCTGGGTCTGATCATCAACGCGGTCATGCTGGGCTGTGTCTTCATGAAGACGGCTCAGGCCAACCGCCGTGCAGAGACCCTCATCTTCTCCAGACATGCTGTGGTCGCTCCACGCAACGGACGACCTACCTTCATGTTCAGAGTGGGAGACCTGAGGAAGAGCATGATCATCTCTGCTACTGTCCAGCTGCAGGTGAAGTCCAGCTCCACCTGAGAGCCTCGAGCTCTGCCTTAAAGGAGCACGGCAACATTTTCGGAGATTCGCCTATTTGCACGCACGCACACACGCACGCACGCACACACACATACACACACATATAAGCTGTTTCTAAACATGCACTGAACTCCTGCTCACCTTAGAACCATTTCTCCGTTTTGAGCGCACTCCCGCGACTCCGGAGCATACGGCTGTAGTTTAGCAGTCGCAGTTATTGATGACGTTGCTGCTATGCGTCTAAACTGAGTCGGGGCTAGTGTGCAGTGTTACTTGCTTGTGGACACTTCGTGAACAACCGAACAACTAAACGCAGAGACAAAAGACGAACAAAGAAATGGCTAACGCTAACTGGAGAGACAGCGAAAATCGCGAGCTGCTGGCCGTCAGGGCGGAGGCCTAAATAATGCAACAGATAGCAGGAACGGCGAGGAACTCAAATATATCTGTTCACATTTATTAGTTATACATAAAAAAATATATATATATAGAGTCCAGGTTAAAAAAAACGAAATTATTTAAATATTAAGTAGCCTATTCATGTTTTCGGTATTACTACAGTATATGATACATATTTCATTACCTTTGACTATAGAGAGTAAAAGTGAAACGTCACTTCCTGCTTCAGCACTGTATCAGAGATTTTCATCTGCCATTTATTTTCCCATAGACATTTCGTAAAATGCTTATAAAAAATAGCTGTACTTCGTCGAACCAAACGGTTCAGCTAACGCTACGATCGGGAGCGACCATAGAACATTTCACTTGGACGAAAACAAAAAAAACATGGAAAAAATATGTTCTTTAAACCCGCATTTTTTTTAACGTTTTGGTCCCAGTGAAATGTTATGTGATCTCTCCTGTTTCGAAGGAACCAGGAGAAGCTCGCACACTGATAGAAAAAATGGAATGTCCACTCCAAAGGTTCACGGATATAAAGAAGCCATAAATTTAATGGTCCATAAATGAATATACAAAACAATACAAATGTGCTACCATGTGAAACAAAAGAAAGAAAACTGAACAGAAACGTTTCGGCTACAAAGCCATCTTCAGTCTGCCTAAAGGGCTAATCACACACCTGTGCTCTATTTATAGATTGGAGGCAGAGTCAATCTGTGAATGGATCCATTCATGTTACAGGGCTATGTCAAGACATTTAAAGGATGTATGATATCTAAAGCTGGTTACAAAAACAGCATATTCTGAGGTTAACAGAGAAGAAGCCTGATTTACTCCAGATTAATAGTAATTATTTAAAGTACATTGACAATTTAAAAAATATATACTATAATATAAAGTCCAAAGACAGAGAAAGAAACAAAGAAAGAAACAAGCTATAGGCTAAATCTGATTATGGCAGACACACATATACTAGCCCAATGTTCTAGATGAAACAATTTAGTGACATCTCCTCATTAAGACCTTTTGGATGCAGAGTTTGGAGATAGAATATCCATTTGCACTCTGCCTGAAGAAGAAGACGTTCCATATTCCCTCCCCTACGTGGTGCTTTTAACTGCTGAATAACACAGAACGTGAGAGAGGAAATAGGATGGTTAGCATCTCTGAAATGACGGGCAATAGATGATTTTTCGTCTCCTCTCCTAATTGCACTTTTGTGTTCAATAATCCTTGTTTTTATTTGTCGTATCGTTTTTCCAACATATTGAAGTCCACATGGACATGAGATTAGATATATGACATTGCTAGTACTGCATGTGGAAAACTGTCTTATATCATACTTTTTGCCAGTAGTATGACTAGCAAAAGTACTTGTACGCTTACACGAATCTCTGCATGCTGTACAAGAACGACAAGGAAAAAAGCCCGTCATTTCAGTGAGCCGTCCAGATGCTGAGGGGGCTGTATATGTGTCTGCCCTGACCAGGAAATCCCTGATGTTTCTGGGTCTGTAATGACAAAACAGAGGTTGTTGAGCAAAAAGTTTTTGACAAACATGATCAGAGGTTAACACATGCCAATGTTTCTTGATAATTTCCTTAATTTCCTGACTCGTAGAGGTATATGTAGTAGCACACTTAATTGAATGCTGTTTTTGTTTATCTCTGGCGTGTCCTGGTGGATTGTCATCGACATGACGTACCTTATTAAGGGCTGCATCCAACCATGACTTTGGATATGCACGAAGGAGGAAACGATCATACATTTCCTTGGCCCTCTGTTCAAAATCAAACTTATTTGAACAAATGCGTTTTAGTCTTAAGAATTGTGAATATGGAAGGCCCCTTTTTAGAGGAATAGGATGTGAGCTAGATGCATGTAGAAGGCTATTACGGTCAGTTGGTTTAGTGTATAGAGTGGAGGATATGCAACCTGCATTTAGTGTTATTCTGGTGTCAAGGAATGCTACGTCAGTCTTGCTCACCTCTGCATTAAATTTGATAGAAGGTACTAGTGTATTGATATACTCTAGAAAGTGATTAAATGTTTCCAGTGGAGCCTTCCATATTAACTCATTGAATGCCATGGACGTCCTTCGACGTCCAATTAAATAGTGACGTAGAATGCCACGGACGTCCTTCGACGTCCAATGCGTTTTTTGACGGTGGGACGTCGATCAAAGCCTTCCGCAGCTCCTGTACAACTATAGTAGCTATTGGAGGTGTATAACCTATTTTACGGACTCATTAGGTGGCGACAGTGCTTGCTCGGTGCAGTCCAGATTAGAGACAGGTCCGAGAAACAGCCTAAAAGCCGTGGATCAAAGACAACCCGATGCATGCTCCCAGAGCCATTTGCTCTGTCGCGGGAGCTGACATTGGCTCCGAACAGGAGTCAATCCGCGCTCACAACTGAGCCCCTCTGTCCCTGTCTGTCTGTCTGTCTGTCTGTATAGTTTCTCCACCCGATTAGCAGACAGGAAAGCAGCCCCTGACGCCAAACCATTCAGCAATCCGGGTTGGCTCTTCCCTGCTGTGGCGCTGAGAGCCGACAGCAGCACACAAATGCAGCACTCCGAAAATATAATGGTTGCGTGAGGCTGTGTGCAGTGTGGGGAGGAGTTTACGGGGGGAGGGGGGGAGGGGGGTGGTGCACGCAGGGCATCACACAACAACTACGTCACTACATCAGCAAATATTATCTTCAGACTCAGTGAATGTGCTTGAAATGCTGCATTTCACAAAAGGCGGATTATCTCAGCTAATAATTTGAAAAGCCTGAAAACGCTGAAAACAACCTATCTTCTCCGGCTCATAACTAAAGAACGGAAAATGGTATCAATAAACTTTTTTTTGCTGATGATACAATAGAGCCAGCTCGTTCTTGTGCGTGTTCGGTGTTTACATAGTAATATCACACAATATTCTGTGGGCCTCGAGAAATCACTGAAAACGCTCTGAAAACTCTGGCACTGGGAGCATCCGTTCTCCAAAAGTGGCTGGCACTGAATGAGTTAAGAATATGTCATCGAGATAACGGCGCCAGAACACAACATGATCAGAAAATGGATTATTATTCCAAATGTGCTTTTCCTCTAGAAAACCCATAAATAAGTTAGCATAGTCAGGAGAGAAAATCGAACCCATAGCTGCACCATGTTTCTGAAGGTAGAAATCAGACTCAAATAGAAAATAGTTCTTCTTCAATAGTATAGATACAAGATCTAGCAAAACTGAAGTACATGGAATATCTTCAGATCTCTTGTCTAGATAATGTTGTAATGCTTCCAGACCCTCCTTATACGGTACATTGGTATACAAAGAGGTGATATCCAACGTAATCAAATGATAGTCAGGATCAAGAGGTTGAAGTTGGACCTCCGACAATTGTTTTAGAAAGTCACTGGTATCTCTCAGATAAGAAGGTAACTGAACAACTAGAGGAGCCGAAACGTTTCTGTTCAGTTTTCTTTCTTTTGTTTCACATGGTAGCACATTTGTATTGTTTTGTATATTCATTTATGGACCATTAAATTTATGGCTTCTTTATATCCGTGAACCTTTGGAGTGGACATTCCATTTTTTCTATCAGTGTGCGAGCTTCTCCTGGTTCCTTCATGACAATTTTTTGGCCTACGCACCTGATGTGAGTGTTTCTTTGGACTTGTAGCAAGAGCGCAAACACCCTATCTCATTTTTGCTTTATCTCTCCTGTTTCTAAATATATCTGTACCGTTTGGTTTGAACCAGTAAAACTATTTTTATACGCATTTTACGAAGGTTTCATCATTTATAGGTTATTATTGATTTTCTTTGTCGGGCCCACTTGAGAGTGAGAACAAATTGGGTCGCATGTGGCCCGTGAACTCAAATGGGTTTGACCTTTGACCCGCCTGGTGCAGGTGATCCGGCGCACGGTGACGACGGAGGGCGAGGTGATCCCGGTGTGCCAGCTGGACATCCAGGTGGAGAACCCTCTGAGGAGCAACGGCATCTTCCTGGTGTCTCCTCTGATCATCAGCCACACCATCGAGAGAGGAAGTCCTCTGTACGAGCTCTCCGCCCGGTCACTGGCCTCCGACGACCTGGAGATCATCGTCATCCTGGAAGGTCAGTGCCCTTCCAAAATGCATGTTTACTCCCCACTGGGCTAATCGATTATTTATTGGTTGATTAAAAACATATTAAAAAAGTTTTGGCTAGAGTTTTCAAGTTCAAAGTTCACAGTAGTTAATTTCTACCGTGAAGGAACTTCATTTGTGGTCAAGGCATCAAACAACATACATTCAACAATAAATCAATAGTCAGCAAGCAATAAGTAGATAAAAACAGTGGATGATCAAAAGCTACATAGGTAGTGGTAGGTGGGTGGATGCGGGCAGACAGCGTTAGTAGGGGAAAGGCGGATAGGCAGAGGCCATAGTGGGGGTGGTTGGGGGCCTTAATCCCAATTTATGCTTCGTCTGCCGACACTTTTGAAACGGTCGCCGACAGAAATGAGGACTTGCGTCGACACTTTCAAGTGTCGGCGAGCAGTGTCTGCTACCTAGTGAAATGTCTAGTGTCGTTGACTACGTCATGGTATCGCGCAAGTCTGATTGGCTATATAGGCGGCACGCGCTTGACTTCCTTGTTTTAATTTTCGCTCATTGAAATGAATGAACGTGTCCCCACTATTTTTATCAGCCTCTCCCTGATGTATGACTTCGTGAAAATCACAAAAAACACCGTGGCCAATTTCCCAGAGAGAGAGGATGTGAGTTGTGTGTCGTTTATATTGGCTGGTGGAGCTAATGGCAGTCTGATTGGCAGGTGTGGTGGAGACCACGGGGATCACCATGCAGGCGCGGACCTCCTACACGCCCGAGGAGATCCTGTGGGGGCGGCGCTTCGTCTCCATCATGACGGAGGAGGACGCGCGCTACTCCGTGGACTACTCCAAGTTCGGAAACACGGTTCCCGTGCGCATGTCGTCGCTCAGCGCCAAGGAGCTGGACCAGACACGCGGCGTGCAGGAGGGCGCGGCAGACCCCCTGCCCCAGGGCTGGGGGCTGGTCCGTGCCGGCAGGGGGGGCTTCCGCAGGGGGGGGCGCGCCTGCGATGGCTCCACCCCTCAGCCCTGGTGCGTCGCCCAATCAGAGAAAGAGGCAGAGAAAAACAACGGGCAGAAGAAAACGGTGCAGCTGGAGGTGATTGGACGACAGATCGAGGAGGAGGGGCTTGGAGATATGAGCGACTGAGACCCTTAATACGTCACATTGTTTGAATTTTGCATTGGGGCCAGTTGTATTGGAGTGAATGGAGCAGGCAGGGTAAGTCCCACTATAAACCATCATCTCTGTGTCATTTCACCTTGATTCCAATGATTCCACCAGATTAAAGAAAAGACATTACGTGATGTTGACTGATGCCCTGTTTGGTCATGTATCTTTATGTAGTTTAGCTCAGTGGTTCTCAAATGGGCGTCTGGGGACCCCCAGGGGTCCGTGGCACTTTGCAAGGGGGTCAGGAAGTTTTCAGGAAAATAAAAATAAAAACTTTTTTGTTGTTGCAAAAGCTTCATAGTTCAACGAAAATATTTGATGCTTTAAATCTAAAATGGTTCATGGATTATCCTTATCCTTCATGGGAAGCACCTTCTGGAATAATCTACCTCCCTCTATTAGAGAATGCCCTAGTCTCACCACCTTTAAAGGCCAGTTGAAACTATGGCTCATATCAAACCAGCAATGTGATCATACTTAACCTTCTTCTTGTCCTCTTAGCTCTCTTAACTGTATTAACTGTTTTCTCAGTCTTTTTTTTTATTTTTATTTTTTTTATCTTTTTATATAATGTAATATGCATGTGAGTCTCTCCTAGGGACATGTCGCTCGTCATGTTTTGTTGCATGTTCTGTGTGTTTTACTCAGGTTTACGCTCTCTAACCTTTTTTATTATTAATCTTTTAAGATTACATCAACCTGCCATGGGACTACAGGTGGAAACTAGCCCTTGGGCTATAACCTGGCATGTTTACTGTACGGCTGTACTGTTCATCAATGTGCAATGTCCCATTCTTTAAATAAATGAATCTGAACTGAATCTGATTACATTTTAATCTAACAAACCTATCAATTTAAAAGTCAAGCACGTTACCGTGGAAACAAAGTGTTTTCTATCTTGTAAGGGGTCCTTGGCTGAAAAACATTTTGAGAACCTCTGGTTTAGCTAATCTCGCTCTGTCTTGGACCAAACAGGGGCTTGAGTTGAGCTATATGCAGCTGCTGGACAGAGCCAGGATCTGCCTGGTGGAAGCATTTTTCAATCGAAGGTGAAACGACACAGATATGATGGTTTATAGTGGGACTTACTCTGCCGCCTCATTCACTTCAATACAACTGGCCCCAATGCAAAATTCAAACGCTGCGACATGCTTCTTGTCTGATCCTTCTTCTTAAGAGTCCATGCTGAGACCCAGGAAATACTCAATCCTCTCTCAGTACAAATAGACTCTCGGCTAGAACATTTTAGTGTCGACTTTCCCTGATGACATGTTGCTCTGCCTTGAGAGCGCTTCTCCTGTGTCGTTATCGTAGCCTATACAATATATTCCATCCGATAAAGCACAATATTTATATTCTACATGGCAGTAACATGAGAACCAGTGTTTGTATGCATAGACTGTATATAAATATGGACGTAGCCACAGTGACTGTGAGCTGCACAAGCACTGGATAGGCGACCTGTCAATCATGCCCCAAATCATCCCCCAAAGCATAGTTTGTTTTATAATATACCATAACACGAAGCCTCGGCCATCCGTGCGGCCGATCCGACCTTTCCTGTCTGCCTACTGTCCTATATAAAAATAAATAAAGGTGAAATGCCCAAAAAATAATCTTAAAAAAAACAACAACAAAAAAACTGTCTTTATCAATTAACAAGTCTGAGTTGTCGTCGTCGTCGAGTCCAAGTCCGAGTCGGATGAGGTTAGGCACTCTTCCACCCATGATTGAAGATATTCCATGATTGAAGACATCAGAAGTAAAGAGGGTACAGTCAGGTTTATGTATGTAATATACACCTGTATATATGTAATATATACATAAACATCTGGTTTCAAGCTGCCTATTCTCTTCCATTTAGACACCCAGCTGTTGTTAGGACTCATCATGGCTATCACAGCATCAAATGAGGAAGTCGTGCACTCGTACACCATCTCTCTTCATCTGGAGGTAGCTGGACTCACAGTTGTTACAGCCGTTGGATTCAAACTGCTCAGTGGTCTTCACAAGAGAGCAGAGAAGACAAGCCCGCAGATGGCGAAGGTCTTTAGGAACCGTTTCCAATGCCATTTGTGAGATAAGCAACAAACTACGTCATTAATTCTCAGACTCTGTGTCTTGGCCTGTGTCGGTGCTCTGTGTTGGTGCCACAGTTTCAGGGTTTATTCGCTGTGCTATGAGCAAGAGTCATCCACTTGATATAAACTAAGCCCTCGTTCACACAGGACGCCGAACGTAAGCAGAGCTGAAGCTTGAAGCAGCACAAGCTGAACGTACACCTTACTGTTCAAACAAGACGCCTTGTCTTTTCCTCTCAGCGCCTACTCTCTCGCGCCTTGAACCCGCCCACAACTCCCATTGACTTCATGCCTGCGGTGGTGTGGCTTCACGCGCCACGCTTGGAAAATCGGCGTCAAACCTGAGTGATCGCTTGAGCATGGCTTCGGCACGGCGTCGGCGTGGTACGCGCGCGGGTGGTGTGAACGGCTTTGCCTGTTAACAAGGACGCCTAAATGAAACTTGTGGGTTCAGCGTAGGTAGAGCTTCGGTTGAGCGTTGCTTCGGCATACTGTGTGAACGGGGGCTAAGCACGGAAGGATTTATGACATCACCGATGATGTCACAATATTCTATGAGTTGGGATGACATCAGTGATCACTGATCGCAATTCTATACTAGAATTTAGCACGCGATTTCACGTGTAACATTAAAAGTGTGATGTCACACTAACATCACTGATGAGATCATCACCGATGACATCACAATTACCTCAAGTGACAACACTGGTGACATCACAGTTGCTCGAGTGTGAATCTAGAATATAGCCCCCCCCCCCACATTAGGACGGCACCAGGCCTCATCACTGCCTGTGACATCGTCAGAGATTTATGACATCAGTATATGACATCACAATAGTAGTCCACCAGGCCGAGTCGTCTAGAACTGTATTCTTCTTCTGTGGTGTGTTATGGCAGTTGGCATCCTTTATGTTGCATTACCGCCTCCCCTACATTCTGTAAAACCCGATCCTCCTCTCACCCTCTCCCGTCGCCCCTCAAGTGACATAATCTGCGATTTATGACCCACACTGTCTGTGACATCACCATGGCCTCATCACTTTCTGTGACATCAGTGATTTATGACATCATCGGTGATATATGACAGTAGTGAGCAGGGAACAGCACAGATATGATCGAGCGTGCAGCTTGTAAGGCATCTGTGGATGAGTCTGCCACGCTGAGCGGGAAGAGAGGCTGGCTGAGGAAGCGCTCGCGCATCACTCCCCGCTGGAGGCAGACCTGGGTGCAGTTGGACGGCTGCCAGCTGCTGTACGAGACACAGCAGAAAGTGGTGAAGCGGATCAGTCTGCAGGGGGCGCTGCTGCAGACAGACGAGGGTCGGGGTGCGTTTGGCTGGAGCGTTACACCCAGAGACGCGTCGTGGCCCCTGAGGCTGTGGGCGGCCAGCGCGGTCGAGCGCCAGGACTGGATGCTGGCTCTGTGTGCGGCGCAGCTCCGCTGCGCCGCACGCCAACACGGACTGCGTGCTTCAGTAGACCACTCCATGAGCCATGGGTTACTTTCTGCTTTTTATACAGTAGATGGGTTTTCTACTTTTTTTAGATGCAGATTTGTGTTAGATGTTACCAGTGATGATGATGTATGATGTCACTGATGTTAACGATGCTCAACAGTGATGTCAGTAAAGATGTCACACTTGACATTATGATCTGCCAGCTTTATGCTGTCAGATCATAGTTCCAACTACAGTCAGTTTAGTTGGTTTAGTCTCTTATTCCTGCTTGTACCCGTTTGTCTGATCTGATCCTGTTCATCTTGTTTGCCGTTTATACATATATATATATGTATATACATATATATATATATATATATATATATATATATATATATATATATATATATATATATATATATATATATATATATGTATATATATATATATATATATATGTATATATATATATATATATATATATATATACACACACATATATACATATATATTATTTATTTATTTATTTATTTATTTATATATATATATATAGTCACGGTTATTGAACTTTTTGGAATGCAAGATGAGTGTAACAGCATCTGATAAAAACAAAAAAAATCTGATATCAGCATGTGTTAATTTAAGAATGGCTTTAATCTGTTTTTGCAAATGAACTATTCATATAGAAATAAATAAATAAATACCTTAAATGACCATTCATGACCACATTGATTTAAATAATTAATCACAGAGATTAAAAAAACAACAACAAAAAACATTCCGGTGTTGGCTGGTAGACTATGATTGTTTCAACGTTCTAAACATTTCCAATGACTTGAGGCAGGGAGGTGCACGGGGGAAAACAGACTTTATTGACACAGAGAGATCATTGAAAACTTTTTTTTTTACAACGAAATACAGGCCCTACATATCTTTTCCAAACGCATTCACTGCAAACAACCATTACCTCCGCTTGTCACAACAAAGGGAAAACGCGCACTTAGTTGGACGGCGGTCTGGCATTTCGGCTTTGGAAATTTGTGTGGGATACGGTGCGTATATGTGTGCACTTCTCAGTGACTTCTCTTCGCCACTAAACCTCTGGGGGCGCTGGACTTAAAGATGGGTCAGGGTTTGCGTAGTCTCGCTGGCCAGCCTCCTCTCTCTTCCGTCCGATGAGTCTGGCGCCGCAGGTCTCCATAACTGGGATAAACCCTCCCCTGCTCTACTGCTCTCCCATTGGAGCGACTGTTTCGGTGGCAGCCGGATGTCCGCTCCCGGCTTATTACAAGCTCTGTCATTGGCTCCGACCATGTCAACCAGAGCGGCTTCCGTTTCCTCCTCCCTGTGTGTCGCTGTAAATAGTGCCCTGCCGCCGCAGTGAAAACAACAACGCTAACTAGCTAGCAAGCTAACGGCAGAAACCTACACGCTAGCTTGTTGCTACATGCTGAAAACGGCAATTGTTTGAAACTATTTTCCAAGGGCACTGCCGCTAAGCGCCGCCCATCGCAATCCCACTATCATGGAGACGTGCGGCACCAGACTCCTCTCACGGTAGGGAGGGGAGGCTGGCCAGCGAGACTAGGGTTTGCGTAGATTATTTACGTAAATTGTCTTGTTTACTTTTAAAACGCTTTGTTTTTTACATCTATACATCTGTGTGGGATACCTTTGCAAGACGACACTGGGTGGTGAAACACAGATTGGATCGAGTAGATAGTCACTGGACAGGTTAGTCATGGTTTTAGTAAAGAGTTAAGTGCACTGAAATTATTTATTTTTCATTCATAAGTTGTTTTTTTCTTCAGTTTTTGATTAGCTGTGGACATTTATTCATATAACATTATTTTTTTATTTTTTTATTTATTCAAGTATTTACAAATTTGTGTTCTCTCTCAGAAACAAGGACATATTGTTACTGTATCTGCTGATAATGCTGCTGTTAAGTGCACTAAAATTATTTATTTTTTCATTCACAAGTCTTTTTAGATTAGTTTTTGATGTATAGACAGAGTAAGCAAACAGACAGATTTAAATAAATGTTCATATAAGTTCAGCAATTTTGTGTCTCATTTTGGATTGTATTTTATCAGATGCAAATAAGTAAATGATATCATGGCATTATATATTGGCAGGTGGTGATGTGGAGGTGAGTAGTAAAGGAACAAATATTGATAAGAGTAAGACTGAATGATGACAACAGTCTAATCCTAATGTTAATTAAAATGAGATATTCCTCTAAATCTATTTGACGGAAAAAAGGCAAAAAGAAAGGCACTTTTATTGGATGGCACGGACGTTCCGTAAAGGAAGATTTATGGGAATTTCATATAAGTAAATGCAAATTCGCAATAGCTGCAACCGGATATTCGATGTCAGTTAGTGTGACGTCATCCACTCCATTGTGAAATTTGGCCCTTCCCCACCGCCCCCCTTTTAGCCAAAACTTGACCTCCATGCCAAATTTCAACTGTGTCTGCTAAAGCGTGGCGAACGTTTTGTGGACCGACCAACCAACAGACCATCCTTATAGAGCTGCTGCCCCTGCTGGCCACAGCAAAAAATACACAAAAATAAACATGTACTTTTTTTTGCCGTTTATTATTAAATAGGTTTATCTTATGACATGAGTCATTTTTCATTTCATTGTGACTTTAAAACCCGACATGCCTTTTAGTTCATGTTAATCTTACAAAAAAAATCAGTAATTCTATATATATATATATATTAAAAAAAACAGTAATTCTATAGGTCTATATATATATATAAAATAATAACTAACTAGCAGTTAGGCATGCATCATTCAGACTGAACACCACCAAACGCTCAGCAGAGCACCGGCCAGAGCCAGGGCCGGTGTTGCCGTGGTGACAGCGTTGCTGCCTCCGTTGCACAGGTTGCTGGAGCAGCAGCGGTAGGTGAAGCCGGAGATTGCCGGAAACATCTGAGTGAGGCGGGAGTTATCACAGTCTGTGTACCTGATGCACTGACGGATGGTCTTCCCACCTGCACACACACAGACACACACATGCACACGCATGCACACGCACACACATACAGACACACACACATGCGCACGCACACACACACACACACACACACACACGCATGCACACGCACACACGCACACACACACACACACACAGGTTTGACACAGAAGAGGAAAGCTACTGTACGGTGCCAATACAGTCTCATATGTACAGCATTCACCACTCGTAAAACACAATGCACAAATAAATGCAGTGAGTGATTTGTCAATCTGTATCTGTGCCTCTAAGGCCATGTTCACATTACAGGCAAATCCGATTTGCTACTAAAGTCATTAATCATCATTATCTTGATTGGTTTCCCAAATCTGATTTGGGAGTGTGTCCGCACTGCCACAAATCTGATTTGGGCAAGTGTTCAAGTCGGTGTCTGTCTGTGTCCAGACCTCCATATGTGGTTTGGGACAAGTGACACAAATCAGACTTGGAGCGTCCAGACTCATAAAACCAATCTGGATAGAATCATTAATAGGTCATTAAAGTTCACAAATCAGATTTGGCCTCCTAGTCTGAACATGGTCTAATTTACCCCTTGTATATCACCATTTGTAACTCATATCATTTATATGTCAACTTAGTATTTTTAAATGGAAATATATTTGTGCATCTCCACCCATTTGTGTGGATTCTTTTGCAATTGTTTTACCAGGCTATTATGGGCTTAAAACAGTCTCAAAAGAATCCACACAAATAGGTGGAAATTCACAATTATATTTCCATTCAAAAATGTTAAGTTGACGGACAAATGATATACGAGTTACAAATGGTGATGTACGAGTGGCGAATTAGGCCATGTTCACATTACAGGCGAATCCGATTTGCTGATAAAGTCATTAATCATCATTATCTTGATTGGTTTCCCAAATTTTGATTTGGGAGTGTGTCCGCACTGCCACAAATCTGATTTGGGCAAGTGTTCAAGTCGGATCTGTGTGTCCAGACCTCCATATGTGGTTTGGGACAAGTGACACAAATCAGACTTGGAGTGTCCAGACTCATAAAACCAATCTGGATAGAATCATTAATAGGTCATTAAAGTTCACACATCAGATTTGGCCTCCTAGTCTGAACATGGCCTTAGGCCATGTTCAGATACACACAGATACAGATTTGTATCAGGTACAAATCACCAGTAAATGTCTCCATACAAATAGAAGGAGATTCACAAATATATTTCCATTGATTAAAAATGCTAAGTTGACACAAATGATACGAGTGGTAATTTAGAGGCGCATAAGGCCTACAGATACAAATCACTTCACATTTATTTGGGCATTGTCTTTTACGAGTTTTGTAACATTTGTTCGTAGATTCTTTTGAGACCGTTTTAAGCCCATAAGAGTATAGCAAACTGTCAGCAATGCAATCCCAGACAGCAACGTACCTCTTTCACTGAGAGAGATGCAGGAGTCTTCGTACGTGCACTCCTGCACGTTCTCACAGCGCCCGGTGTAATCTGAGCACTTGTAGCAGCGAAGTCCGGCACCTGCATGGACGGACAACAATGATTCTTTATTCATATTTATTTAGCAAGTGCAATGTCCATACTCGACCACCAGGCGGAGATGTAGTCACGTCCAAGTCACGAGTCAAAACTGAAGCTGTTTTCACACACAGATCGCGCAAAATTGCAGTTCAGAAGGCCTGCAAAACCGGCAGCCTCGCCCCAGAAATTGCTTTCACACACAGCCAAGCAACACCGCCACATTCCCGTCCTGGGGTGTGCTTTCAGGCGACAGCCACCGCTCCCGGATTGAAAGGCGAGCGGAGGTATTTCCACCCAGCTCTTCCTAGCCCAAATTAATATTTTCATAGGTTAGTGTAGCCTAGGCTACTGTATGATGAACAAATTCATTCAACAACCAAACATCGCCGATGTATGTCAGCCAACGAGCCAGCCAACTACATGCAGCTGTGGGTTGTTAAGGCTCAAACTGATAAAACGACGTGCAGCTGCGTTCGGTAAGGATCAAACTGATAAAACACGAAAGTGTTGTCCACATGCAGCATGGTAACAAGGCTTTCAATATTCATCTGATCGACTTTATGGATGCACCATCATGTAGCCCCTAGTTCCTCAGTGTGCGGCTCGCGAGATGATGGCAGCTCTCAAAGCTTAGTTGGCGGCTCTAAGAAATTGCAAAAAAAAAAAAAAAAATCCCCCTGCTCTCCCCAAAATTTAAATAAACCTTTAAGGCATATTATTACAATACAACAATACTGGTGTTGACAGTAATAGACGGTGCCAAATCATTCAAAACAATAAGCATTTTGCTTTTAGGAGTATTGTGCCAGCGTGCAGCGCTGTTCCAAAACGTGTCAACGTGTGTCGTTGCCTGGGAAACACACATCCCATAATACAACTGTTCGCATCGCATCCCATAATAGTATGATGATACTTGCCATTGCGAACATAGATGTGAACAGGTTAGCTAAAACTTCAGCGTCGCCAGCGACGGCCCCCACCGTTGCGGTCGGGGTACGTTTCGAGTGTGTGTGTGTGTGTGTGTGTGTGTGTGTGTGTGGAAAACAATAAAACAAAAAAATGGTAGGCAGATGTGCTTGGTCGTGGTGGCTTTTGGTGTTTTGCGGTAAAAGTGGCTCTCCTATTGACTTTGTCCTGCCAGTGCGGCTCTCATCGAAGAAATAGTGAGGATCACTGACCCTGTCCCATGCTTTTTGGTTTTGCCCTTCACTGTCCGGATTCTGGGCCAAAGTATTTGACTGGTACTCTAAGGTCTATAAAATAACCCTTCAACCGGAGGCGGAACTCGCCATCATCGGCTGCTTGGAATCCTCACTGCTCCTCCCTACAGCTGTGCAACAGTCTCTGACACTGGGGACTGTCGCCAAGAGACTCATTCTGAAGGAGTGGAAGTCTCCCTCTCCTCCTTCCCTTTCAGTTGTGGCTGATGGACATGGTCTCAGTTGTGCGCATGGAGAGACTCAGGTTCCTGAGGACCAACTCACTTGGGAAGTTTTCCACCATTTGGGAGCCGTTTCTGGCCTACTTTGACGTAGTCAGGGGTGACGAGTGACTCGCCCAACTGACCTCTCATGGACCCTCATTGAGTGTCCGCCCTGAGACTGGGAGGTTGTGAGTTCGATCCCTGGCCGAGTCATACCAAAGACTATAAAAATGGGACCCATTGCCTCCCTGCTTGGCACTCAGCATCAAAAAGGTTGGAATTGGGGGGTTAGATCACC
>NC_139652.1:5046315-5081315 GCF_964638095.1 Poromitra crassiceps
TGTGACATGTAAACATCTATTTTATACCATGATCATTGTGCCATGTAAACATCTATTTTATACCATGATCATTGTGCCATGTAAACATCTATTTTATACCATGATCATTGTGACATGTAAACATCTATTTTATACCATGATCATTGTGACATGTAAACATCTATTTTATACCATGATCATTGTGACATGTAAACATCTATTTTATACCATGATCATTGTGCCATGTAAACATCTATTTTATACCATGATCATTGTGCCATGTAAACGTCTATTTTATACCATGATCATTGTGACATGTAAACATCTATTTTATACCATGATCATTGTGACATGTAAACATCTATTTTATACCATGATCATTGTGACATGTAAACATCTATTTTATACCATGATCATTGTGCCATGTAAACATCTATTTTATACCATGATCATTGTGCCATGTAAACATCTATTTTATACCATGATCATTGTGACATGTAAACATCTATTTTATACCATGATCATTGTGACATGTAAACATCTATTTTATACCATGATCATTGTGCCATGTAAACATCTATTTTATACCATGATCATTGTGCCATGTAAACATCTATTTTATACCATGATCATTGTGCCATGTAAATATCTATTTTATACCATGATCATTGTGCCATGTAAACATCTATTTTATACCATGATCGTTGTGCCATGTAAACATCTATTTTATACCATGATCATTGTGACATGTAAACATCTATTTTATACCATGATCGTTGTGCCATGTAAACATCTATTTTATACCATGATCATTGTGCCATGTAAACATCTATTTTATACCATGATCATTGTGACATGTAAACATCTATTTTATACCATGATCGTTGTGCCATGTAAACATCTATTTTATACCATGATCATTGTGACATGTAAACATCTATTTTATACCATGATCGTTGTGCCATGTAAACATCTATTTTATACCATGATCATTGTGCCATGTAAACATCTATTTTATACCATGATCATTGTGACATGTAAACATCTATTTTATACCATGATCATTGTGACATGTAAACATCTATTTTATACCATGATCATTGTGCCATGTAAATATCTATTTTATACCATGATCATTGTGCCATGTAAACGTCTATTTTATACCATGATCATTGTGACATGTAAACATCTATTTTATACCATGATCATTGTGACATGTAAACGTCTATTTTATACCATGATCATTGTGCCATGTAAACATCTATTTTATACCATGATCATTGTGACATGTAAACGTCTATTTTATACCATGATCATTGTGACATGTAAACGTCTATTTTATACCATGATCATTGTGACATGTAAACATCTATTTTATACCATGATCATTGTGCCATGTAAATGTCTATTTTATAATCCAAACATTGAGAGAAAAGGGCTTGCACACTTTTCAAAGGATGAGGCATACGGATGCAAAAAAAACTTGGCTTTTAATTCACCATAAAGTGCAAAACAAAAGTGAAGTGATACAACAAAACACTAGACACACAGCACTATAGACACACAGCACTATAGACACACAGCACTATAGACACACAGCACTATAGACACACAGCACTATAGACACACAGTACTATAGACACACAGCACTATAGACACACAGCACTATAGACACACAGCACTATAGACACACAGCACTATAGACACACAGCACTATAGACACACAGCACTATAGACACACAGCACTATAGACACACAGCACTATAGACACACAGCACTATAGACACACAGCACTATAGACACACAGCACTATAGACACACAGCACTATAGACACACAGTACTATAGACACACAGCACTATAGACACACAGCACTATAGACACACAGCACTATAGACACAGCACTATAGACACAGCACTATAGACACAGCACTATAGACACACAGCACTATAGACACACAGCACTATAGACACACAGCACTATAGACACACAGCACTATAGACACACAGCACTATAGACACACAGCACTATAGACACACAGCACTATAGACACACAGCACTATAGACACACAACACAGCACTATAGACACACAGCACTATAGACACACAGCACTATAGACACACAGCACTATAGACACACAGCACTATAGACACACAGCACTATAGACACACAGCACTATAGACACACAGCACTATAGACACACAGTACTATAGACACACAGCACTATAGACACACAGCACTATAGACACACAGCACTATAGACACACAGCACTATAGACACACAGCACTATAGACACACAGCAGGGGTACGGTGGCGCAGTCGGTAGCGCTGTCGCCTCACAGCTAAAAGATTCTGAGTTCGATTCTCGCCTGGGACGCTGTGGGCCCTGGAGTTGTGACCCCCCATATCTTCAGTGCCTATTGCCCATCTCGTCGAAAGGGCCTTTCTGTGTGGAGTTTGCATGTTCTCCCCGTGCTCCCCAGGGGGTTCCTCCGTACATAACCCCCACTAAAAACATGCAGAAGATCGTCATCCGACCAGTGACGACAACATCTGAAGTTGGCCCCCGGGCGCTGAAAAGAAAAAAGTGACCACTGCTCCTGGCCTGCCCCCTGGAGGAAAGGACAAGCCTGGATGGGTCAAATGCAGCGGACAAATTTCACCGGCCACCGTCACCATGAGTGTGTGTTTGTGGCCGCATGCATGTGTTGTAGTGTTCGTGTGACAATAAAAGACGGGCTTGTCCGTCTGAAATCGTGTTTAGACACACAGCAGGGTTTGAGGAATTTGGTGATAGTCCTCTTCCCCCTGACCTCTGACCTGCCTCATGCGTCAGTAGGCCACATGACTTTGAAGCCACGCAGCTCCAACAACAACAAATGCCAATCCAACGCCAGTTTCTCCCACAGGCCTGTCGCTGTGCAGCCAATCAGACGCCAGTCTCTCCCACAGGCCTGTCACTGTGCAGCCAATCAGATGCCAGTCTCTCCCACAGGTCTGTCACTGTGCAGCCAATCAGACGCCAGTCTCTCCCACAGGCCTGTCGCTGTGCAGCCAATCAGACGCCAGTCTCTCCCACAGGCCTGTCGCTGTGCAGCCAATCAGATGCCACAGGCCTGTCTAGACACAGATTTAGCTCTACATCAACAAACATCACATTTAGCTTTAGCTAATCGCTCCCTGGCGTTTTACACGCTGTTCGACTTCCGGGTCAAAGAACGTCAGCACGTGCTGATCGGCTCGTCCAGGTCCAATCCAACTGGCCTGTATACATGCAGGAGTAAATCGACTATCAATCGCATTATCTGGGTGTGTTAGTCGGACTTTTATAACTTCGATTTTAGTCGAGCTAACATGTTTACATGCATTTCAAAAGTCCGGTTTCAGGCGGACTAGCGCAATAATTTGATTTTTTTTAAGTGCATGTAAACTGAGTCTCTCCCACAGGCCTGTTGCTGTGCAGCCAATCAGACGCCAGTCTCTCCCACAGGCCTGTCACTGTCCAGCCAATCAGACGCCAGTCTCTCCCACAGGCATGTCACTGTGCAGCCAATCAGACGCCAGTCTCTCCCACAGGCCTGTCACTGTCCAGCCAATCAGACGCCAGTCTCTCCCACAGGCCTATCTCTGTGTGGCAAATCAGATGCCAGTCTCTCCCACAGGCCTGTCGCTGTGGAACCTTGTAAGTTGTCGGCTGAAAACCTCCTAAAGTTTTGTTGATCTTTATAGAGTTTACAGTATACATACATACATACATACATACATACATACATACATACATACATACATACATACATACATACATACATACATATTCTTTATTTATTTTGTTTTGTTGTGAAGAACTGGACTCTGAATACGTGCTCCCCACTGACTTCAGTTGTTTTGGAGAAGGCTGCTATGGAGTTGTGCTGGCAACCTGGGTGTGTGCTATGGACAAGGTTCACCTGTGTTTCACCTGGCATGAGGGGAGGAGATGATGAGAGAGACTTTTCATTTTTGGTGAACTATTCCTTTAACTTCAGCTGAAAGTTCCCATGCTCCTCTATGGGTTGAGAACATCCCACAACCTTTGTGCACTTACAGTATGAAATCCTGTCAAAGCTAATTGGATCAACTCAGAAACAGTGTTGGGGGTAACTCATTACAAAAGTAACATATTACATGTAATATATTACTTTTAGCAGTAACTCAGTAATATAATTACTTATAGGATTTCAGTAATATTATACCAGTTACATTATACCAGTTACTTTGTCAAGTAACTCAAGTTACAAATTGAGTTACATTTTATTCAATCAAAGCACATATTTAAAAAAAGATACAATAATTTCCTAATCAAACTGTGTTTTTATGAAAAAAAAACACTATAGATGACAATAACAAAGGAAAATGATAACATTTAGAATTTTGCATTGTTTACACTGACTTCAAGGCGGTTGAAATGATTTTTCGGGATGGTTCCAGGGCAGCGATGTCATTCTGCTGCTGCTGTTGTTTTGGTGAAAGTAATGCAAAAGTAGTGTAATAAGTAACAAGTTACTCTACACAGAGAGTAATATTGTAAAGTAACGTATTACTTTCAAATGAAAGTAACTAGTCATATGTAGTATATTACATTTTGAAAGTAACTTGCCCAACACTGCTCAGAAATGCATGGCATCAATCTGCACACAAGTTGCAGGCTGTTCAGCCAATCAGATGCCAGGCGAGGCTGTTCTTCTTCCTGACACTTTGGAGATGGAGGTGTTGTTCTCACCCAACAACAGTGTGACAGCAGAGCAGAAAGCCAGTGACTGTAGGCTACTAAAGGTTTTGTCTTGCGGTGTGTCAGTCCCAGCGTGTGACTGACAGACAGACAGACAGACAGTGTCAGTCAGTCCCAGCGTGTGACAGTCAGTCAGCTGCCAGACGGCACAAAGAGCAGCACTGTCTCTGCTTCCAGCTGCGCTCTGCATCTGGATGGAGCGCTTGTCCTACATACATCAGCTGGTGACACTTTCTATTTAAACGGCTTCACTTACACTGGAGCAACAGTTAGCTTGACAGATACACACCAGAGGACTATTGACACCATAGTTGATTTTCTCCCTCAATTTCCCTCGATTGTCCATCAAGAGCCCCTTATTGCCTCTTGCCAGGCGGCCGTTGTGAACTAGAATTTGTTCTTGATGGACTCGCCTTGCCACCATTTAAATGAACAGAGAGAGAAAAGAGAGGAAGCTCTGAGCTCTGCCTCCAGACGCTGTGAGGTCTTATGGATGCATGAGTCCAGTCGCGATGCGTTTCCTGCAGTTACTCTGAAATGGCCTGGAACAACAGATAATTATGGGTTTCTTTTCACCCCCAATATTTTATTTTGCAATTTGCAATTTTCAAAACACCAACACATAAAAACAACAACAACTCAGATAGTGGAAAAGAAAAGAATAGAAAGGGGAAAAGAAAAAAGAAAAAAGAAAGAAAAAAATAGGGTTAGGGGGTTAGGGTTAACCCTAACCAACCATATATATATATATATATATATATATATATATATATATATATTCATTTCTTGAGGTAAAATAACTCTCCCACCACCACCCGCGGAGACCCTGGTTCAATTCCCGGTATAGTGGCTACACCTGCGGGTGGGAAGCTGGTGGGGTATGAGTCCTGCTCGCTGCGCTAGTGCCTCCTCTGGTCGGTCGGGGTGCCTAGTTTGGGGGGGAGAGGAACAGGGGGGAATAGCGTGATCCTCCTACACGTTACGTCCTGCTGGTGTAGTCTGGGTGCCAAAAGGCGTAGCATCACGGTCTTCCGGTAGCAGATCCAACGGATACAGATACAATTCTGCTCTGAAAACAAGGCATCAACGTAACGTAAATACATGTGATGCGCCTTATCTAGCTATAGGTATGTGGCTACAAACATGAAATGAACTATTAACACCATATAAAAGCATCTTTCTATGGGAGAATGAAAATAAAGCATTCCACCAGGGGTCAGCAACCTATGGCACGGGTGCCACCTCTGGCACGCGAAGGGTTACCCACTGGCATGTCAGCGCACAGTAGCAATAAGTGCACAATTGAGATTTTTTTGTAGAAATGTTGAAGCGCCCTGTCACTTTAAATCTTTTCCTGTATAAATCAACTGAACTGAAACTGAATTACCCCCCACAACCCTCTGCCATCGCGATGCACAAATAATAATAACTTCTGGGTTTTGAGGGGCGGGTCTAGGGGCATTGAAACGGAATGAGTGACATGGCACCGCCCAGCCTGTCTGCCTATAGGCCACTTTATTATAGGATGTAGGAGAGAGAGTACTGTATATGCACTGCATTCTCTCCTTGGGCTATCTCATCATAGTACTGTATATGCACTGCATTCTCTCCTTGGGCTATCTTCTAGTCATCATAGTACTGTATATGCACTGCATTCTCTCCTTGGGCTATCTCATCATAGTACTGTATATGCACTGCATTCTCTCCTTGGGCTATCTTCTAGTCATCATAGTACTGTATATGCACTGCATTCTCTCCTTGGGCTATCTTCTAGTCATCATAGTACTGTATATGCACTGCATTCTCTCTTGGGCTATCTTCTAGTCATCATAGTACTGTATATGCACTGCATTCTCTCCTTGGGCTATCTTCTAGTCATCATAGTACTGTATATGCACTGCATTCTCTCCTTGGGCTATCTTCTAGTCATCATAGTACTGTATATGCACTGCATTCTCTCCTTGGGCTATCTTCTAGTCATCATAGTACTGTATATGCACTGCATTCTCTCCTTGGGCTATCTTCTAGTCATCATAGTACTGTATATGCACTGCATTCTCTCCTTGGGCTATCTTCTAGTCATCATAGTACTGTATATGCACTGCATTCTCTCCTTGGGCTATCTTCTAGTCATCATAGTACTGTACTGCATTCTCTCCTTGGGCTATCTTCTAGTCATCATAGTACTGTATATGCACTGCGTTCTCTCCTTGGGCTATCTTCTAGTCATCATAGTACTGTATATGCACTGCATTCTCTCCTTGGGCTATCTTCTAGTCATCATAGTACTGTATATGCACTGCATTCTCTCCTATCTTCTAGTCATCATAGCGAAATCACACAATTGACTCATTTTGCTGGGGACTCCCCTGTGACCTGTGAGCCCTCATCAAGCTGACGTTGGAGTATATACAGTAGGTCTAGCTGCCGTCATCAAGCCTCCAAGTGCAGGCTGATGTTATAGCATGTTTCCAGCTTTACAGCTCTGCCCTATTGTGTTGCCTGGTGACCCTCGGCTGCAGCAGAAAGCAGTCCTTCCTCTCACACACACACGCACACACATGAGCATATACAGTCACACACACGAGCGCACACACACACACACACACAAGCATATACACACACATGAGCATATACACACACACACAAGCGTATACACACACAGTCACACACACGCGTGCGCACACACACACAAACACACACACACACAAGCATATACACACACACGAGCGTATACACACACACACAGTCACACACACGCGCACACACACACACACACACACACACACACACACAGTCTCTCTCTCACTCTCTCTCACACACACACACACACACACACACACAGCCACACAGCCACACACGCACACACACACACACACACAGCCACACACACACACACACACACACACACACACACACACACACACACACACACACACACAGTCCTTCCTCTCACACAGGCTGCTCGGCAGGGCAGGGGAACACTGCTGGAGAGCAGCATCCTGGTTGGCAAAGATGGTGGCATGTGAGAAGCTGTGTTTTTCTTCCAGGCATAAAGCGTTAAGTGGAGGCATCCTGATGAGAGCTGGGGAGGTCTCTACCCCCTCCACTCCCACACATCCTGTTACCCAAGCCACGGTTTCACAAGTCATTTCTGCAAGTTCAACTCAAGTCTCAAGTCTTTAAGCTAGAGTCCAAGATAAGTATCAGGTCTTTGAGCTAAAATCCAAGTCAAGCCTCAAGTCTTTGAGCTAGAGTCCAAGTCAAGTCTCAAGTCTTTGAGCTATATTCCAAGTCAAGTCTCAAGTCTTTGAGCTATATTCCAAGTCAAGTCTCAAGTCTTTGAGCTAGAATCCAAGTCAAGTCTCAAGTCTTTGAGCTATATTCCAAGTCAAGTCTCATTTTTGAGCTAGATTCCAAGTCAAGTCTCAAGTCTTTGAGCTAGAGTCTTGGCCCAATCCCAATTCCTATCTTAACCCTCAATCTTAACCCTCAGTCTCAAAAATGCGCACTCCCGCGAAGTGCTAGTGCTGTCCCGATTCTCACTTTGTTAAGTTAAGGGTCGAGTTTGAGGGGTCTACGGCCCTCAGTTTTGAGATTTTCCATGACCACACTTGGCAGTGAGTGCGATCCCAGAATCCCTTGCGTGTCATCAGCTAGATCCATTCAGATGGAAGATGGCGGCGAAGGAGGAAAAAAGGAGCCCTACAAAGTTAAGTATTTCCTTGTTAATAGCGATGTAAAAATTACGATAACCATTGTATTAGCTTAGTTTAATGTCACTTTATAGATTTCCGTTTTGGAATCCTAACAACATTGTTGTTGCTAACGAGTGGGGGCTAGAATGACCGTGCTTTACGACGTGAGGGCTGGCTTGACTGCAGTGTTTAACTGCAGTCAAGCCAGCCCTCACGTCGGAAAGCACGGTCATTCTAGCCCCCACTTGTTTTGTGGTGCGTAGCATTACACGTAGGCTGTATCTTGATAAAAACAACTCAACAACGACATTACCACCAAGAATTATGGCATTTCGTAACAACGTTAACAATGTTATAATATAATAATAATAATATGGCTTGACCAGCACGGCTACTGACTATCGAAAGTTAGCAACAACAAATGTGTTAGGCTCCAAAACGGAAATCCATAAAATGACATTTAAACTAAGATAATACAATGGTTATCGTAATTTCTACATCTATATTATCAAGGAAATATTTGTAAGGATGCTTTTTTCCTCTTCTTTTGAATTGACAGACTGGATCCGGAGCTTTGGCATATTGCTGCCCCCCACAGTCTGAAGACGTATCTGCCTTTAACTCATTGAATGCCAATGACGACAGCTGTCGTCAATTCAAATACTGACGTAGAGTGCCAATGACGACGGTTGTCGTCAATTGCGTTTTTTGACGGTGGGACGTGGATCAATCCCTGATACATCTCTGGTACAACTATTGTAGCTATTGGAGGTCTATAACCTATTTTACAGAACCCTTAGGTGGCGACAGTGCTCTCCACATAACAGAAAGGCAAGGAAAAAACAAAGAAGAAGTCGTTATGGAAACGGAAATCGCATCGCATCCGTATGCATCGATATGCTGAAGCACGTTACTGCAGCTGTGCCTGCAGCAGCCAATCTGCTCCCACAATTGAGCCGCTCCGTGTCGGTTGCGACAGCACATCTGCACATCCACACCGTGGAGTTGTTATTATTCTCAACTGGAAGCATCGTTGCCGGTGACAAACACACGCGGAACGCTGTAAAAAAGCCTGGCTGTTCCGCACCCTTCACTGTGCGCACAGCAAACTCAGCAGAGAGCCACCACAGACAGGAGGAGGAGTGTGCAGTTGAGGCGAGGCGGGGCGGGGCGGGGCGGGGCGGGGGGGGGGGGGGGGGGGGGCACGCAACACCCAGACAGACCCAGGCAGCAGAACAGGATTGACAAACGCAAGCCAGAATATCCGATACCCACCAGCAGCAAATCAAAACCAGCAAGAAGCTGCAACCAGCAGCGCACGCAGGGGCCAGCGCTGCTGGTTGTAGCTAAAAATATTATTCTGCCAAACAAAATTCCCTGGCCTAAACTGTTTTATTGAAGGAAATTATTTTTGAGGTGTGACTACATTAGAAAAGATTAGCTTCAGAGTCAGTGATGTGCTTGAAATGATTAATTTCACAAAAGGCCAATTATCTCAGCTTCTAGAAAAAAATTGCTGTATTTGGATGAATCAAGCTATCTTCTCCGGCTCATAACTAAAGAACGGAAAATGGGATCAATAAACTTTTTTTTGCAGATGATAGAATAGAGTCTCATCGTTCTTTGTGCGTGTTCAGTGTTTACATAGTAATATCACACAATATTCTGTGGGCCTCGAGAAATCACTGAAAACGCTCTGAAACTCTGGCACTGGGAGCGTCCGTTCTCCAAAAGTGGCTGGCACTCAATGAGTTAAGGGCTGTCCCATTTTAAAGTCGCAAGATAGCCCTTAACACTTAGTTTTGAGGGCTACTAAGATTGAGGGTTGAGCTGGAGGGTTAAGATTGAGGGTTAAGAAAAGAATTGGGATTGGGCCCAAGTCAAGTCAAGTCTTTGAGCTAGATTCCAAGTCAAGTCTCAAGTCTTTGAGCTAGATTCCAAGTCAAGTCTCAAGTCTTTAAGCTAGAGTCCAAGTCAAGTCTCAGGTCTTTGAGCTAAAATCCAAGTCAAGTCTCAAGTCTTTGAGCTAGAGTCCGAGTCAAGTCTCAAGTCTTTGAGCTAGAATCCAATTCAAGTCTCAAGTCTTTGAGCTAGAGTCCAAGTCAAGTCTCAAGTCTTTGAGCTAGAGTCCGTCAAGTCAATAAGTGCAAGTCAAGTCTCAGTCTCTTATAGATGAGCATTTTATCATCTGCTGTATGCCATCTGCTCTGCTTAGAGACTAAGCAGAGTAGTTGACATTCTTAATAGTAGACATTTCCTTAATAAATGAATAAAAAAAAAAAAAAAAAAAAAAAAAAAAAAAATTAAAAATTAAATAAATAAATAAATAAATAAATAAATAAATAAATAAATAAATAAATAAATAAATAAATATTGTTCCCGGGTCCCAAATCTTGAGTCCGAGTCAAGTCTCAAGTAGTGTTAATTTCGTCTACAAGAAAAACTATGACGGTTTTCTTTGATTAAGATGAGACTAAAATACTCAGACTTTTAGTCGACTGAAACTTGACTAAATAAAAACAGTATGAGGTTGACTAAATATGATCAAAACTAATAAAGAAATTTGACACAGCACTAAGACTAAATAAAAAAAATAGCAACAAAATGAACACTAGTCTCAAGTCTTTTGAGCATGAGTCTCAAGTCACTGTGTGCGCGACTTAAGTCCAAGTCACAAGTCCCCATCTCTGTTTCCCATACATTTCGTGCCGGTATGCCATATCAACATTTTGTCCGCCACAACAGATGTTAACGGATTTTCCCCCACTCGCTCAACTCCACTTTGCCCCTCTGTCCAGGGGCGGACTGGGATTATAATTCAGGCCGGGCATTAGATACCAAGCAGGCCAGGCCGATACGGGCTGACGCGCGTGCCGGCGTCCGAAGGGTGGCGGCGAAAAATTTGGGCCGTTTGAAGCCCAATTTGGGCCGTTTGAAGCCCGATTTGGGCCGTTTGAAGCCAGATTTGGGCCGTTTGAAGCCCAATTTGGGCCAAGTCCAATTTTACAATGAGATGCACCCACTTTAACCCTGAATAAAGTAATAAAACCACTAGTAAACCAGTAGGCGGCGCCTGGCCTGCTGTTCAGTGTGTGGCCTGACTGGGGGCACCAAAAAAAAATAATTGCAGGCCAGGCCACCGGGCATTTGCCCGACGTGCCCGATTATGCAGTCCGCGCCTGCCTCTGTCTCTCTCTCTCTGCCTCTCTCTCTGTCTCTCTGTCTCTCTCTCTCTCTGCCTCTCTCTCTCTGTCTCTCTCTCTCTCTCTCTCTCTCTCTCTGCCTCTCTCGCTCTCAGAAACACACAGGACAGGACAAAGGACTCATATCCCCTCCTCTTAACCAAGTTTGGCCATGTGCACGCCTAATGCGCAGGATCATCTCCTTCTTAAATAAAAACATATATAAAGAAATATATATTTAATTTAGAGCCACCGCGCAGTTTAGTGTTGTCATGTTTTACACACTTTCTGGGTAATGAAGTAGTTCAAACTTGAAAAGGTTCAGGTAGCTCCCACTGCCACTTGGGGGCAACAGAGTACCAAGTTGCCTCCTACAGCTTTAAAGCAGGTCAAAATAAATGGCAAGACTTCACTTCAGATTATTGTGTGTAACATCATTTTTGAAATAAACAAAAGGAAAACAATGATGCCAGATAAGAGTGTGTCTTTTGAAAACCTTTCACACAGGCCATAATGGGACACATAGGCACAATAAAGCCTCGAAAACAAAATTAATTAACATATTTCTTAATAAAACCTAAAAGAGCCAGTTTCTTGAGTTGCTATCACTACTTTTATTTGCCCGTTTGACCCCTCCCCCCCTAGCCTGGGTAAACCCATCCCCCACGTGACCTGCTCTCAGACCTGTTCTCAGTCACTACTATGATAGTGACTGGGAACTGAGAGAGCAGGTCACGTGGTGGCTGGGTTTACCTAGGCTACTCCCCCCCCCCCTCCACACACGCACGCACGCACACACACACACACATGCCCAAAATTCACTGGAACGGAACAAACAATATAGTTGCCATCTAGTTCAATAAGAAATTATGATCATGTGACATCATGTAGTTCAGGCATGTGCTGGAGTGCACGGTTGATTGCCTTAATGTCGTTTTCGGCCCGGACATCAAAGTTGTGTTTCTCTGGAGGAAAGTTCGGTAAAGTTGGAAATATATTGACAGATTTGCACTTCCTGGGTCAATAGCTCATAATCAAAGTAAGGGTTAATGTACGACGAGGTGTCCATTATCACTTTTTAAGGGACGACGTGGAGGCGTGAACCGTCCGAGGCGAAGCCGAGGATGGTTGCCTCCGCGAAGTCCCTTAAAAAGTGATAATGGACACCTCGAAGTGCATTAACCCGCTTATACCATGGTCACTTGCCAACAAAACAATAAGACCAGTCATTTATATTTCCATGTGTAATAAATAAAGCAATCTAAATGGCTAAATGTCTGTTATTCATACTGTAAATCAGTCTTCCACGAAATAAAATAGTCCCTCCCACCTCCACCACCCGCTCCGTTTTAAAGCCGACTCAAACGTTAACTTTATTACAGGAATGCAGGTTTAACGATGTTTTGCGTTCTACATTAAATGAAGACATTACCGTTTGGCAGCTTGCTTTATTTTGTATGATAGATACGTATTGGCCAAGTATATTAACATTTAAGAGCGAAGAGTTTCAGGAAGTGAGAGTGAGAGAGCAGCGCCCTGCGTGTGCTGCTGATGTGGTGAAATGCAGAGAGAGTTGTCTCTCTCTCTCTCTCTCTCTCTCTCTCTCTCTCTCTCTCTCTCTCTCTCTCTCTCTCTCTCTCTCTCTCTCTCTCTCTCCCGCTCGTGCACGAGCCGAGGGAAATCTTCTCTTTCTCGCCGAGAAGAGCCTGGTGACGCGAGGTTAAAAAATCTCCGAAACGAAAATCAAAATTGTAAATAAGAGTTATTTTTGATAAACTGAGCACACAGGGGTGATTTAAATACTTACTTTGACCGACTCAATTTTTTTCTCAAGTTCCAAAATTGTCATATTAACCCTTAACGGGGGTATAGAGCTCAAACTGCTCTCCTGATAACACTGATGAAACTATGGCGCATTGATATGAACGGTGAACAGACCATTTAGCTAGGTGTCCATTATCACTGTACAATATCACTTTTTAATGGACACCTTGCAGCCAATCAGAATCGAGTATTCACCCAGACCATGGTATAAGCGTTTGTAATGCACACACAACGCCTCTTTCCCATCTTAGTAAGGAAGACAACAAGCTACAACTCATTTTCACCTAAACCAGTAATCCTCCGAGCTCGTCCATAGGAGGTCCATAGGACCAGGTCCATAGGAGACCACACTATGATCAGGGTTCACAACCATAACATCAAACAGGTCTCCTCCTATAAATATCTAGGAGTGCAGATTGAGCTGGCACACGCATGTTACAACCTTCTGCGCAAACATACATCAGCGTCTACACTTTCTTCAAAGACTCAGGCTTTTTGGAGTCAGTGTGAACATTATGTTGATTTTCTACAGGGCTAGTATAGAATCCATCCTGAGATATGGTATTTCCAGCTGGTTTGGCAACCTGACTGTTAAATACAAATCTCAAATTGCTAGGCTTGCACAAATGGCTGGGAAGATCATGGGGATGTCCACCCCCCCGATCACCCCCCAAGCCATTTTTGAGCAATCAGTGATAAGACAAGCTCGCAATATCTTATCCGACCCCTCGCATGTACTGAACCCAGAGTACGAACTACTGCAATCTGGCAGGAGATATAGGATCCCGCGGTGCAAATATAATAGATATAAACACTCATTCGTTCCTCTGTCAATCAAAATGATTAATGACAAATGACTAGAGGCACTTTTTCACGGGGGTATGTGCAATGATGTATTATGTAGTAAAAAGGCAGTCGCGCACATCCAATGCAATAAGGCAGGTGCAGGAACCAAAAACAGTAAAATGTGAAAAGAGAGAAGGTCTGATCAAGCTCCCATTTACCTTTCATTTAGCCATCCAGCAAGACAGAGTGACGTTTCGAGCACACACGCTCTTCCTCAGACATGTCTGAGGAACGCCCGGACACTGGTGATGAAGACTGTGACGGTGGCTGGACACTGGTGATGAAGACTGTGATGAAGGTGGCTGGACACTGGTCATGAAGACTGCGATGAAGGTGGCTGGACACTGGTGATGAAGACTGTGATGAAGGTGGCTGGACACTGGTGATGAAGACTGTGATGAAGGTGGCTGGACACTGGTGATGAAGACTGTGATGAAGGTGGCTGGACACTGGTGATGAAGACTGTGATGAAGGTGGCTGGACACTGGTGATGAAGACTGTGATGAAGGTGGCTGGACACTGGTGATGAAGACTGTGATGAAGGTGGCTGGACACTGGTGATGAAGACTGTGATGAAGGTGGCTGGGCCGTGCAGCCAGGCGACTAAGGATGGGCAAAAACAAAAGGGGTCATAGGTCACAGACCTCATGCCTGGCCTAATCAGTCAAATTCAAAGCAGCACAGCTACACACTAAATTACATCACATCCTGTGTGACAGTCAGTCAGTCAGTCAGTCAGTCAGGTAGACAGACATCAGTCAGTCAGGTAGACAGGCAGACAGTGAAACAGTCAGGCAGACAGTGAGACAGACGGTCGGTCAGTCAGGTAGACAGACAGACAGTCAGTCAGTCGGTCAGGTAGACAGACAGTCAGGTAGACAGGCAGTCAGTCTGACAGACAGTCAGTCAGGTAAACAGGCAGACAGTGAGACACACAGTCAGTTCAGACACTGACAGACAGTGGGACAGACATACAGTCAGTCAGGTAGACAGGCAGACAGTGAAACAGTCAGGCAGACAGTGAGACAGACGGTCAGTCAGTTAGGTAGACAGACGGTCGGTCAGTCAGTCAGTCAGGTAGACAGGCAGTCAGTCTGACAGTCAGTCAGTCACGTAGACAGGCAGTCAGTCTGACATTCAGTCAGGTAGACAGGCAGTCAGTCTGACAGTCAGTCAGTCAGGTAGACAGGCAGTCAGTCAGTCTGACATTCAGTCAGGTAGACAGGCAGTCAGTCTGACAGACAGTCAGTCAGATAGACAGGCAGACAGTGAGACAGTCGAGCAGACAGACAGAAAGAAAGAAAGAAATCGACTGAGAGCACTTAGAGGAGAATCCCACCGCTGCCACCGATGTATCGTCAGGCCAGCTACGAACTTGGGACCTCTGGCTTCACCGACAGGGTACGCTGGGGTCAACACCACCTTAACCGCTCGAGCTAAAGGGCCGGCCCGATAGCTCGAGCTAAAGGGCCAGCCCGATAGCTCGAGCTAAAGGGGCAGCCAGAGAGCTCGAGCTAAAGGGCCAGCCCGATAGCTCGAGCTAAAGGGCCAGCCCGATAGCTCGAGCTAAAGGGCCAGGCCGATAGCTCGAGCTAAAGGGCCAGCCAGATAGCTCGAGCTAAAGGGCCAGCCCGATAGCTCGAGCTAAAGGGCCAGCCCGATAGCTCGAGCTAAAGGGCCAGCCCGATAGCTCGAGCTAAAGGGCCAGGCCGATAGCTCGAGCTAAAGGGCCAGCCCGATAGCTCGAGCTAAAGGGCCAGCCCGATAGCTCGAGCTAAAGGGCCAGGCCGATAGCTCGAGCTAAAGGGCCAGCCCGATAGCTCGAGCTAAAGGGCCAGGCCGATAGCTCGAGCGGTAGTGACCAAGCCTAGAGAAGTGAGTGTCTTTGTGAAGCCTACACAAGCATGGCCACATGGAAAGGACAACATAAAAACGACAAACAACATAAAAAAAATTGCGAAATAACGTTACTCACCTTCATTCCAGAAGTGATAATTCAGCCAAATTTAATCCACTCGCTCAGCCCTGCTACAGACAGCTTTGTCTGTGATCCCTGTCTGTCTGTCTGTCTGTCTGTCTGTCTGTCTGTCTGTCTGCTGCAATATAGGGCTGTTTTTGTGTTGACAAGTATGGCGACACCCCTCGAAGGAGTTTCAGGGGTTCCCAGCACAAGCGTGAATCATTTATTTTCATAATTCCATGATAAGTAACACAATGACAGAAGGTTGGCCATGGGGAAGGCCAGATTAACACCCTCAGGGGCTCCTGGGCACTGAAGCACCTAGGAACCCCCCTACCCCCCTTCCTCCCCAACTTTACACTCGGACACAAGAAGGGGGAAAACCAGATACAATTTTTTTTTAATGGTCTATGGAAAAATGAATGGCTGACCAGTCACCACCACCAGGGACACTGGAACTGTTTTTAAGTAGGGGGTGCAGAGCGTGTCATCAACACCAACTGATATGCTGCATATTTTATCTGTCCAAATTATACCTCAGCCCAGTCATCAAGAAAATGGAAAATATGTCCCCCCCCCCTCCTTCCTCACACACACACACTAACTACAAGATTAAATAGAAAAACGATAAGATCGAATGCAGAGTTGGGGAAACTGAACGGTGCTTTCCTGTGATGATCGTGTGATAATAGTATAGTGTGAAGATCAGAGATTACCTGGCAACAGTCAAATTACTCTGATAAAAGTAGGGTTGTGGTGGTGATGCTATGGAAACAGACACGTGTCTGGTAAGTTTGGCTCATCAGCAAACACTTGAACTTAAATAGCCTGGGGGATTTTCAGTATGTGGAAGTTTTCAGTGAATTCAAAAATCATCTGAACACTAGAAAGGCCCAGGGATTTGAGATGGGCAATATGCTGTCAAAAGAAGAGGATTATAGTTAGAATTATATTTCCTTGTTTGAAAGTATGTTTAGGGAAATTCATTGAGGGACCTTTTGAAAGCTGAGATAGGCTACCGGTATTTCAGTTCCAAAATTCAAAACCAGCTTTTAGATGCTGGCTTGGCATTGCTCGTGTTTAGTCGTGTTGTGTGAGGTGTGAATGTTCACCAGTCCAGGTAATAGCCTACAAGAAAGTAGACAAAAGTAGCTACGCACATCGAAAATGATAAATTCTCGGTGCTGGACGAGGTACAAGTAAAAAAAATAGAGAAATAGGGTCTGCACTAATTGGTCCCATGAACATTTTCTGGTAGCCTACCACAACGTTTTAATGTTCATGGTAGACAGAGATTAGGTTAGTCAACCTTAAACTGGTTTTATGCTTACGTGAAATCACCAGCGCCGCCGCCCGACTGCGCCGAGGGGTCGCCGCAGCTGGCCGTCCTATCAGCGCAGCTCGGCGGAGGGGGCGTGCAGCTCCACGAAAAGACTAGGCGGCGTCAACGCGGACGTGATGTCACCAGCACGAGAGCTGTGATTGGCCGTTACCTTGGGCCGCGCACATATCCGCTGACGTAATTGTTGTGAGGAATGAGGAAATCATTTAACAGTGTTTGTCCCTCATCTAGCAAAGCCTTCTGCAGGCTCACCGGAATGAGTTTTGAAATGGAGGGACAATAAAATGTCCCCCCACCGACATGATTGCAAGTTCACTATGGTTACCTGGCTGGCTGTCATGGCTTAAGGTAAACACTATGGTTACCTGGCTGACTGTCATGGCTTAAGGTAAACACTATGGTTACCTGGCTGGCTGTCAGGGCTTAGGGTAAACACTATGGTTACCTGGCTGTCAGCAGTGATGGCAGGGTAAACACTATGGTGAAGATAACATAAGTCTTTGGTGAAATTATGGCAAAAACATTTCTGTCAGTTTGACTATAAAACGTGAAGTTTGACTGCTACGTTTCCTCCATTTTCATAGCAGCATTCGGCAGGTCAATAGAATAGAAAGAGCATTAGGTTTCAACAGATGCTGTTATAAGCATAGCGCCTCCTGCTGTTTGTAGAATATTGCCGACGGCCTGTTCGAAGTGCAGATGAGCTCTTTTGATAAAGTTCATATCTTTAACTTTCAGAGTGTGGCTCACCAAACTGTAAAAATGGCTGCTGTGCTGCACTGAAACCAATGAGAATCACCACACTGTAAAAACATGGCTGCCGCGCTGCATTGAAACCAATGAGAATCACCACACTGTAAAAACATGGCTGCCGCGCTGCATTGAAACCAATGAGAATCACCACACTGTAAAAACATGGCTGCCGTGCTGCATTGAAACCAATGAGAATCACCACACTGTAAAAACATGGCTGCCGTGCTGCATTGAAACCAATGAGAATCACCACACTGTAAAAACATGGCTGCCGTGCTGCATTGAAACCAATGAGAATCACCACACTGTAAAAACATGGCTGTCATGCTGCATTGAAACCAATGAGAATCACCACACTGTAAAAACATGGCTGCCGTGCTGCATCGAAACCAATGAGAATCACCACACTGTAAAAACATGGCTGTCGTGCTGCATTGAAACCAATGAGAATCACCACACTGTAAAAACATGGTTGCCGTGCTGCATTGAAACCAATGAGAATCACCACACTGTAAAAACATGGCTGTCGTGCTGCATTGAAACCAATGAGAATCACCACACTGTAAAAACATGGCTGCCGTGCTGCATTGAAACCAATGAGAATCACCACACTGTAAAAACATGGCTGTCGTGCTGCATTGAAACCAATGAGAATCACCACACTGTAAAAACATGGCTGTCGTGCTGCAATGAAACCAATGAGAATCACCACACTGTAAAAACATGGTTGCTGTGCTAAATTGAAACCAATGTGAATCAGAAGGCAGAGCTGTACGGACACACAGACTGACTTCCTCTGCTGCAGAAAGGCTGGGACACACTCAGAAGGATGGACACTTCCTTTGCCTCAAACACTTTTTCTCTTTATTCAGTTTTTTGGGGTTTACAAAGAACAAAAATCAAAACAGAGAAAATATACAATCAGCTGCATAAGGGGCCGTGTCCACAGAAAGCATTTTTTGAGCTGCCAGTGGCTTTCTGCAATTCAGCTTCTAATGTCAGTTTTTCCAACCAACCAATCAAAATTGAGGAAGAGGCGGGACTAAAAAGCTCAACAAACATGGTGGAGGAGTGATATCTGCTTTTTCAAACATGGTGGATGAGTGATATCTGCTTTTTGGGGGGTTCAATTCTATTATCTTGTTGGGTTGATGTCAGCTTCTTTTGCTAGCTAATGTTAGCTACTAACTGTCAGAGTCAGCTCCAGGCACTTTGGAAGTGCTCTGGGCATTCATATGTTTGCTATCCAAAGTGCTCCACTATGGGGGGGATGGGGATTTTCTGTGGACACAACCCCTAACACTGTTTTCTTTAAAAGCTCATTTTTCAGCAGTAGAAAGTAGACAAGTTTGAGGTCTGAGCTCATCAAGATCAGACCATGCAAACTTTTCATTCAAGCAAAATCTCCAACATGAAAATATAAAGTTGAAGTTACATAAGGTGTTTACAGTGTATAACATGATAAGTAAGTAGATAGTAAGTAATAAGTAATAAGAACAAAATAAAGCAATAGACAAATGAGTGTTAGATGTGTTCAGCATCCAGCTAACAGCCTTATCCAGGTCTGGCTGGGACCAAAACCGGCGTGTTCAAAGTCACATTTCACGTGTTTGTTATGTAAGCCTAACCCAAACCATAAGCCTAACATTCACCAAGTTGTTATAAATGAGTTGCCTAAAACCAACTAAGTTGTTTTAGTTGCCTCAACTTAACCAACGCAGCAACATTTTAAAATGAACTGACGTGACGTTTTTCAAAGGAATCAGCGTGATGATTTCAAATTGACGGCGGAGGAACGTACGCGACAGAGGATCAAACCTGTGGCGTCGAGAAATGATGAAAAAGGGCCCCTGTGCATCAAGAAGTGAAGCAAAGCAGCTCATTCTCACTCTGAACTCGTCTCAGAGCCCTGCTTGTGTTTTATGGAACGCAGCACGGGTGGACCGTTAAAAAACACTCTGCACCTGTGGGTTCAGGCAAAGGTCACGCACGCCCTCGGGCTCATCATCCAGAACCAGCTGGGAAATACGGTAGTACTGTACCACCCAGGGCACGGGTGTAATCAAGAGAGAAATTTGACTTAATTCACAACTTGAAAAATCCTCAAGGTACTTTGAAAATCAGCTTTATTGTCCATCTTTTGTAAACAATTTGCCATGACAATTTGCAGGGATGCAATCTCAGGAGTGAACACAGTATCCGCAGCCACAATAAGACACTGTTTCACAAAGTCACCACATGAAAAAGCTCGTCCACCCTTTGCAATCAGTGCAGATATCTGATAACTTGCCCGAGTTGCATTCTGGATAAAAAAAAATGGGGGGGGGGGGGGGGGCAAACAAACTTTTTTTTTTTTTTTTTCCCAAATCCATTTTGGGCCAAAACAAACAGAGCGCGGGCCAAACTTGGCCCGCGGGCCCCAAATTGGTCAGCACTGCCCTAACCACACTCACCCAATGCCTCAACCTAAAGACCACCTACCCAATGCCTAAACATAAGCCCTCGTTCACACAGCACGCCAAAGCAACGCTCAACCGAAGCTGTACCTACGCTGTACCCACAAGTTTCATTCCGGCGTCCTTGTTAACAGGTGAAGCCGTTCATACTGTACCACCCATGCGCGTGCCACGCTGACGCCGTGCCAAAGCCACGCTGATGCCACGCCAAAGCGATCACTCAGTCAAGTCCAACGTAAGTCACCTTTGGCGATGTAGGTCACCAAAGGTGCTTGACAAAGCGGTTCTGTGAGATGAGTTTGGAGTGAGAATGTTTTGTGCCAAGAGGTCCTGAAAAATATTCAACATAGGACATGTTGGGAATGAGAAACGATAGACTTTTTAAAATCTTTTCACAGCTTTGCTTTTCCTCCCCAAGTCTGCTGACTGAAGCTTCACACATCTCAACATAAGCTCACACATCTAAATCAATACATCTGAAGCACATAATGATCTATATTGATCTAAGCTCACACATCTAAATCAATACATCTGAAGCACATAATGATCTATATTGATCTAAGATCACATCTAACTCAATACATCTGAAACACATAATGATCTATATTGATCTAAGATCACACATCTAAATCAATACATCTGAAGCACACAATGATCTATATTGATCTAAGATCACACATCTAACTCAATACATCTGGAGCACATAATGATCTATTGATCTAAGCTCACACATCTAAATCAATACATCTGAAACACAATGATCTATATTGATCTAAGATCACACATATAAATCAATACATGTGGAGCACATAATGATCTATATTGATCTAAGCTCACACATCTAAATCAATACATCTGAAGCACATAATGATCTATTGTACAGAGATTGACACAGAGACACAGAGTCTCTGAGCAGAGCAGTCTGCACGATGGCCGAACATCATGAAGTTATTTTTTTTGTTTTTTTTAAGAGATTGCTGAAAATGCTATGCAGATTGCATTGTATAAACAGTCATACATTTGTACACCAATATATTGCTAGTCCTTGCTTGTTGGTCTCTAGGGCTACCTACAGCTGCTAGATAGATCTGATACATCTGAGACATGTCTGGCTATTAAAGAGGTTCAGTACATCCAAACCCCACAGTTAACAATGGATGCACAAAAGCAGAATGTTTTGTTTTCTTCAGTTTCTGAATTGGACCCTGATGAATACATGTGAGACTCTTGTGTCTCATTCTTCTTCACAATCCCTGAAGGCTTTCTCCACCTCTTCCAAACCTCATATTGTAGATATCAATGTGACAAGAAATGGACCTGAACTAACAGGAAAAATGATAAACCGAATAAAAAATTATTAAAGTCTAACTGAAATGACAATTCAATCAAACCAATTAGACTCTCAGTAACTTTGACAGGGAGTGTTGTCATGAATATTCATGTCAAGGAGTCATCTGATTTGCTGTGAGCCTTCACTTCTGACAACTGATTTGGCTGCATTATGATATTGATGGATAGACAATTATTCTGTTTTTCCTGCTGTGATTTCAGTGGGACTTTAAAGGGAACTCTGTCACTACCTTCACTAAGGTGATGGACAGCTGGCTGTGTGAGAGCTGAGACATCCATCTGGAGTGAGATCAGCTCCTTGGAGATCCTACTCTGTTCCCTGGGCTGCTGCTTCTTCACCCGACCCGCCTTCAGCACTAGAACTACCCAGGTCATCTTAATGCAACTCAATGTCCTCCTCTCTTCCTTCAGCACTAGAACTACCCAGGTCATCATAATCCAGCTCAATGTCCTCCTCTCTTCTTTCAGCACTGGGACCATCCAGGTCATCATAATCCAGCTCAATGTTCTCCTCTCTTCCTTCAACACTGGGACCATCCAGGTCATCATAATCCAGCTCAATGTTCTCCTCTCTTCTTTCAGCACTGGGACCATCCAGGTCATCATAATCCAGCTCAATGTTCTCCTCTCTTCCTTCAACACTGGGACCATCCAGGTCATCATAATCCAGCTCAATGTTCTCCTCTCTTCCTTCAACACTGGGTCCATCCAGGTCATCATAATCCAGCTCAATGTCCTCCTCTCTTCTTTCAGCACTGGGTCCATCCAGGTCATCATAATCCAGCTCAATGTTCTCCTCTCTTCCTTTAACACTGGGTCCATCCAGGTCATCATAATCTAGCTCAATGTTCTCCTCTCTTCCTTCAGCACTGGGTCCATCCAGGTCATCATAATCCAGCTCAATGTCCTCCTCTCTTCCTTCAGCACTGGGACCACCCAGGTCATCATAATCCAGCTCATTGTTCTCCTCTCTTCCTTCAGCACTGGGTCCATCCAGGTCATCATAATCCAGCTCAATGTTCTCCTCTCTTCCTTCAGCACTGGGTCCATCCACGTCATCATAATCCAGCTCAATGTCCTCCTCTCTTCCTTCAGCACTGGGACCACCCACGTCATCATAATCCAGCTCAATGTTCTCCTCTCTTCTTTCAGCACTGGAACCACCCACATCATCATAACCCATCTCAATGTCCTCCTCTCTTCCTTCAGCACTGGGACCACGCAGGTCATCATAATCCAGCTCAATGTTCTCCTCTCTTCCTTCAGCACTGGAACCACCCACATCATCATAACCCATCTCAATGTTCTCCTCTCTTCCTTCAGCACTGGAACCACCCACATCATCATAACCCATCTCAATGTCCTCCTCACTCCGTTCAGCACTGGAATCATCAAGGTTATAATAATCTGGCCCGATGTTTTCCTCTCTTCCTTCAACATCTGAACCAACAAGGTTATAATAAACCAGCTCAATGTTCTCTCTTCCTGGCGTGCGCCTCCTTCTGGCCTGGAAAGACATGACAGCAGCTGTTACTGGATCACACCTCTCTTCTAGCAAAAAATGTACAGTCTGTTTCATTTAACCAATCGTCTACTGAGTAAAGATGTTCAGTACCTTGCAGTAGAAACAGAGGCCAGTGAGCAGCAACAGCACAGTCAGCAGCGGGACAAGATGTCTGAAGGTGAGATCTGCTGGAGAGGCTGAAACAGAAACATCTCATCAGATCCACTGACATCATGAGAACAGCTCCCATTAAACATAAATCTCGTGTTGCCCTTAGTGATGCACAAACGTATCGGTTAAATATCGGAAATGGAAGATTTTTGCATTGTTGACTACAACTGTCTCATGGGCCGATAAGATTAAATACACCGATGGCAGTGGCTGATACTCATTGTATATTGTGTCACCATCACTAATCTGTTCCCATAGATGTTCCAAGTTTGAATGGAAGGACAGCGTACCAGCATGAGGTAAGAAAAATACCTTCCTTAAACCTATTAAACCTATATGTTCATTTGCTTTCTAATTTATTTATTTAGTTTAATTTCAGAAAGGGCATTTTTTGTTACGTTAAAGTTGTTACAATATAAACTGGACGTCTGTACTCAAGTAGAAGTACTGTTACATTACTGAAAGTGAAATATTACTCAACTACAAGTAAATCTACTGCGGTGTTAAAAAATAAGGCTGGCTCTGATGACCACGACTTGTTTTCATTTACCATATTGGAGACCAGAGGTAAGTTGGTCGAGTCCAAACTGCTGATGATGCAATGATGCAAAAATCCCCAAAAGTTTATCCATGCAAACGCTAGTCTCACGAGTCGCCACAACAGATGATCCGAAGAATGAAGATGTTTTTAACTGATAAAAAAGCTCATTCTTCAGGCCATTACGCACAGTGCACCTGCTACGGGAGCTGCTTTATCAACAAGGGCAAATCCGGCCCAAGACCACATGCGTCGTATGGCAACCGCAGGGGCAGCATACCTGGGTTGTGGCTAGATGTACAGCCACGGATAGAGTGACACAAAATAGTGGCAATTGTTATTCCATTCAATTTGTGGTACTCCTTGTATAGTAGAATGCAAGTATAATACTGTGTGTGTGTGTGTGTGTGTGTGTGTGTGTGTGTGTGTGTGTGTGTGTGTGTGTGCATGCGTGCGTGCGTGCGTGCGTGCGTGCGTGCGTGCGTGCGTGCGTGCGTGCGTTCGTGTGTGTGTGTGTCGGATCAGCACCAAAACAAATCTAATTAATTGAAAGATGTTAGGCGTTTTTTTTTTCAATCATTCTTTGAAAAAAGAAACATTCAAATAGGGAATGTAAACAGTGCAGACTATGAATTTAAATAAACAAATAAAACCTCCTGTTTGCTTGGCCCTCGCTTTGGCCCTTGCCCTTGAAAACGGAGCCACAAGGGGTTGAAAACAATTGCCTAGGAAATGGGACAGCACTCATTATGTCATCATTTTGCCAAACTGGGATAATAAAGCTATTTCTGGTTCAAACAGATTGAATTAAGTCTGTAGATTCTCATAGATACACTATCTTGTCATATTTCCCCAAAATTAAACTGCTTGATAACTTATTAATATTTAATACTGTTTTATGAGCTGCCATGGTTTGCTCAGGAGTAACAGGAAAACATGATTGTAACATTATAGTAGGCGACTAAGATTAAAATGTACGTTGTAATTGTAATTGTAATTGGGTTGCCTCATATTTGGGAGATTAAACTATCCCATGTGGTTGTTGTGGCTGTCAGGTGTCCAAAAATAATCTCATTTATACTGTAGCTCCATAGTGACGTTTCAGTGTGAAATGCTCTTTACACAGACCTGCTTGTGGGATTTGGATTGGGTTTGGATTGGGATTGGGTTGCAACCCAACCTTACGAAACGATGTGACTGTCCTGCTTTAATGTCGATACAAAGGATCACTGGGTCAGAATGTTGAAGCACGCATTTCAAAACTCAGTATTTGCAAAGATCACCGTCGGGGAAGGCATGATGTGACTGGCAGTATCGCGTCATATTAAACTGCATAAAGTTGACAATCTTGTGATCTATTTCAATGATGACAAAGCCCAGTTTCCCCACTGAAAATGTCTGAAGTCACAGTCACTTACTTGAGGGGAGAGGGTGGCTTTAATCAGTCTCTCACTGTTTCCCCCCCCTCCCTTCACTGTAACTCTGCATCACTGCTACGCTGCATCGATAGCTAACGTTGATTGTTGTTACTGTAAAGGGACAGCGGCAGTAAACTGTATCACTGATAGTTAAACGTGTCATTAAATTAATCCACCATTCGCAAGCGTGGTAAACTGAACCGTGGAGGCAGGTACGGGCGTGTTGCTGTGTCTGTGTGTGTCTAGGTGCGCTCGTACTTCAGGCAGTGCCACAAGTAGGCGGGGGTGAACATTAAGCGTTGAAACACCACCCCGTCGGGAAACGAGAGAGAATGTCACCAAGCAATGTCTGTGACATGACTGACTGACTGAGTGAATGAATGACTCACCCCAAAGAACCATCTCCTGACCACACGCTGCACGTGGTAAAAAAATGTGCCCTGTTTCCTGCAGTTGTGTTGGATTGAGGTCGGTTCACGTTCTCACACAACCCAGTCTCCAAAAAAGAGTGAAATAGAAACATTGGTCCACAACCAAAAACTTTACAGTTTAACAATAACGGCTCTAAAATTGTTAGATGCTAACGTGTTTTTTTTGTTTTTTGTTTTACAGCCATTGGGGGACAGATTAAGATGAGTGAGTGAGTGAATGCATGAATGAGCGTAGCCGTAGGACGTACATTACGTCATGGGAACATTTTATGTTCCAGTAATGGGATTATGCACTGCTGCATGTAAACAGGACTATTTGTGGAATATTGTCTTTTTTTGGAATAAGGGCAACAACTGGAATATTCTCCATCAGGTTACCTGAGACAGTGAGAGACAGAAGCTGGCTCTCAGAGGAGAAGTTATGAGAGAAAACATAGATGTGATAAACACAGCTGTAGATCCCTTGGTGGGCGTGGCTTGCAGCAGGAAACAGGAAGTGGGCAGTGAGTTTGCCAGCTGGCTGGGTGTGGTTGAGGGCAGAGTGATTGACAGCTGGCTGGGTGTGGTTGTCTGCTGTGTTGAGGGCAGAGTGATTGACAGCTGGCTGGGTGTGGTTGAGGGCAGAGTGATTGACAGCTGGCTGGGTGTGGTTGTCTGCTGTGTGGGAGGCAGAGTGATTGACAGCTGGCAGGATGTAGTCCTGTGCTGTGTTGCTGGAGGTGAGGTGGAAGAAGCCTCCTGGGTACTGTGGCTGGATGGAGCAGCTGATGGTGAAGCTGGAGCCCCTGAACACCTGAAACCCCTGCTGCTGGGCCTCGGAGACCCCTTCCATGGAGGAAGAGAGGGAGATGTTTGGCTGAACCAGCAGATCTGTAAACAGAGAGGGAGATGATTGGCTGGACCAGCAGGTCTGTAAACAGAGAGGGAGATGATTGGCTGAACCAAAGTGATGAATGCTGATGGTTGAAAGATGATGGTTTGTCTGTTAGCAGCCACCGTCCAAGACAGAGAGAGGCTACATTCATATGTAATACAGAAAACTGCTACATTCATATGTAATACAGAGAACTGCTACATTCATATGTAGGCCTAATACAGAGAACTGCTACATTCATATGTAATACAGAGAACTGCTACATTTATATATAATACAGAGAACTGTTACATTGTAACAGAGGAGTCAGCCTGGCACTGTGGAAGCAGCTGAGGATGTGATGTCACTGTTCAGTTACCTGAGCAGATCAGCTCCAGGCTGGAAGAGCTATTATAATCTGATGGTGACTTTCTGGAACACTCCCACAGTGCAGACTCAGACCCATCACAGAGAGAAAGAATCGCCGTGAAAGATCTTGATGAGTTATACTTTCTCCATTGTGTTGAAACAGCAGAGCCACATGCCAGCTGTCTGCACACTACAGCTGCTGACTTCAGGTTCCACTGAGAGCGCTCATGATCCAGTGTTTCCCAGTCTCCACTAGATGTTTTAATCTCCAGTTCACCAGCACACCGGCTGGCTCCTCCCACCAACCTGACATCATCAGGCTCTGAACAGAAACAAGAGTCATTAGTAAAAGAAGTAAAGTCACTTTGATTAGAACAGAAATTAAGCCAAATACAAACTGCACCTCCTCTCCTACCTGAGCAGGTGAGTCCAACAGCTTTGCCAGGTGAGCAGGTGTTTCTAGCTGAGCCTGAGCTTCCACAGTCCAGCAGAACAGACTCATTGCCTTCACACTGGAACTCTTTGCTCCACATTGGAGCCTCCACTTCTCCATAGAGCGCCCCCTGGAGGACTGAAGGAGCCCTACAGCCAAGCTCCCTACAGACCACCTCTGCATCCTGCTGGTCAAAGGCAGCTTCACACACTGAGGACCACGACTGGTTAGACTTCACCTCCAGTCTGCCTGAGCAAAGACTAGTACCATTCACCAGCCTCACAGAGTCTGGAGAGAGAGAGAGAGAGAGAGAGGGAGAGAGAGAGAGAGAGAGGAGAGAGAGAGAGAGAGAGAGAGAGAGATGGGGGAGAGAGGGGGGGGGGGCAGAGAGTGAGCGAGAGTTTTGAATTGAGATGCTACGTTACGTCAAGTTTCCTTCTTCAAAAACAAAATTACTGCCATTCCTTTTATTCTGTGTAAAACGCAATGAAATATTAGTGATTTAGACCCTTCAAGATGGGCTCAAGTCACAACACCTTCGTCCTGTAGTCTGTCTACTACAGACTTGAATAGGTCTTCCTCCTGTAGTCTGTCTACTACAGACTTGAATAGGTCTTCCTCCTGTAGTCTGTCTACTACAGACTTGAATAGGTCTTCCTCCTGTAGTCTGTCTACTACAGACCTGAATAGGTCTTCCTCCTGTAGTCTGTCTACTACAGACTTGAATAGGTCTTCCTCCTGTAGTCTGTCTACTACAGACTTGAATAGGTCTTCCTCCTGTAGTCTGTATACTACAGATTTGAATAGATCTTCCTCCTGTAGTCTGTCTACAACATACTTGAATAGGTCTTCCTCCTGTAGTCTGTCTACAACAGACTTGAATAGGTCTTCCTCCTGTAGTCTGTCTACAACATACTTGAATAGGTATTCCTCCTGTAGTCTGTCTACTACAGACTTGAATAGGTCTTCCTCCTGTAGTCTGTCTACTACAGACTTGAATAGGTCTTCCTCCTGTAGTCTGTCTACTACAGACTTGAATAGGTCTTCCTCCTGTAGTCTGTCTACTACAGACTTGAATAGGTCTTCTTCCTGTAGTCTGTCTACTACAGACTTGAATAGGTCTTCCTCCTGTAGTCTGTCTACTACAGACTTGAATAGGTCTTCCTCCTGTAGTCTGTCTATACAGACTTGAATAGGTCTTCCTCCTGTAGTCTGTATACTACAGACTTGAATAGGTCTTCTTCCTGTAGTCTGTCTACTACAGACTTGAATAGGTCTTCCTCCTGTAGTCTGTATACTACAGACTTGAATAGGTCTTCTTCCTGTAGTCTGTATACTACAGACTTGAATAGGTCTTCCTCCTGTAGTCTGTCTACTACAGACTTGAATAGGTCTTCCTCCTGTAGTCTGTCTACTACAGACTTGAATAGGTCTTCCTCCTGTAGTCTGTCTACAGACTTGAATAGGTCTTCCTCCTGTAGTCTGTCTACTACAGACTTGAATACAGTAGGTCTACTTCCGAGCCAGTAGACACAAAAGTAACCGCTACAAGCTATCATTTCTTCCCACCTCAATTGTTCTGTTGAACAAACAGCCCTCTCTTCCCCCATGTGTAGCACTCCAGTGAGGTGAGGGAGGTACCCCAAGTAGGTACGCTGCGTCTCCTTTACTGCTTTTACTTTGGTTTTATTTCTCTTACTTCGTACTTTGGTTTTATTTCTCTTATTTCATAATCCTATTTTAATGTTTTATCCTTTTATTCTTTTATTTTATTTTTTATTCTATGTTTCTATGGGTTTATGGTTTTATTGCTTATTTTACTTCCCTTACTAAGGGATTGATGAATATATTTACTGTGCAATAGGGTTGTGCAATCAGTACCTTAGCTGGTACACTTCCTGTGCTCTCAGTGCAATGCTGTGAATGTGACTGTGACCGTTCTGTTTTGTATTACTTGTCTGTTACACCTGTTGTTGTATAAAAGCACTTTTGCCCAAGACAAATTTCCCTCCCGGGACAATAAAGTATATCTCATCTCATCATCTCATACTACAGACTTGAATAGGTCTTCCTCCTGTAGTCTGTCTACTACAGACTTGAATAGGTCTTCCTCCTGTAGTCTGTCTACTACAGACTTGAATAGGTCTTCCTCCTGTAGTCTGTCTACTACAGACTTGAATAGGTCTTCCTCCTGTAGTCTGTCTACTACAGACTTGAATAGGTCTTCCTCTTGTAGTCTGTCTACTACAGACTTGAATAGGTCTTCCTCCTGTAGTCTGTCTACTACAGACTTGAATAGGTCTTCCTCCTGTAGTCTGTCTACTACAGACTTGAATAGGTCTTCCTCCTGTAGTCTGTCTACTACAGACTTGAATAGGTCTTCCTCCTGTAGTCTGTCTACTACAGACTTGAATAGGTCTTCCTCCTGTAGTCTGTCTACTACAGACTTGAATAGGTCTTCCTCCTGTAGTCTGTCTATACAGACTTGAATAGGTCTTCCTCCTGTAGTCTGTCTACTACAGACTTGAATAGGTCTTCCTCCTGTAGTCTGTCTATACAGACTTGAATAGGTCTTCCTCCTGTAGTCTGTCTACTACAGACTTGAATAGGTATTCCTCCTGTAGTCTGTATACTACAGACTTGAATAGGTCTTCCTCCTGTAGTCTGTCTACTACAGACTTGAATAGGTCTTCCTCCTGTAGTCTGTCTACTACAGACTTGAATAGGTCTTCCTCCTGTAGTCTGTCTACTACAGACTTGAATAGGTCTTCCTCCTGTAGTCTGTCTACTACAGACTTGAATAGGTCTTCCTCCTGTAGTCTGTCTACTACAGACTTGAATAGGTCTTCCTGTAGTCTGTCTACTACAGACTTAAATAGGTCTTCCTCCTGTAGTCTGTCTACTACAGACTTGAATAGGTCTTCCTCCTGTAGTCTGTATACTACAGACTTGAATAGGTCTTCCTCCTGTAGTCTGTCTAGAGACTTGAATAGGTCTTCCTCATGTAGTCTGTCCACTACAGACTTGAATAGGTCTTCCTCCTGTAGTCTGTCTACTACAGACTTGAATAGGTCTTCTTCCTGTAGTCTGTCTACTACAGACTTGAATAGGTATTCCTCCTGTAGTCTGTCTATACAGACTTGAATAGGTCTTCCTCCTGTAGTCTGTATACTACAGACTTGAATAGGTCTTCTTCCTGTAGTCTGTCTACTACAGACTTGAATAGGTCTTCCTCCTGTAGTCTGTCTACTACAGACTTGAATAGGTCTTCCTCCTGTAGTCTGTCTACTACAGACTTGAATAGGTCTTCCTCCTGTAGTCTGTCTACTACAAACTTGAATAGGTCTTCCTCCTGTAGTCTGTATACTACAGACTTGAATAGGTCTTCTTCCTGTAGTCTGTCTACTACAGACTTGAATAGGTCTTCCTCCTGTAGTCTGTCTACTACAGACTTGAATAGGTCTTCCTCCTGTAGTCTGTCTACTACAGACTTGAATAGGTCTTCCTCCTGTAGTCTGTCTACTACAAACTTGAATAGGTATTCCTCCTGTAGTCTGTATACTACAGACTTGAATAGGTCTTCCTCCTGTAGTCTGTCTACTACAGACTTGAATAGGTCTTCTTCCTGTAGTCTGTCTACTACAGACTTGAATAGGTCTTCCTCCTGTAGTCTGTCTACTACAGACTTGAATAGGTCTTCCTCCTGTAGTCTGTCTACTACAGACTTGAATAGGTCAGCATGTCCTTGCTTTCTCCTATCTAAGCTGCCAAGTATTTCTTTCTTTCATCACTAGCTGTGTTTCCATTACAGTTTTTCGCAAAATAATTGCGATATTTCTACAACTTCGACAATGTACAATTGCGACTTGTAGGCGTTTCCATTGAAGTTGAGTTTGGTCACCTGAACGCAATTCCCATTAGCCTACCAGCAGCTGCCTGCCACAGTGGATCTGCCCCAAATCCCGTCCCCTGCATGCTCAAATCCAACCAATGGTCAATGCAAATCACAACATGAAGTTACAACACATATAAACCAGCCTGATTATCAATTCAAAATAAAATTAGTTGCAAAATGTTGCTGGGTGCGGTGAATGGAGTGAGCGCGACAGGCAGAGGAAAAAAGCCTAATAGCCTAATAGCCTACAACTGGTCCGATTTAGAGATGGAGGGGGGGAAAGGCTGATTTGGTCAATAATCACAATTTTGTGTAGCTATTATAATTATAACACTGCACCTGAAACGTGTGTAATGTATTACTCACAGTCACTGTATTCACTTCAGTCAGGAGCACGCACCGCACCGGTGTGTGCTTGCTTTTCATCCCCTCGCGCTGTGCCAAATGCGCGCACACAGGCAGCCTGTCACCATGGACCGATTTCTGCCATTAAACATTATCTATTTTATATTTATTTTGCATAACACTCGTCTTTCTGCTAGCGTTGCTTCAAAGTTTTCCATTGCTGCGGAGGTTTTGCCACGGCTTATCGAACCGTTTCTTCCTCATTTTTCGCTGCTTTTCCAAAGCAGAATGGGTCACATGACGTGCTAATGCGAAAAAACTGTTTCCATTACACTTTTGCGATAAACTGCTATATCGACACGTCTGAAAAACCACCTCATGAGAGCGCAAAAACGTTTTGCGATATTTGGGAGGTTTTTCGAAATTTACGTGTTTCCATTACCCAATTTCTATTGCGATATTTAGATTTTGCGCATTTATGAGGGTAATGGAAACACGACTACTGAAAGACAAAACTCCATTTCCTCATCGCTCCAGAAGTGAGACTTGACTGAAGCTGCGCCTGCACAGGTGGTCTGCTGCAGTCACAAACCAGGATAAGATGTATACATGCAGCAGTATCCCGGGTTCCTCCAGAGTACTCCAGCTAGCATAGCCGGGTTTCTCAAAACCGGGATAAGGGCTTATCCAGGTTTCTGAAATCGGGATATGATGTTTACATGAGCAAACACAAAAGGTGTCGCGTCTATGTGCCGACAGGCCGCAGTGCCGAGAGGTCGCAATGCCGATAGCCCACAAGCAGAACCAGCTGAGCGAGGCGGCGTGCAGCGTGTCGGTGGAGCTAACCTCTCCCAGCCCCCACGCCAAACCTAACCTCCCCCCATGCCTAAACCTAACCTCCCCCAGATCCTAACCCAAAACCTACCCTCTCCCAGTTTATGCCTAAACCTAAGGTCTGCATAGCGGGTGGTCGGCATAGCGGGTGGACACCAACACAAAAACGGGATACGTTAAAACCCAGACAATAACCGGGATACTCATGTCCGTCCATGTAAACGCAGTCAATATTAGCAGAAAATAGACATTGAGACAAACCGGTAGTTATGTTATGCTAGCTCATGAGCGTAACATACTGTAGCTCCACATTCAGTGAAGTCTGAATGAAATTGGGCTCATTAGAACCACAAGTCTCAGTTTTATAGCCCCCATGTCTGATGTGTCACCTACATTGGCCATAAGTGTTCTGCATGAAGTGAACACATTTTATTCTTGCCTGTTTTCTTTCATTATTTCTGCACACTGTTATAACTAAACAGTCATAAAATTGGAGAAATTGGGTACGACTACAAAGTTGAGACTCCTGTGAATCCAGAGAGCCCAACTGCATGTGTGATGAAATATGTCCTCATAGTTACAGTTTCATTGTGATGACAGCATGTTTTTACTTGACATTACTGTACTTTATAAAAATGTCTAGGATAATCAGAGCCTCATAAAACGCTAGAGCAGAATCTACACACCTAGACCATTCATAAAATATATGGGATGTCCAGGTACAATGAAGAGAAGTGGGTTTTTCTGATCCATTTTCAGAAAATAGCTCTTTGTCATCCAATCATCAAAATTGTCAAAATCGTGCAAAACTCAAGTTGTCAAAAGTTATTGACACTGCCTCACATAATTACATTTTCTAAAGTGTTTTTCAAGGTGGTCTTCAGGTGGTCTTTTAACTGGTGACCTGAAGACCAAGTGGTGATTTTAACTGATTATTTGAAAGTAGTCACCATGTTTCTTATTCTGATAGAACTGGGCTGATATATTTACACTACATTTATGCACAATGACTTGAAGCATTGGAGCAAACACTCATTAGAAATGTCTGTTTTCCTAAAGATGGATAGATTATTATTATTCTTTTTGTTCTTATCCAGATAACACACACACACACACACACACACACACACACACACACACACACACACACACACACACACACACACACACACACACACACACACACACACACACACACACAGAGAGAAAGACAGACAGACAGACACACACACACACACACTAGGGGTGGGAATCACCAGATGCCCACGATACGATACTGAAACGATACTTGAGTCACGATACGATAGTATTGCGATACTGCGATATTTTCGATATTGCGATATATCGATATTGCGATATATTGAATATTGCGATATTTCGATATATTGCGATTTCTTACTTTTTCAACTGCAAATGATGTCCCCAAAGGAAAACTTTGTCAACATCTGGTTTATATAAGAACAATTTTTCAGTCTGTACATCTGACTTCAACCATTTTATTGCAGCAACATTGTCAAGTAGACAGACCAACAACTTTCATAAAGTCATGTCATAGTTGCATGCACCTGACAAACTGAACTGTTTGTTACAGTCTACTTACAGTCCACCTTAACTGGATGTGTGTGTGGACTACTGTACTTATGTACGGTAGTTTTTGCAACTTCACTTCACTTACACAAAACATTTTGTGCAGCCCATTCAGTAACTGGGGAATTTGTAAATGACTGTTATGACAAAACTGTTACTGTTAAAACAAAATGAAAATATGCTACCGTTTGTTTACTGCTGGCTTTGGAACTAAAGTTTATAGTAGCCCGGTGGCCTGGCATGGCCTGCAAAAAAAAAAAATTTTTTTTTTTTTTTTTTGCAATATCGATATTTGGCGTCCAAATATCGATACGATATCGTCAGGCAAAATATCGCGATACTGTGGTGTATCGATTTTTTCCCCCACCCCTAACACACACACACACACACACACACACACACACACACACACACACACACAAAGACAGAGAGACAGACAGACAGACAGACAGACACACACAC
>NC_139652.1:5086315-5088815 GCF_964638095.1 Poromitra crassiceps
CTTTGGATAAAAGCACTATATAAATGCAGTCAATTTACAATCCATAGATTTAGGATGGTGAGAGACCATAGAACATTTCACCATAAAGGAGAAGCAGACTAAAGACACGTCCTCCTCACCGCCCTTTTTCTCTTCTTCTTTGTGACATGTTCTCTGGTCTCTCCTGATTCTAAATAGCTGAATGGTTTGACCAGTAAAACTCCTTTTATAAGGATTTCTCTAAACATCTATGGAAAAAATGAATAGTGGATGAAATCTCTTAGGTGGTACGGTCCGTTGCACCATTACTTTGAATAGAACAGCACTGAAGCTAAATCCAAGCTGCAGCTCCTCTCCTACCTGAGCAGGTGAGTCCAACAGCTTTGCCAGGTGAGCAGGTGTTTCTAGCTGAGCCTGAGCTTCCACAGTCCAGGAGAACAGACTCATTGCCTTCACACTGGAACTCTTTGGTCCACATTGGAGTCTCCCTGTCTCCATAGAGCGCCCCCTGGAGGACTGAAGGAGCCCCACAGTCAAGCTCCCTACAAACCACCTCTGCATCCTGCTGGTCAAAGTCAGCTTCACACACTGAGGACCATGACTGGTGATTAGACTTCACCTCCAGTCTGCCTGAGCACAGACTAGTACCATTCACCAGCCTCACAGAGTCTGGAGAGAGAGAGAGATAGAGAGAGAAAGGAGGCAGAAAGAGAGAGAGACACAGAGGCTGTCAATCATCTGTCATGTTGTGCTTCACCCAGGTGGGTGCTACACATCGGTGGTGGATGAGTTGACTCCTCCTCCCCTGATATGTGAAACACTTTGATATCTAGAAAGGCGCTATATAAATTATTAGTGCAGAATAATAATTATTATTATTCTGCACTGACTATCTGCAGCGTGCTGATCTCTGTACTGTACATAAACGTACTGTAGAATATACAAACAGAACAGACACAGAGTAGCCTGCTGTAGGAAGGAGTCCAGAAGTAACACTAACGTGTAAAAGACAATGGGATTTTTGTATTGGGGATTTAGGTTCAATGCCTGAAATCAGGTCTGTGGTTCACAAAAGTTTATGAAACAGCAACGTTTGTGTTCAGCAAGATAATCTTCACAAACGAGGATGACTTTTATGACTTTTGTTCAAAGTTTTTTTATTTGTTTTCTGTATAATATACAAAATACAAAATACAAATTCAAATACACTTGACACTTTTAAACAAAAACCCATCCCACAAGAACCCCTGGCCTATTACACCACATCATACATCACAGTATATCAATACACAAATACACACAAAAGAAAAAGAAAGAAAAGAAAAAACATACAACAACAACAACAACAGATTAATGAAAATAAATATGAGAAAGGGGGGGGGGGGGTAAATCTATATATTTGAAATGCTTTTAGCGTCCATTTTCTCTACCTGGTCCAGGACTGGCTGCCAGATGGTATAAAAGTCGAGGGCACAACCCCTTGTAGCGTATCTGATTTTTTCTAGGGTTAGATGATACATGAGATCTCTGACCCAGTGATTAAAAGTTGGAGGAAACTTGTCTTTCCATTTAAGGAGTACAAGTCTTCTGGCCAGAAGTGTACCAAACGCTATCATCTTTTTGCTGCATTGGTTGAGGGAGAGATCACGCGGTATCACACCAAAGATTGCAATTATGGCAAGAGGTTCAATGGATATTTCCAGTATATCAGAAAAGAATTTAAATATGGAATGCCAAAAATCTACTAATTTTGGGCAAAGCCAAAACATATGTGATAAAGTGGCTGGGGTTGTTTGACAGCGATCACAATTGGGATCCATGTCTGGTGTAAATTTGGCCAATCTCGCCCTGGACCAATGCAGTCTATGTACAATCTTGAATTGTATGACTTTATGTTTTAAACAAATTGAAGATGAGAATATTTTTTCTAATATGGACTCCCATACATCCTCAGAAAGATCTGTATCTAATTCTTCCTCCCATTGATTTTTTAAATGTATCAAGGGTTCTAGATTGTGAGAGTTGAGTGAGGTATAGATCCTTCCAATACTCCCTTTGGGGTAAGAGCTAAGCTCCAAAACAGATTCAAGGAGAGAGCTGGGCGGTAATGATGGGTAATGAACCGAACATGAAGATACAAAACTACGAAGCTGTAAATATTTATAGAACTGAAAGTTGGGGATTTTGAATTTTAAACTCAACTGTTCGAATGATGCGAAATTATCATCAATATATAAATCTTTTAATTTGGCTAATCCGTTCTTGGCCCAGGTATTGAAGGACCCATCTATAATAGATGGCTTAAACATATTATTTCTTGTTATAGGGGCATTTATTGACAAATTATTAAGTGAAAAAGCTCGTCTAAACTGTGCCCAGACTTTCATAGAGTGTTTGACTACTGGGTTCACAGAGTAACTGGATATAGGTTCAGACAATGGGAATTTGGAACAAAGTAAAGCATGTAAAGAGGCGGGCCCACATGACATGTTTTCCAGCTGCAACCATTTGGGACTGCTCA